>NC_140444.1:33811084-34291084 GCF_963576455.1 Neolamprologus multifasciatus
TTAGAAATCTGTGTTTTCCACAAACCCAGTAGCTGGTATCAAGGGAGACAGAAGTTTCTAGTTGCTAAAAAAACTTTTTTATTGCTTTTAAAACTCACTTGAAATAAACACAAAGTGCTGCACTATGTGTCAGAAAAAGCCAGCTAATAAACAAAATCCAAGAGCTAAAGAAACAAACTGAAAACAGAGAGGCGCAGGAACAGAAAGGTGAAAAGGCAATGGCCTGACAAAGAAGAACTAACTACACACATCAGGGGGAGATGTAATAAGGCAATGATGAACGAACCAAATCAAGACAATAATGAGGGTGGCATGAGTCCACGACTGAGTCCTGAGTTTGCTCGTCTGTCACTGCACTTTAAATCCAGCTTTTAAAGAAGCTATGCAAAAAAGTTCTTATAATGTTATCATTTGTGTGTGTCAGTAAAGTCTCTGCTGTCTGGGTTCACATGTCATAAGTTGGGTGTTCTGTTCTATGTAGCTTTCATTATTAGTAAGGCATTGCATTTCCAATTTACTTTCTCAAAGAAAATCTTTTTTAGTTTAGTAGATGTGATATATCATATATGTGGTATATATATATATATATGATTGTGACAGACTGAGAGCATTGTCATTAGATTTTCCTTCATAAATCACAGAATACTTGACATATATTAGTAATTTGAGAGAATGAACATTGTGGCCGGGAGGTGTGGTCTTGGCTCCGCTGCAGAGGAGGGCTGGTGGAGCGGGCTCGGGGGGCAGTGCCAAGGAGGCTTAGGGCCAGGTGGAGGGAATTAGACTGATGAACTCTGTTCCTTCTTTAGCGACACCGGGGAACGACAGCGGGCGAGAGGAGTGTGGAGCCAGCTGGAAAGCTCACCACAGAAAACGCAGAGGCGCCGAGCTGGAAGCATTGTGTGTGCCATAAACTTTACATTTTTAAAAAAGCTACCAAACACTTACTAAACACAGTGTGGGTCCGAGTCATTCAAAAACATTTATACATATACATTATCCAAAAATACAGCTGACATCTTTTAACTGATGAACATTTTCCTGCATAAATAAGCAAGCTTCAAAATAAGATTGTATGGTTAAATGCATGATACATGTATTAATCCAATATAATGTGTGATATGTATATCGTACATCCAAACTGGCACTTCCTTTCTGTCAGTATGTAAGTTAATATTGTTTTAACCTACATAAAACTTCTGTTTGTCTGACTGTGCAGAGTAAAAGCTTTACAGTTGACCTGGAGCTAATAGCCTGTGAAATTTGACAGCAGTAACTTAACTTAACTTAAAACTTGGATACATGAGTAAAAAAATAGGTTTCAGAATGTTAAATGTCCAAGGCCCAAAAATGTTTGTGATAATAGTGCTTGAAGCAAAAAAGAGCATACAATGAGTTGAGTGTGTATTTAACAAACACCGAATATTTCTGTCCAATTAATCGATGCTTCACAGTAACTTCTGAATTTAAAGAAATAAATGCACACTATATTATACTGTGTATGTAACTGACCATGTTTTTGTGAGTGGCTTAACACTGACACATGATTCCTAATGCAAGTAATAGGTACTAGTAGCCGGTAGTAGCAACTAGTAATAAAAAAACATCCCTTTTCCCATTTCTAGTTCCAAGAAATGCCCCCAAAAAGTATTTTTGCACCAACAAGATGATTTCCAAAGAGCTGTTCGCCAGAATCCTGGCGTACCTTGGTATGGTATACAGCGGGTCATAGAAAAAGGGCAAATGAAGAGTATCTGAAAGTCATGCCCTTAAGAAAACCTGTTACAGAGTGGGCGGAGGGAGGTTTGGAGTCTTCACACACCCCCGTTCTCTGCTGCCTGTTGGAGTGGGGGGGGGGCTGGAAGGAGGAGTTGGCCGCCCGATTGGGGTCTGGACTGTGGGGCCTCCCTGCTGCTGCCGAGTCTGAGTGGTCTGCTTCTCTCCACCCCAGAGAAAAGGGTAACACTACCTTTGTCTGGGTGCAGTTTACCCCTCCAGGGGCAAGGGTACCTAGACCTGGGGCTTAGAGTACGCTTGGGGAGTGTGATTGTGTGTACAGTGTCTCTCTATGTCTGTCTCCACGTTGGATGAGTGTTGAGTAATTGCAAAAGAGAGCATGAGGGTGGGAATGGATGTTTGTATCTGTGTGTGCCTGTTTGTCTGTGTCTATATGTCAGGTCGGGTATCAGACGCCACCTTTCTGGGGACATCTCCGGCCCTCCATGGTATGGAGGCCTATCTCCCCCCACCACTTCCCCTGCCAGTGGCAGACGCCCTCAGACATCGGTGCATTGGTGGTTCTTTGTGTCCGGGGATGGGCGCCCAGGTACACACCGGCTCACTCCTGGTGGCTGCTTGTCGGGGCCTGGAGCCTGGGGCTCGCTCGGGCCACTTCGGGGGTGGGGTACCCTTGGCCTCTTGGCCTGGGGCTCGGTCACTCTGGCACAGCTGGCTGCCGGCGGAGCTCACGGGCACGTCACTGCAACCCCCCCTGGCTTCTGCTTCGCGGCTGCTGAGTGACCCCTCATCTGGGGCTCTCCTCAGGTCTTTCTGGGATAGTGGCGCGGCTGCCCCTCTGTTGGTCTTCTTTGGTCTCTTGTGTTCTGGGGGCCTCTGGATGTCTGGAGTCTTGATCTCCTCCATACCTGCTTCATGCCCTGGAGGACGGGGCTGTGGCCCCCCACACCCTCTAGCAGATCATTACATGAAGGAACCTTTTAAATGCACGCGTGCTCATGCTCACACACACAAACTACACCCTTTTTGGCTCCTACCTCAAAGCACACTGTGCGCTGTTGATCTTACGTGCTGCGCAATAATGTTTAATATTTAGTATTTACTGTTATATTCACATAGATCATCGTGATGTTGTTTATTATGTTGCTCTTTTTTTCTTCTGCTTGTTTTCTCTTTTTTTTTTTCTCAACAGGTGATCCAGGTGATTGATATATGTATTTTTTGTCTGCTTATTTTGTTGGTTTTTGGTTTTTGCCCTTTATCACCGTTCCTCTTACCCACTGTTTTTCTTCGTTGGGCATCTTTCTTTGCTTTGGCAAAAGAGCCAAACAGGACAGGCAAAAAAAAAAGAAGAAAAAAAAAGAAAACCTGTTACCTGCTGAGAGATGCACCTAGCCCTTCAGATAATCCATCTACTGTCATTAGAAATTGTTTCTGTGGAAAAAATAGATGTCAAGAAGGCATTATTAAGCAAAAGAAGGTAGGAATTACTGCTGTATGCTAGATTACACAAGAACTGCACTTTACATCACATTCAAGGAGGTCAAAGGACTTGTAGCCAGTGGTGTTGGGGATCAAAATTGATCCCCCATGTAAGATGCTTCCTTTTTCAGCAAGACAATGATCCCAGACACAGTGCCATTGCAGTAAAAGCAGATCTGGATTGAAAAGCATGCTCTCAGGACTTAAGCATTATTAAAGCACCATGGGATCATCTTGACAGAGAACAGAGCAAACTGTAGCAAACATTCAAAAGAGGTTTGAATGTTCTTCAAGAATCACGGAGAACTATTCCTGAAGAAACAGATCATCACAGATACCAATGCAGGTCAATGTCACACCAAGTGTGAAAATAAGTAAAAAGCTATATTATGCATAATGTTTATGGATTGTCTTCAAACCTCACAACAATACACAAGGCATTGTGGAACATGAGTACCTAGGTTGGCTAGGCATTTAGCCTTGACCATCATTGTTTATACCCCAAGTCAAAGAAAACCTTAAAAAACAATTTTAAGAACCCATGTAGAGCAATATATCATATCAAAGGGCGTTGGCGAACTGTACAACACACTTTTTACTTCTTAATGAATTGAACTCAAGACTTTCTTACTGTGAGACAACAATGCTAACCACCATGCTGACCACTCAAAACACTTGAAATTCAAAAAAAGGCCCTGTCATTTTTCTCCTTTTAGTCAAACACATGTAACTACACAGCTCTCTGCAACAGGAACACTTATTACAATATTGTCTGTGTAGAAGAGTCTCTACTGGAAAGTTTTATCAAGTCATTTTAGTCAAAAGTCAACAAATTAGTCAAATCTTCACTTTCAAGATCATTTCAACCATATTCTTAAAACAAATATCTGGAAAGGGAAGCAACAGATAGAGATGGGTGATAATCATGACTTGAGTTTTGATGTGGCACACAAACACATGGAGACCTGGGTGAAAAAGTAAAAAGTCAACATTTTTTGAATGTAATGATACTTGCAAAATGCAATAAATAAATATCTACTTCTTGTAGATTTAAATTTAACTACGTTATGCTGTCACGCTTATCATCTCAATTTGCCAAAATGATTCAATTGTAACCACTAAATACATTCTATCAGGGTGTTAAACAGTAATTGACCAGTCATCCATTAATATCAATGTTGCTAAGATTAAAACAGATTTATTCAAGCCAAAGATCTAAACCTCTATTGGAGTGTCTCATTTTCAAATTTCGCCCCCAGGAATGATTTAATTGGCCATTTATTTCAAACTCAAACAGCAAACATGCACAGTTGTGTTTCCATCCCTTCAGAATACAGATCAATGCAAACAATTAATTACTTATTCAGTAAAATGACTAGACGTTGCAATCCCTGATAATGCATTGCTTTAAATTGAGAAAATCTTGAGGGATGGCTATTATGAGGAAAGGCAGCCCAGAAACTTAACCAGTTTGGGACACATCGTCAGCAGTGGACCTTGGATTCATCGGGTGTTTCAGCCATTATCACTAGACACCCTCATCCAAGGAGGCCCTGCCAGGGCTGATCAGGCCCCGGAGTGTGTCACTGGTTTATGTTAAACTGTTATTTCTCTTCTTCTTTCTTCTGTTTAGTTTTCTACAGTTTATTTTCTTCTATCAAGTCACTGCAACTAAGAAATAATACTTAACTCTTTAACATTTATAAAGCCTCACTTCTTCAAAGGGATAGAAAAGGTGATAGAGAGAAGTAAGACAAAAGGGACATGATAGGGGAGAGGAGAAAGGAGAGCCGGAAGGTGGGCGCCCGATCTTCCCACACCTCCCCGCACGAATCGGGCTGTACAAAAAGACACTTATTCACCTAATTTTAAACCATATCTCTATACCAAAATTTACCAGTATACATAATGGGGATTTTAGTTTTTTCCTCAAAAGACAGACAGGTTGCCAGGCCATGAGTTAGGGACCTGAAAAATGTCCTAAAAAAATACAAAAAAAACCCCCCACAGCATCAAGCTGGAAAGTGGAGAGAGCGGACTCTTCTACACGCTAAGTCATCAGTGTAAAGGCTTTTTTCAGGATTGTATCTGCACCGGGGCGAAGGAAATCTGTGAGACTCACACTGTTATTTGTTAAGGCATATTAAACGATCCCCTGTGATCTCTGTCTAGTCTTCGCCTGCAGAAGTGTTTCAGTGCAGCCATGCATTGTTAGCAAAAGCAATAGGAGGCACTGCAAAGTTTTCTGTGCCAGCAGCAGCATTTCAGGGCCATTAAACTTTGCTTTAGGCACACAGAGAGGTGCAATTTATTCACCACCATGATCAAAGTTGAATCAGTGAAGCGAGATAACCTAGAGTTAAGGAAGAAGAGAACGATTGTGCGGATGAGTTTCTGGATCCAGAGTGAGTGACTCTAACAAGCAGATTGAGGTGTGGATTAAAGCAGGCCCAATTAGATACAAGAAGAGGGTTTAGGAAAGTAAACGGAGGACTTTTTGGATAATTGAGTAGCTTTTAGTCACACACTTCATAACATACCTGCTGTAACCATTCACCTGCAAGTCCTAGTGCCACTAAGTATGTAATGGCAGGGTTTCAAAAATATTAAAGTTTTAAATATTTTCTTAAGCCTGACTGATTAGAGTATCGTTAGGCTGATATACAGCACATTCGTCCATTTCTATAATTATTAGTGGTATCTGTAGAAATGTAATTGTGTTAAACCATTTTAATCACAATGGTGTAAGTAGAAAATTAGACATCATAATTGGGGTGATGCCTGGTGGCTTTTGCATTACCAGCTTCCAGTGTGATAGCAAGTAAGACTAACAACACTGTTAACACCAGCAAGTGAAATTACATATTTCACTCGAAAAAAAATCCCAAAACCCCCAAATGAAATACAACTTCTATACTTTACCTTGGGCTTTTCAGGATTATGACCCCCTTCCAAAGGACTTTTTACATTTGCGTTGTTTAGAGCCACATACATCACCAAAGGCACATTACCCAACCTGCATGAAATCTACACCAAGCAGTGCAGAACCAAGAGCCATATTTTAGCACCCCAGAAACAGCCAACTCCTGCACTACAGCAAATGACTGTCATAAGTTATATGGACAAAGTCTTAAGGCCCAATACTAAGCGGCGCAGAATGAACCTCAGACTAAAGGATTCCTATTACTGACAACATTGGACCAGTACAGCATTGCTATAAAAGAATGTTTGATGTACATCTACTGGGATATTAATCTAGTGCTGGTACTTTCTATACATGGATGAATCATTTGGAAATTTACAGTGATCCACCTATAGACCATATACCTGTTGAAACTTTAGATCTCACGTAGTAGATCAGACCATACGTTCAACACAGAGGCCCACACATACATAGAGATAGTTGTGTACTTAAGGTGCTGCCAAGAATATCTGGAACAACTAATAACATGGCCCACTTATGTCCTTCCTTTACCTTGGCCCCAAGAACTCTGTAGTAAAGTAAAGCATTACTGAAAAGCATTTTAACCTTTAGGGGGAAACTCTGCTGTCATTTCAAGTTCAGCTAATCAGGAACTCTAACACATGGCATCATTGATATTCACTTACATGCTTTTATTTTGGTGGGCGATACACAGTCAACTATTTATCTGACTATAACTTTCCATATATACCTAATCATTCATCCCAACAGCAGTTAGACTCTATAACTCCTCAATCACGATGTCATAAGTCACTGGACACTGTGAACATCCACGGTCACCACTTCATGCATAATGGACCGTCCATGTGTATGGACATGTGCAGGTATATATGTATGTATATCTATACATATGTATATTTAGTGTGTACATGTGTGTGTGTGTACATGTCTATAAACAGGAATAGTAGTGGTACAATAGCTATATAGTTTATGTCTTCCATATTTCCAACCATATCCATAATCACATACTGTGTATGCTACCATTGTATATAGTGTATTATCTTACTTTTTTTCATTGATTGTACTTATTGTATTTTTGTATTTCCTTCTGATATCTGTACCTGAGCTGAGGTGATGCAAAAATTTCCCCGTTGTTGGATCAATAAAGTCTTATCTTATCTTATCTTATCTTAATACTGCACTGATACCTTTTTATCTTTAATTTAGACCTTAATCACAGGTTCTACATCACTAAACTACTGTCATGCATAGTGTGACTTCGAAAAAGCAAAAATAACCAGCTGACACAGCAGTTTTAAGTTTGAAGATTCCTTCCATGTTGATTTATTCATCAGTTGAGTCAGCAGCACTGTCCCAACGCACAATCACCTGACATAGAGTTGCATGATAAGCCTAAAAGGCTTCTTTGTTGATATACTCAAAACGTGAAAGGTGATTCCCTTTGAGACAGAAGCATACAGATCTTTCTCTTTCAAGAGACATCAATCACTTCATGGTAGGATGTCCGCCAAGTGACCTACCTCAGAATCCTTTGAGATAAAAGATTCTGCTGACACATGCATTGGATCACAGAATGCAGCTTTCTTCAGAGGACAGGAAACTATTGATGGGTAAAAACTTTTTATGGAACATTGTCTCGGCAAATTGTTTGGCATGAAATTCTAATGTGGATTGGCCATAAACAACTTGGATTACATGACTGTAATTTAGACTGAATAGGAGCTTGACTAATTCTGGTGAGGGTTTGAGTTGTTAGACATTTGGGCCAAGTTTAGGCCAAAAGGTAGAAGTTTCAGGCCTGTTCTGGTACTGCCTTACTGTGTTCCATGACTGCTGCACTGGTAAACCAAAAAACTTCACAAACTAGGAGGGCCACATGAAGCTAAAATAAAGTGTGTTAACCCTGCCAACTTGTCATCACTGCTTTCCTGTCTCTGAATGATGCTGATAAACTAGTCCCCTCCCACCTTAGAGACCTCATACCACCATATTAGCTCAATGGAGCACTTTGCTTTACTTCTAATTGTATTTATGTAGCACCAAATCACAGCTCAAGCCACCTCAAGGTGCTATATATTATAAAGTAAAGATCATACAACAAGAGAAAACCCCAACAACCAGATGACCCACCTATGCAAGCACTTGGTAACAGTGGGACAGTAAAAGTCCATTTGACAGGAAGAAACCTTAAGCAGAACCAGGCCTGGGGAGGGCAAGACATCTGCCATGACTGTTTAGACTAAGGGGATGGAAAAGACAAGTTGAGCTACAGATTAAAAATAGCTAATGATTAAGTGCAAAGTGGTGTATAAGCACATGGAGAGGGAAAGAAGACGTCAAAGCACTGTATCATGTTTCAGTCGACCTTAAGCAACCCTTTGTTCTGCTGCTATAGGCTGAGCCTGCTACAGGAGTAGCAGGCGCAGTACAGGTATGCGGTGAGCATGGCTGCACTCCCCATGCATTTCTGTTCAATTATTTTATATCATTAGATTGTGTCTGCTCTCTCACAGAGTTTGTGTCTCAAGTACAACTGGTTGAGGAAGTTGGCGGCCATTCCTGAGCCTGACTCTGTCAGAGTACTTTCCTTGAGGTCTTCTTCCTCCCTACCACTGCCAAGTGCCTTTTCATTCATCAATATTGAAGTATAAAAAAAACAAATTTAGGTTTTTATGGGTAGATGGAAATGCTTCCATCTACCCATAAAGACAAAACGTGTTGTCTGTCAGTGGATCTATGGCAAAATGACAGTGAAAAACAATAAGGACAATCCCACATAATCTTATCTATCAAGCCCAGTGTGTACTTGTGAGCATTAAAAGTCCAGGGCTGCAGTAGCCTGAACAAACTGCAACGACAGCATTCACCATACAATGATGGGCTCATTGTCCATGGCTCTGGATTGAAGTTGACAGCTCGCCATAACCATATTAACATATCTTTTCCTCTGCTGGATTACTGCAGTCAGCACATCATCGTATTACACTGTGAGTAACCTCTCTCGTGTTGGGGTATAAGAAAAGGAACCATGCCAAATGACGTCAGATTTCGATAGCAAAGGAGCCGTTACAAACCTGGAGTTTCAGACAGAAGGAATAAATGAAGATGTATAGATGAAGGTCACAAAAACAAAGACGAGGTGAGGAAAAATGGAAGCATGACTGGTACATATGGGATGTATCTGAGGTGGGTGAGCAAATAGATAATTTGCTGACAATAAGCATTTGTGACAATATCTGGAATAAATAAGACTATTTATGCTTGTTTTCATGTCGTAGAGCCCTGACTTCAGTCCAGGCGACGAGGCTTCAGATGAGGAGGAAGAAGATGTCATTTTATTAAGATCTCGATGGCATTGCCTCTTTCCTTCACATCTCAGCTCCTTTGGTGAAGAGGACTCTTTCACCTCCTTCCTTATGACTTCTTTTCTCCTCTGCCTTTGGCATGCTACATATGTGCTCAGTTTCAAGCCTCATACATAAAATGCAATTAGTCAGAGGTGAGATGTCCACAAGATGCAAACCACATGTTTATTTTTCATGGATTAATTAAAGGTTTATGAGAATGCATTTTTTGACATAATTACACACTAATCTATGTATATTTATGATTACACAATATTTTTTTCAAAATTAAATAACCTCAGAAAATTACTGACTTCACATTTATGGATTACTTACATAGAGAAGGAGAAAATAAAGCAACATGAAGAAAGAGGTAAAGAGGAAGTGGAAAGTGTGAGTACAGTATCATATGAAAGACAAAAGGGAACAGTGAAGGAGATCCAGCTGAAGAACAAGATGGAGCTGAATCAAAGCGAGGGGGAAGAAAAAGGCAAGAGGAAATGAGAAAAGCGGTCACAGTAAGCAGAGGAAACACAAGAAGGGTGGAGGGAACAGGGAGGGAGACGCACAAGAAAAAGCGAAGGATGGATAGATTAACAGGAGTCGTGAGAAAGATTACGTCATCCACAAAATTCTGGCTACAGCAGTGATGAACAGAGGATGAGGACAGAGAGCTAGAGTGTAAGACAAAGCCAGCTAAAATTAGACAAGTGATGTAAATAACTATCATAAGTAGGTGTAGAAAAAACACTGGAAAGAAATGTGCTCAAGAAATGTAGAGGAAAAGAAAAGAGGGAGTGTGTGTGTGTGGGGGGGGGGATAGAAATTACATGTTACATGAAGGGAAAATGTGATTAAAAGAAGATGAGGAGAGTCAAACACAGTGACAGACAGGAAGTGAGCAGGTGAGATAAGAGGAAAAGACTGAGGATGGCATCTGACAGGAAGGATGCATAAAGAAAAGCCGAATGAAACTGAGGATAAAGAAGGAAATGAGACTGAAGACGGTGGAAGAAAGATAGACAGAGGTTGAGCAAGGCGTGAGTAATGTTGTCTCTGTGCTGTCACCCTAATGAGACTTGGGTTTGCTTTATGGATGTGTTCTGCATCTCCCAGCAACTTCTCTGTTGGTATCATCCCAGATTAATGGGTGCGTACAAGCATTCATAAAAATACACAAAGGTAGGTGCAAATTGCAAAACGGGAAATTGCAAGCATTCCACTGTGCATAATGCTTAGTACCAGTAACGCAATAAAGCTGTGTAATCAATATGAGATCATCTGAATGCTTGCTGCTGTGCTTTGGGGCTTTCCAGAAAATGACTGTGCTGCTTGAAAGAAAAACAGAATATTGCAACTAGGATATGAAAGCGTTCATATAAAACCAGCAAAATCACAGTTATGTTTCCTGTAACCATCAATGGATGAACCTATACTAACCTTAGCTATCTTTATTCATTAATAGCAGGGTTATTTCTGTTTCAACAGCTAACAGTGGCCGCCATAAGATTGTTCTGAGGCTAGAGTTTCTATGCATTTCTCTTAAAATTTCAACTGAGTTTAGGGGTAAATATTTGTCTTCAGTAAATACTGAAAATGCTTGCAATCATGAAAATGAAACTTCCACTTGTCTTTGAAAAAAAAAGTTAAGTGTTTTCATTTTCATCTTTATCTAACACTAAAAGATAGGAATGACATTGTTCTCTCAAAGTATGATCTTATATTGATGTAGTTATCAGGGCTAAAATTTTAGCTGTATAGGGTATAAGTATCAGATGGATATTCAGAAAGAAAGATGTAAGAGAAAATTCATGCAGAATCCTGACATGTTTAAATAGATAAAAGAAACAAGCAAATTAAATGTTAGAGAGATTTCTGAAGCACAACATTTAAGACTTTTTCCTGCTTGGTTAGGTTTCAGCACTAAACCTACATAGTACAGACTAAAATATAGCATGAATTTGGTTAAAATACAAAACATTTCTTTAACAACAATAACCATGTTAGAAACTACTGAATAAGGTTACCAACATCGGGGCTTCTCTATATAAGTAAAATCCAACAATGATATCAGGGAATACCAAGTTTAGTAGTTAAGCATGAATTTGGCATCTGCTGGAACCCTTAATATGAGGTTGAAAGAGATGCAGAAAGAATCTATTAGAAAACCAAACTTAACCCTGTAAGACCCAACCCATCAGAAAATAGCCAGAAAATTCTGATTTTTTTGGAAGTGAGATGTTTAACCCTTAACCCCTTAAAACCCTTTTTTTTTTGCTATATCATGTTGTGTATGATATTTTTATTATATATTTTTGTATCAAATATGATACAAAGGGCATTATAGGGTTAACCTATCAGAAATATATCAAAAACGTAGGGAGTGACCAAATTAACAGTCAGGTACATTCTTGAAAAGAAAGGATGCGCTGGTGTACCACAAGAGATGCCTTTATGCAAAGGGTTTCCAACAAGGTGCAAACCTCTGGTTACACTTAATAACAAGAAGGCCAGACTATACTTTACTCAAAACATCTAAAAGAGCCTGACTAGTTTTAGAAAACACATGAATCTTTCACATCTAAGATTAACCTGCTTAAGAATGAAAGAAAAAGAAAAGTACAGAGAAGGAAAGTAACAGATCATGATCCAGAGTATATAACATCATCTATCAAACATGATTAAACCAATGATATGGCACAGCATGCCGTTAGAACCTGGTCACTACTTTTTATTGGTGGCAGGATGAATTCTGAAGTGTGCTGGGTTGTATTCACCGCTCACATTCAGCCAAACGATGCAAAACTGATGGGACAGTACTTTACTTTTAGTGCAAAGCATACTGGGAAAACAAGAGTTTCACAAGTCAAAGAAATGGAATATTCTTCACAGGCCAAGTCAGTTTCCTGATTTCCACCTAAAATAATGTTAGTTTGTCCAACGTTTTTTTTTTTTAAGCTCTGAGCCTCTGGCACTATGTATAAAATGGCTTATTTCTAACAGATATACTTTTGTTAAACCCCTTGAATTACATTAAAGTGGAAAGTCTGTACTTCGTCTCATCTTGATTATTTGATTTAAAATCCATTGGGATGGTCAACAAAGGCAAAACTCCTGTCTTACTGTCAAAGGAAAACTTATGGACCTTACTGTAAAAGTTATAAGCAGGCATTATATGGTTTTAATATGTTTTCTGAATCTATGCATTTTTATGTCAAGAATTGCTTAAAAATGTTCTTTTAATAGCAGGTTGCTGACCCTTAACTGCTGTGAAATGAAACCCAATGAAACACCGTTCACACTCTGGCAAGTTTACACTTTTCTGTAATTGACAACTAAGGCAAGAAGTTCATAATTCAAAGAATATCATACTTTTGGCATTCAGCCACTGGCATTTAGGGGGCATTTGGGCAATTCTGCTCTTTATCATCTTGTCAATTAATCACTTGACTAATTTGTTCTCTTTTAATCTGCCGTTTAGAGTGACCTTTAATTATGTTTTTATAAAATTGATTCGCTTATGGCTTCATTGTGTTCCATCTTGATTACCCATCATTTTAAAATTTCATTAGACTCTCATGGAGACTAGAATGAAATCAAGTCTTGATTGATTTTGAAGACTCTCACAATAAAACTGTATTTCTGTGAAATCAGCAGGGGTTTCAAAAGTAGTGACAGTTTGAAATAGTGAAAGTTTTATTTGATAAAATGTAAGTAAACTTTAGGTAAGCAGGCAGTAACAGAAAGAAATGTGTATATGTTTATATATGACTGAAAAAAAAAAAAGAAATGATAAATGTGGACTGAGCAAACAATGACATACAGATTGATGGGAAAGAGAAACACTACGAAATCATGGTAGGGGTCTTCGGTGGGTTGGATAGCAACTAAATTAAAATAGAGCTGGCGTACAGAGGCAGTATGCAGTGAAGGGGAAAATAAGGCGAAACAGCGTTCTCCTAGCTGAGAGAGAAAGTGCATTCTGGCCAGCAATACTGACAAAGAAGAAACATGCATAGCCAGATAGTAGGACACAGTGTGTCAGAGGCAAATGTTGTGTTTTTATAACTCTATAATAAGCAAAATTCTACAACTTCAGCACATTAAACAAACAGCAATAAGTAAACAAGTGTTCCTACCTCCCTTCACATGCTCATAATGAAGATATGCAATACAATTGCAACTTTGAGTAAATTACTGAACCTCAAATTATCCCGATGCATCCATCAGCACATGAGTGTGTCAACGTTGGACAACCTTGGCTTAAAAGAATGAAAATGCTGTGTGCATGCATGTGTGTATGTGTGTCAAAGAGGCTTGCAGTCTAACGTTCTTTGAGTATCTGTATACTGTAAGTCCATTTAAAGACTACACACATTTATGCTAAAATTTGTTGTTTCTCAATTTCTGTGTCTGATATTATTTGTGTAGAGTCTTATTAGTCTTAATATCCATAGTTCCAATTGCAACATGCACCTTGACATAATATTGTCTAACTAAGGATATCTTGCACTCGATTTGTGACTTTTCAAAATGATGTTGTTAAAAATGGTAAATGGCCTGTATTTATATAGCGCTTTACTAATCCCTAAGGACCCCCAAGCGCTTTACACACCCAGTCATCCACCCATTCACACACTGGTGATGGCAAGCTACATTGTAGCCACAGCCACCCTGGGGTGCACTGACAGAGGCGAGGCTGCTGGACACTGGCGCCACCAGGCCCTCTAAGGCAACGGGTGAAGGCAAACTCCCAACTCTTGAGCCACAATCGCCCCGTTAAGAACTTTCAGCTGCTCCCTTATTTCCATGGGGTCCCCACACAGATGGATCCACATGTTTGAGTTGGTACAGTTTTTACACTAGATGCCCTTCGTGATACACCCTCACATTCCAGGCTTGAGATCAGCACTAGGACTACACTAGCTTGTACACATTTAGATTTGATTTTGCCAATTGTGGAAAATACATTATTAGACATTAGGGTTTTTATTGGTAACATGTTAATCTAGAAGCTATTGAACGTGCATAACTCAGGGCCTTAGGAGAAACATTCTGCTTGTAACTTGCAGACGTGTTTGCTCAGCTATAGCTAAGGACAGGAAACATTTGCAGTCTAAGACGACTGAAATAGTTCTTTAAGACATACAGATAGAGGAAGTGTCTAAAGGTCACTAACTGTAATAGATGTATGATATGATATGTTATTTGCTTACGCATGAAGAGGCTGAACCTTATATAGAAAAACAGTCTGATGTGTATTTTAGTTGAGATCTATGCAGACGGTGACATTGTGTACTTCTCCCACACGTGTGTTTAATAAATAATTTTTTGACTCTACTTGGCTGGTGTATTGGTGGTTTTGTTCTCAACCCCACATCAAAGAATCAGAACAGTTTTTGGTGCCGTAAGTGTTCTGAGACAGTGTTCTTTATGTAAGTCCTTTTGTCTGGAGACACATCAAAAGGTAAACTTCTACACCAGTTCTTGTTGGCCATATATTCCTCTCTTTCTTTTCTGGTATATTCTAACTTATATCTGATTTACAACTCCAAGCAACCACCACTGCATCTGCTAGAGGTAAAACTATTAAAATGCCAATATCTAATTGGGAGCCTCATTCTAGTCAACTTCATATCTGACAACTATTAATCTAACTAATCAAAATTGAATTACATATGTCACTGTTGTTTTGACTGGTGAGAACGATATCCTGAATTAAAAACTGAGCTATGACAGCTGAACTGAGAGACTGCAGCCCAACTGCAACTCTGAACTGGATAAGTGGGAGAAAATGGCTGGAAACCCTGACAAGACGAAATATCATTATAATTATTCAATCATCTGTAATGCTAATTCTGAATAGTGAAAATGGGCCGCTACCACTCAGACGCTCCCATCTCACTCCCAACTCATCACATATAGAAAATACTTGGTCATCAGCCCGTTGTTGTCCCTTTAGAATTATATATCAACGTACATGGCAGTCCAATAAATGTCAGTATAATAGGGCTTCAATGTCTGAAACAAGCAGATAAGCAAGCTTGTCAATTACAATAAACTACGCAGAAACTCATGTATCAAATATAATACACTTAAATAAATAAATATACATACCACAAATGAGTTTATAGCTCGACTATACCTTTATGCTTGTATTAGATCTTTACTTATGTACACTGTGAGCAGTTGAACTGCAAAGCTCATTGAAAAAAAAAATCCTAAATAAATATACATGGTAAATGGCCTGTATTTATATAGCGCTTTTTAATAGTCCCTGAGGACTCCAAAGCGCTTTACATATCCAGTCATTCACCCATTCACACACTGGTGATGGCAAGCTACGCTGTAGCCACAGCCACCCTGGGGCGCACTGACAGAGGCGAGGCTGCCGGATACTGGCGCCACTGGGCCCTCTGACCACCACCAGTAGGCAACGGGTGAAGTGTCTTGCCCAAGGACACAACGACCGAGACTGCCCGAGCCGGGGCTCGAACCGGCAACCTTCCGATTACAAGGCGAACTACTAACTCTTGAGCCACAATCACATGCCACAAATGAGTTTATAGCTCGACTATACCTTTATGCTTGTATTAGATCTGTACTTATGTACACTGTGAGCAGTTGAACTGCAAAGCTCATTGAAAAAAAATCCTAAAAAGCCACTAATTACATTCAAATTTGACACTAAGGTGTCCTGAGCAGCTGCATTAGTATTAAGCATGTGCAGTGTCACATAGAATTGGTGGATAAAATTCCATTGCGGTGGTGCTAATGTGTAGGTGTCTACCCTGTGCCGTGGAGAGAGAGGAATGGCTATAATAACTCCACTGTGGAGGTGAACAAATGCTCACAGTGTACAGGTTGATGCTGGGGTGGTTGATGCAATATGAATAGCAGCAGAGGCAAGTGACAGCATTGTTTTCTGGCGACTCATGTGGAAGCTGACATGCGGTAAAAGTGCGAGGTGACAGCTTAAGCACACCACCATAATGAAAAAAGCCGTGTTCAATACATGTGGCTGTGAAAAGAGCGAGAGAGCTATGTTACAGCGAATTAGTTAGTAACACTTTTTCTGCTTTAGCTGTTGGCATATTCAAGCTAGCGACAGATTCAGTGTGTTGAGATGAAATCACACTGTTGGCATTTACACTCCTTTTTTTGTCCTATACATCTTGTATTCAGTGTTTATTAACTTGGAGGCATTCAGTGGTAAGTGGCAGTAAAACATGAAGAATATATCTACAGTAAAACAAAAAAAGTATTGCAATGTCAACGTTTATTTAAACAACCGATGTTTCACTCAGTCTTTTTATTGCATTTTCTCCTCTACAATGTGCCAACTTTTCCACCTCATCCAAGCGTAGCAACATTTCCAAATGTTTTTATGTGCACATTTGAAATGTGTAGCGTTAAATACAAGATACATAGAAAGTCTCTAATGTAATGCAAAGAAAGTGTAGAACAACAAAAGGACAAGAATGTGCTGAGAAAGAATAAGGTGGTGGTGAAGGAGACAAATATGGACTGAGACGTAGTGGCAAAATCATGAAATACAGATGAGTCGAGAGCTGATCTCTACGAGTCATATTTAGCAACTGAATGACACAAGAAATTCCATGTGTGAATTAATTATTAAAAACACCATGGGGTGAAAGAGATGAAGCCCCGCAACTCTCTCTTTCCCTTTCCTTTCTACCTCATTTTTTCCTTTTCTTTTTTTTTCTACACTCTGATGCTGTTTTTCATTCAGGATGCTGATGCAGGAGCGAGTTAGGAGGAAAATGAGGAGTGCAGTGAGGAGTGACAGGAGTGGGAAGAGTGTGAGGGAAAGAAAGGAGATGAAAAGACTTTGATACTTTTTGGCAGCTTCAATGTTTAATGCAGCAGATTCATTAAAAGTGGGCAAGTCAACCCAGCTCCATTGTGGAGCCTATTACACCAGCTTGGCTTATAGGAATAGTCTTCTTTTTTCCATTTCATTTCATTTTGGGTTTTTTTTTTTTTTTTTTTTTTTTATCAGCCCTCCTTTTCTTTTAGAGAAAACACACACATACTCCTTATACATAATCCTTCTCTCACCCTTCTTTCTGTCTTGAGAGCCCAGCTTGAAAGGGAATGATCTGTAATTAGAGGTGATAAATTTGGACAGGGACGGTGTGGTGTGGTGCCTAAAAAGCTTTTTTTCTCATAGGGTAAGAGCTTCTTTGCAGTCACTCAAAAGACAGAGAGGCAGGGAGAGAGAACCAAAGACAAAAGGAAGAGTGAAAGAAAAGATTTGGGGTTATCTTTTCTGCAGGCTTCAGATGCATGTTAGCACATAAAAGGAGACTTCAACTTACACTAACAGTGACACGTGTGCAGTAGGACACCTACAGACAAGCATGCATTCGACAGTGAAAGCTCCCCGTAGCTCTTGAGTTTGCCCAAGTAATTCCTCGAATATATTGTCGGCCACTAAATATTCCTGTAAACAAACACATAAAGACTGGAATCTTTGCGCTCCTGTATTCCTGAGGTGACACAAAGCTCCCACTCCACCTTCTATTTATGATCTTTTCTTAAGAAGCCCTTTAAAAAACAAAGCTCCAAAAGGAAACCACCGTCTTTTAAATTTTACATCACTATAATAAAAGTAGGACGTCTTCATGTTCGAGCCAAGATAATAAGTTACTTGTTTATCTTTCACTGCCAACCTATAAAATTTTGCAGCACCGTAAGAACATGACACAGCTTCTTGGTGTTATTGTTTTTTAGCCCTCAGCTCTAAAAGGCTGATGGGGTATTGTCATCACCCCGTTGGGAAGGCTGGCTGGCATCATGGACACCCAGGTATGTGAATGCGAAAAATCCAGAACGAGGAAATCGCATTAATACCATAGGTGCATGTTCTGAAAATCGCAGATGACTTTGAATCCTGGTGACCTTGACCTCAAGGTTAGGGTCATAGGTCAAGTTTTATGAAAATGTTGCGGTTACAAAAACGTGAGAATGAGGTGAAAAAAAGCAAACATATAGGTGCATCTGCTAGGGTTGAAGGGTAGCACTGACATCCGCCATTAATTGTAGTTGATGCTGTCATCATACACATGGTCACAGGAAGATGTGTGGTGACAAAAATGCTTATTTTAGGGTTTTTTTGCAAGTTGCAGTTAACCATTCAGGCTGAGGGATGCCCATGCTTTAGATTTCAATCAGTGCCTTCATTTTCCATTGAGAGCAGTCTCTCCAGAGACGTCCTTATTCGTATAATCTGAAACTGAAATGCCTCCTTACAAGTACCTCAAGACATCTGCATTACATCTGCTGCTGCATCGCTGGTTTACGCTGTGATGAATGTGGTTACAGTGATGTAGCATCGTCTGAGCACAGCTCCCCATTAACCTCGTGGTTCAAGCTCCATTAAGATGGAAGGACTCCATTTAGCCCATCTTGGATACACACACACAGACACACACACAGAAAGACATAGTTGTATGGTATTTCTAAACATTCAAGCACTAGGGCCCATGCTGGGACTGCAAACACAAGCACGCAGTCATACAGACCGATACGTTCGCTCCCTACAGTGTTTCACAGCAATATCCAGTCACACATAAAAGCCAGTACACTCTCACACACACATACACAAACACAGACAGTTTCTGGATTAGTCAGGCATACAGTCAGACAGGCGTATTTCATAGCAGTTATGGTAGGAATCCAGTTGAACAGTTGAAAACAGGGGCACGCACGAAAGCAGCGACACACACATCTCTCAACAGCAGAAACCATGCTGTGAATACTTACTGTCGTAAACACGCACACATGCACTATTCTCACTGATGCAACTGGGAGCTTTCTATTTAACATCTCTATCACTTTATTACTCCTTCACACACAACCCCACGCCCACAGTACATATGTGTATTGGTGCCTATGGGAGATCTGAACGTCTCTATTACCTTGCAACAGTGTTATGCCACTCTGCACAAGCTGTGCCGTCTAATCCAGTTAGGCATGTCACAGCTGAGGTTTCTTTCTGCGTGAACAACAACTTTAAAACGGACACATAAAGGCCTCACTATGACAGGGATTAGCCACTTTACCATTTACGGGATTAGGGGTGGTATTGAACGTAGCCTTCCCACAGTGTCTAAAGCCACTGGGAGTTCGGCGTCTCTACTATTTGTAATTGAATTCTAAGCTATCGCTTAGGGGGAGTCATTACATATCTGCTGAATATTTGTGGTATTTATTACAAAAAATAAATTGGTAAGTCATATTATCAGAAAAAACAAAGTTGAGCCCCTCAAAAAGAAAAGGAAGCCTTGTGGAAGGAAACCCTCAGATGATTGCTGCATCTGTTTTCATTTTGTTAAACCATCATGTGTATTTGTTCTACTTGAGGCTTTTTGTGTTGAACTTACAGATGAATGATGAACATATTACAACTGAAGGTAGGCTGAGGCATGTAAACGATGCTCAGTTGGCACCAAGAGTCCGAAAGTGTGCACAAAAAATCTCAGTCTCAGAATTCCCCAATTTTGGTGAGCCTGTGCAAATTATAACCTCAGTATTTTCAGCTGACAGAAGAAATACACATTGTGGTCTTCTGCTGCTTTGAAGTTCAACATGATGTGCATTCAGAGATGCTCTTCTGCATACCTTGCTTGTAGATTATTTGAATTGCTATAGTCTTCCAATCCACTTAAAGCAGTCTCTGGCATTTTCTCCGAGAGAACTGCTACTCACTTGTTATTTTGTCCATTTCAGATCATTCCCTGGAAACCCTATAAAGAGTTGTGGGAACGTCCCCACAGATCATCACTTTCTGAAATGATGATCTACGTAGCATAAATGGACTCCAAGCAGCATTTGTCTTGAATTGAATTTAAAGGAAAAAGTTAACTCTAATTACAGGTAAAGTGTATCTGTTGAATGTTTCGGGTATACAGCAATCCATCAGGTTATAGTGTTAAAAGCATTAGACATAACTGGACGCATTGGTAGAAAACCCCTCCATCCTGAGATTACAAGCAATTGTCATTCTATTGTCTTCTCTAATCAGATTTTATAGCATCATTTCCCATGTTGACACAAGCAGTGCTGCTGTAAATGGATATTTCCTTATAAATGCACCAGTCTGTTACTCTTTTACGTGGTGCAGTGTAAGCGGTGTCATCACTGATGAGAGACAGGTGCAAAGATATGAGAGCTCCATGTAAATGAATTAGCTTAAGGCAGTGTCTGTAATTTACTATAACCAGGGTATTTACTGGCTTGTAACAAGCCAGAGCATGAAAGACAAATAATCATCAAAGCCTCTGACCCAGTGTCCAGTTTTTCAGTCTACTAAAAATGTAAGTCTGTATTGTTGTTGTATGTGTGTTGTATTGCCATTGTTGCCCTTGTGTACAAGACCTTGCTCTATTAAAAATTTAAAAAGGTGACCGTGGAACTATTTTAGCGAATCACTTATTTACTACTATTTTTTTTTCTTTTCATCAAAGAGCTGTCCCTGAGCAGTCTCCTGTTTTCTCAATCAACTGTCAGCACTGATAAGATCCTGGATCACTAAGGAATAACTACAAAGACGCAGGAGGCATGGTCCAAAAGGTGTCTTTGACTGTTAAGAAAGCAGTGCAGTGCAGGGCCTTCCTCTCAAACTGTTATCCCATAGTAAAGGTGTCATTAGTAAATTAGCAGTGCGCTTGATTGATATTGTAATAGGCTAATCAATAACACTGCAATCTCCTCTGGTTACTGATGCATACGGTGCACCACCTGCCAAGTTTCTCTCTTTTGCTCCACCTCCTGCTTACTCTATTTTTATTAAGCTATTTCTCATTTTGCTGACTACTTTACTGTCGTATCTTTTCTGCAATGCCCCTGCTGCTGCCGTCACCCCTACGTCTCCATCTCTGCAGAGTTTAGACTTAAGTACATTTACCTTTATGAAACTGATAAAACAAAGGTAGGGTATAAAATATAAAAACTCCTTGGGGCTAACTAAAACATTTCAACTCAAATGGAACATGTCTAAACACAAAGGCACAGGAAACATTATAAATGATGAATGGATGAAATAGAGTGCTCATGCAGTTAAATAAACAGCCAAGCATTGCACAGATATTCCTGAAAATGCACTGGGGCTATGTTGCTCCTTTTTTTTTTGGTGTTTTTTACATATGCTCATGATTACAACCAAAGTACAATTAAAGCTCACATATCATCCAAGAAAATATATATACTTCACTAATGCAGAAGAGCAAGGTTGTGTAGTGACGAAGTAAAAGTGTGATGGGCGCATATGTTGCACATGCAAACTAAAGGCCAGATTTACTAACAGTTTATTACATAAACAGTTGAAGGAGTTTCCTTTACAGGGTGCAAAATCTTGGGAGGAGAATGTTTAAATTATTCAACCAAATGATTCACGGCAACAACAGTTTACTGTAAATTGTTGCTGAGCACAGACAAAATCATATCCTTTGTTGAGCCCCGTGTGGTTGTGACAGAATGGTCAGAGTGTGAGAGGGAGATGTCAGAATCAACATGCGACTAGAACAGCAGCGCGTTGCCAAAATCTTGGCTCTGTCATGTAACTCTTTACTGAGTCTTTTCTCTGAAACTTAAGAGCCCGGCCGAGCATATTACTCCTCGTCAGATATTCAGTCTGGTATTTTGATGTAACAGAACACAAGAGTGTCTGGAAGGAGGGAAGAATCTCAAGACGCAAGGATGTGTCTTATAATGGTTTATACAAACAGCCAAGTTCATTTTTATTTTTGCAGTGTTTCAGATTTAGAAAACACTCTGCATGTGTTTTCTCAGCAGTGCGCACACAGTAAGTGACAAATAGTACTCAACTAGCATCAGCTCACTCACAATACTGTGCAAAAGTCTTGAACCACCCCTCATTTGTTAATTTAATAATTCCAAGGAGCCAGAAATTATTTTAAATAGTTTTGAGCAAACGATAATAGTACCTCATTATTTTCAGAAGATTTTGTTTGCTAGTTGGTTAAGCAACTTAATACTGAAATAATTCAAGTATAAAAAAGTAACCAAACTCAGTTTAGTTGTTACTAGAAGCATGTCGCACAAATAAATTACTCCAACTTCTTCAGTTGAATCTATGAAAATTGCCAAAGATAACACAGTTTGACATAAAAATAGTATTTCTGCACCAACAAGGAGATTCCCAAAAAGCTACTAGCTAGACATTTGGCATATCTGAACATGGTGTGCAGTGTATCCTTAAAAGATTTGAGGAATATGGACAAATAGAGGTCAAAAGAAGAAAAGGCAGATCTAAAAAACTATATACAGTAAATGGTCAATATTTGAAGCTCGTGTTCTTCAGAAACAAATCCTGGAAAGACCTGACACAGGGCCTGAGTCATATATCAGACCACTCAGTCTGACTTCAAGGGAGCTTTATCAGAAATGGACAAGAAGTTCTTAAGGAACACGAACAAATTGAAAAGGCTGAGGTATGCCAAAATTACACAACAACTGCACTGAAAAACAGGTCTTATGGAGTCATGAACACAAATTTGAGATTTTTCATTAATATGCATGGAGGCGGTTGGGAGAGAGACACAACAGTAAATGTCCACAGCCATGTCTGAGTTATGGGCTTACAGAGAATACCTGTTTCAGTCTACCGTACCCCGCACAGTCCCCAGATTTTGTCATCAAAAATGTACAAAAAAGTGCTTATAGTATATTTGTTATCAGATTACTCATTCCCTTTACCCCATTATCAGGTCTACTCATTTTTATCCCATTAACTTGGGTTGCACCTTGTACAATGTTGGTCACTGCTTGGCTTTGTTTATAAGTCAGCATATAGTTCCTAGATCACCTGGAGACCTTCTATTTTTGCCCAATTTACTAAAACTAGCTCTTAAGAATATCACACCATTACCATCAAAAGCATAGACTTCAACCCTAAAGCCAGTACTGCTGTACTCAATCAGTTTGTCATCTCCTCTGCTTTATGCATAACTTGCATACATGCAGTAAGTGGACTTGATGAATTCCTTGCATGGTCACAACAGCCTTCTATTCATGACATTTTATTACTTTTTCACCCCAGAGATGGTGGGAATTTCAGGACACTACTCTGCAGCAGATGAACAGCTCATTTAGAAGACACAGCAGGAATAATAAAAGCTCTGTGTGTGTCAACCAATTCATGAATAACAGCAGCATACTGCATGCAATGAATATTAAGCACTGATATCAGATATACGGGAGACCTACTATGACAGAGGAAAACAGGGGATTTTAGCAGGGAAGAAGAGGTGATGAAGAGCCTGCCACAGACAAATTTCACAGCAGTGGCTTACTTACAGCTGCAGTCACGTTGGCTCATCGCATAAACAACAGCCCACACAACACACATGTATGCTCTCTCTTTTGCATCAACACACACACACACACACACACACACACACACACACACACACACAGCTTGAATACTATGAGTTCGTTATGCTGAAGTAGAAGCAGGCCATTTGAGAAACAGTCTTTGCCTGCTTTCATAATCAGACAAACATCCAAACATTAGCATCAGTTTATTCGAATGTCCTTAACTAGATAAACGTCACATAAAGTATTCAACTCACTCAGTGTTTGTAAATTGGCTTTATTGGATCTCAGACTCTGATTAGCATCGTTACTGTGTACTCACATTGTGTTTATGCTGAAAGTACCAACGCCTCGTCGTGACGCCTAAGCAACACTTCAGCTGAAGAAAAGGCAAAAGTATTTTTCTAAGTCAGCTGTTTTTAAATACTCCAAGCTTGATTTCTAAATAGAATAGAATAGAATAGAATTCAACTTTATTGTCATTGCACATGCACAGGTACAGGGCAACGAAAGAATGGTGTTATAAATGAGAACTTAAAGGGGACATGACACGCTCCACATATAATGGCTAATTTACACCATTGAGCCCTGCTCTCAAAAGCTGACACAGATGTAACCAGGGGCAATTTAATCCATTTTTGGGGGTGCTTCACCCCCAAAGATTTCTTACTTTTTTTTCCACAATATTTGCTGTTTGTGTATATACTAAAAATATAAAAAGATTACAGTACTTGGTTGAAACATAACATTTCAACAACAAAAGTATAGATACCCCCCTCCCAAAATGGTTTGTTCCAGCTCTCCCTGCTCTGGCTCTAGCGCCCTTGCTGCTAGATCTATGGTGGCTGAGACGCAGTGGAGTGAAGGTGTAAGTGCCTTAAAAGTGGCTTAAAACAGGACATATTAGCTGCATTTAACCTTCAGTTACTCTTTATATAGTTAGGTAGGAGTCAGACCATGTTTCTTTTTAGCTGAAAAACATTACACCAGGTAACCTGCAGTGTATAAAACGACGATGTTTGCTACCCTACAATCCGTCCTGCTCTGTAGTAAAATCAGCGACATTTGACCGTCCTGTTGCTCCCATTGAAATGTATAAAGCCTCTTTAAAATCTAAAACTTAAAATTGTCCTTAGCCTAGTGTTGTTACCACTGTCCTGTTTGAAATGGATACTGTGGCGTGGGTGTGGACTCTGGCCGGCTGCAGAGGAGGGGTGACGCAGGGGCGGGGTGAACAGGTGTGCTGAGAAGTGAAGATGATTGTCACTCTTTATATGTTCGCAGTGACAGTCGCAGGCGGAAGAGCGGACGTGACAGCAGAGAGCGGGAGTGACTGTGTCCCAGTGAACTGAAAACCACAGTATTAATAAAACTATTGCTGTCCTCACCCATGTGTCCCGTGGATGCTTTACAGGACAAACGTTACATATACTAACTAGCTAACTGACTGGATGCCCATTAACCTTATAACTCCTGTTGTGTGTGTGTGTGTTTGTGTACAGAGAGACAGCCAGGTTCATAATGGATATAAGGAGGTTTTTTCAAAAAAAGTAGCCACATTCAGGTAAAAGTGTAAAATCAAATGATCCGTCAATCAGGAATAATATTGGATTAGTGTTTAAATATTCATATCTTTTATTAGATGTTCATGTGGTTTGGTTATTTTCCTTTTGGTTGAAAGTACACTGAGAGAGGACTTTTTGTTAGTTATCTTAACAGTATTTTCTTCATATTAATGTAATTTTTCATCTAATTGAATACAATCTATTTGTGTATGATTGTCAGTCCGAAGAGGGAGAGAGGAAAGAGGGGAGAGGAAGAACCAGGTAAGAAAACAGACCGGGAACAGTGACAGGCACAACAGAAACTGTTAAACTGACAAAGGAAAAAAAACAAATTTTACTCACACAATCTGGAAGTTGTGTCCTCCCTATATTAAAGCTGTTATACAGAATCTGCAAAACAAACTGGTTTGAAACATTTTTGACCCTCTTTAACAACATTCCAACATAACATTATAATTGATTGGGGAGATTAAAATTAATTATATATTTTTATGTAGTTCAGCCACAACTCTGCTAAAACCTCAGCCCGCAATAGGTAGGCCAACTTTTGGACCGTGCAGTACGTACGGTCGCAGTACGTACGTAAAGAGAAGCAGAGTGCTCTGTTTATATTCTAAAAATGTTTTAAGCTTGTTTCAAAGATTCTGTACAGCAGCTTTAAATGTTTTCCAAAAGCACACATACACTTACCTTATCAGTGTTTCTCAAACTTTTTACAGTGTGTACCACATGATTAAAAAATGTCAAGCTCTCCTAAGTACCACTATGAAAGCATGAAACTCATAAATCTTACAACACAAAATTAGTATTATTAAATTAGTCAAATTAGTATCTGCAGTAAAGATTTTTTCATGCATTGTATACGTTCTACCACAGGCAAAGTTGCCTCTTTTTTTTTTCTATATATTTTGTAATAATTTATTTGTAATAATTTATTCTGTTTTGGGAGTGGGTTTTTTTATGCATCTGTATTGGATGCATAACTGATGCAGGGACTGACAGAGACAGGGAAGAAGTCTCATTTAGGGCTGGGTATCGTCATTGATTTGATTCCGATTCACAAGGTCCCGAATCGATTCGATCCATGGTTCAATTCGATTCATTGAAGTAAGCTGTGTACAATGTACTTCAAATATGAATCCTAATACAAATAATGATGCAGGAGGACTTTTAGAATAAATAATTTATACATTTAAATAATAGAGACTGTAGCAGAGAGAACTTAATCTCACTATAACAGATAAAATCTCTCTTTAGCATTGCAAAGATACTGCAGCTTTAAATGTTTTCCAAAAGCACACATACACTTACCTTATCAGCGTTTCTCAAACTTTTTACAGTGTGTACCACATGATTAAAAAATGTCAAGCTCTCCTAAGTACCACTATGAAAGCATGAAACTCATAAATCTTACAACTAGGGATGGGTATCGTTTAGGTTTTATCCGATACCGGTGCCAAACCAGTACTTTTGAAACGGTGCCGGTGCTTAAACGGTGCTCAAACCGGTGCTCCAACCAGTGCTTAAAGAATGGAGAACACAAAATTGGTCCAAAAACCTCTCATGTTCAGCTGGTTTTTTGTAAAAAGATAACAATGTTAGCCTTTTCTGCAGCTATAGGGCATATATGGTATCACTCTTGGCAGGAAGCAGTGCTTAAACAACGGAAAAAACACAAACTTTGTCCAAAAACCTCTCGTTTAGCTGTTTTCCACTTTTTCTTTGGTCATTTAGCCTTTTTGGCCAGGGTGAAGGGAGTATCTGCCATCAAACAAGAAGACAGCCGCATGTAACTACAACGGTGTTTGCTAGTTCACCTTACATGCATTAATTTAATAACGTGGTTAGCCTACTCAACGTAAATTACACACGAACAACATTAAGCTACTCACGCAGAGAAGAACGGCTGCTGCTGCCATCATCATCCTCATCATTTCTGCTACACTGGCAGGGCTAGGGGCCAGGACTCTCCTCTTCGGGTTCATGTTGCTAACTCCGGCTCCGATAACAGGCACCACACCGGCAGTAGATGCGCTCGGTGTGAGGTCTCGCAGCAAGCTATCAAATACGGCGCATTTCTCGGCTTTTAAAAAAAACGCTATGCGTCGCCAGGTGTTTCATCAGATTTGAAGTGTTACCTCCTTTGACAGTATCACAGTATCACCTTAAAGCACTTGTTGCAGGCTGCTGAGTTTGCATATTTTGCTGTGAAGTACAGCCAGACTTTTGACCGCTTCGCCTTGAGCATTTTTAATCTGTAGCTCTGCTCTAAAAGAACGTACGTACCTGGACCCGCCTACTATCCTCGGAAACGTAAAATGATTGGCTAGAATCTAAAGCGTATCACAGCTCAGGAAAAAAAAGCACCGAAATAAAGCATGAAATGTGCGCTGCTTTTTGGTCTGGTTACTACCGTTTATGTCAGAACCGGTGCCATCATGGCACCGGACACCGGTACCCATCCCTACTTACAACACAAAATTAGTTAATTAGTATTATTAAATTAGTCAAATTAGTATCTGCAGTAAAGACTTTTTCATGCATTGTATACGTTCTACCACAGGCAAAGTTGCCTCTATTTTTTTTCTATATATTTTGTAATAATTTATTTGTAATAATTTATTCTGTTTTGGGAGTGGTTTTTTTATGCGTCTGTATTGGATGCATAACTGATGCAGGGACTGACAGAGACAGGGAAGAAGTCTCATTTAGGGCTGGGTATCGTCACTGTTTTCTAGAATCGATTCGATTCCAATTCACAAGGTCCCGAATCGATTCGATTCGATTTAATTCGATTTAAATCTGGGAAATTTTGCCTCATACAGTCAGGAATATTATTATTCAGATCAGTACATTTACATATTTTTGTATCTATAAAAAGGAAGCTGACACTCGCAAGACTTTATCAAAGGTGTGAGCATCACAGCAGATGCCTTTGTGTCAAAGTAGCTGAAGATAAAACACAGAAAAACATGAAGGTGATTTTCCTGGCCTGGGATTTTATAAAAATATTCTGTAGTACATCAAAAACGAAAGAAAAGCTGTGCATGAAGTGTGGTGGAAGCAAAACAGCAAAAGTCAGAG
This sequence comes from Neolamprologus multifasciatus, assembly GCF_963576455.1. Taxonomy (NCBI): domain Eukaryota; kingdom Metazoa; phylum Chordata; class Actinopteri; order Cichliformes; family Cichlidae; genus Neolamprologus; species Neolamprologus multifasciatus. The sequence continues at coordinate 33,839,602 of NC_140444.1, forward strand.
GGAATTAATGACTATGTTTTTGTGAAGTGTAGTTGGGATCTTCTTTTGCTGCTGGTTCGGTCAGTATTGTTTGGAGAGAGATCAAACTAACAGCTTTAGAATCAGCGCAAAAAGGGCGTAAACACAAAGCGCGAAACATCGGAATCGATCAATTTAATCGATAAATCGATTATCAAAACCCACCCCTAGTCTCATTGTGACAAGTAAAGTGCATCTTGGCTGGCTGGGCAGCTCTCTGCGTGCTCAGCACCCTCAAAGCTCTGGTTAGTGCCACACACTATCAGTACGTAACGTGTCATCATGTGGTTGGTTGGTTGCAGCTAATAGACTTACATTCGTTTATGTTAGCTAACTAGTGGTGGTGGGGACTAATAGGAAAATCAGATTTGCGTTTCCCCAGTTTTATTTTAAGAAAGGAAGGATATGCTGTATACTTTTAATCTCTGGCTCTTTAGCAGTAATTGGCTGTTTGCTGTTTGGTTAGCAGCACTCAAACTGGAAATTCCAGCTGTTAGCCATAATGTTCGGGTTTTTTAAGCACTGTTTGAGTCAGGTGACAGATTATTCGCCAGACCTACAGAAACTGATTTTTCCTCCTCTGGCCAAGTGTACTGAGAGGGGAAATCAGCTGGTGCTATCAGTGCTATTTTATGCAATAAAATAATATTTGCCTTTCCAAGCAAATCCAGACAGTTTACAACAAAACAGCCCACTATATGCACATCACACCACAAAGACAACTAAGCTTCTTACCAAAGTATGATTGGTAATCCTATCAGCACGTTTGCAGGGAAGGAAAGTAAATTTTTTGGAAGGACATGCTGATCGTGGTAGGATTCCCATTCATCTTCGGTAAGAAATGTAGGTTTTTGCTGTGATACCCAACTGATTGCGCAGCTCAGTACCTGGCCTGGTGAGGAAAAAGCTGGAGTGTGGACTTGTCAGTCTGGTGACAAGCTCTCTTTCATGCAGTCCTCATTTATAAAGTGCTTTAAAAAAGGAACACTACAGCTAACAGCTGGATTTTCCCGTTTGAGTCCAGCTTTGCAAACAGCGAACAGCCACTTACTGCTACGGAAACAAACAGTGATAGTGGACAGCAAACCTCAGTTTTTTAACATAAAACTAATGGTTGCAGTCGGAGACAGCACAAAAGTAATCCCCTTAAATTGGTTGTTATCTTCCTCTGAATTATCGATTCTGTCATTAATTAGCTAAAATAAAATAATGCAAGTCTATTAGCCACAACCAACCAACCACATGACGTCAATGGCACTAAACATGCTTTTAAAACTTTAAGCATTTATTTCTTAAATCCAGCTACACAGACAAAGTTATGTCCGTTTCTGAGAAGAGGGCCCCATGGTGTAAATCAGCCTTTATATGTGTAGCGTTTCATGTCCCCTTTAAACCTTATGCCAAAGGATACGAGGGAAAGATGAGAGTCTGTGGACACCCACACAGTAGGAAGTTAAAAAAGTACAAACCTCTGTGGGGGTAGACCACTGGGTCATTAAAGTAAGCTGTGTACAATGTACTTCAAATATGAATCCTAACACAAATAATGATGCAGGAGGACTTTTAGAATAAATAATTTATACATTTAAATAATAGATACTGTAGCAGAGAGAACTTAATCTCACTATAACAGATAAAATCTCTCTTTAGCATTGTAAAGATAATAGGAGGTCAAAACAAGTACTATCCACATATCAAACCCATTTCACAGGTACAATAAGCAACTGTCTAAAAGTTTGCTGTGCACCAGCACCACGAACACTGGCTTTGTTTAAAATTCAAACCGAATTGCAAAATGATGGGACGTTGTATAAAATGTAAATAAAAAGTGCCATGATTTGCAAATCTCATGACTCATATCTCATTCACCCATCTTTACCTCTGAGAAACTCTCCCTGTTTAACATGTTGCTGTCTTTATATTCAAAATACATTTTCTTGGTTTTAAACATTTGATGTCTTTTCTGTTACATTGTGAATAAAATATATGTTTACATTTTACAAACCATGTCAACTGTTTAAAAGTTGCTAAGACATGCACGAATGTCTTTAACCACATTTATAAAGTCGTGTATATAAGTGGTCCTTTTTCATTTCCCAATGACTTTTATAAGTCATTGGGAAATTCTTATATGTGAGACCAATATGCATATATGAGACTCAGTTCCACTCCTATCATATTGCCATAATTGGATGTAAAAACTGAGAAAGTTCCCAATTTGCATATAAAAATACCTGCACCTCAAGTTATTACACATGGCAGCAGCAGAGAAGAGGTAAGATTTGTCATTTTCTCTATTTTCCAAAGAATTCAAGAAAAGGAAGGTATTTCTTTATTTTTAATTTGGTGATTTTTTTTAGTTGTGGTCCTAAGAAATGAATCCAGGATATAACTAATTCAGGTTAAAATGAACAGAAGCCATAAACTTTAGAAGTTCAGAACAAAACGGATAAAAAAGACACAAAAAAAGAGAAAGAAATTGTTTTTCCTCAAGCAAGAGCCTATAAAGTGCATCAGTTCACAGGTCATTATGTGCATCTGCAGCACTGTATGTAAATAGCACTAACAATTGTTAAGAAAATTAGTATAAAATAGGGTTTAATGTGATGTTGGCCAACCTTTTGCAGCTATAGCAATTTCATCTCTTCTGCAAAGGCTTTCCTCAAGGTTAAGGAGTATTTATCGGATTTTTTTACCATTCTTCCTGAAGTACATTTGTGAGGTCAGACACTGATGTTGGATGAGAGGACCCAGCTCTCAGTCTAAGCTCTAATTCATCCCAAAAGTGTTCTATCAGGTTGAGGTCCGGACTCTGCACAGGCCAGTCAAGTTCTTCCACACCAAACTCACTTATTCATGGACCTTGCTTTGTGCACTGGTGTGCAGTCATGTTGGAACATGAAGGAGCCCAAACTGTTCCCACCATGTCACTGCTGTAGTGGTCCAGTTGCTCTACAGAACTACATTGCACTTGGTGATGTAAAGCGTGGATGCAGCTGCTCATCCATAGAAACACATTACATGAAGCTCTCTACACACAGTTGTTGAGGTAATCTGAAGGCCACATGAAGCTCGGAGATCTGTGGTGATAAACTTTGCAGAAAGTTGGCGACTTCTGCGTACTATGCCCCTCAACATCCACTGATCCGCTGCTCTATGATTTTCCATGGCCTACCAATTCCTGGCTGAGTTGGTGTCATTCCCAAACACTTCAACTTTGTTATAATACCACTAACAGCTGACTGTGGAATATTTAGTAGTAGCATATAAACAACATCTAATCTAATCTAACATTCTGGATACAGCCATCAACACTATTATTATGAAAATATCTATGTTTGGCTTATGTTTCTTGGGCTCAGTAATCTTATTTAAAAATATGACTGAAAGCTTTGAAATTCATTAAACCAAAGCTATGATGGATGCCACTGATGACAGGATATAAGCAGATAATTACAATAAGACCACAAAATATCTGAGAGTGTGTGAGGAAAAATCAGTTTGGGGAAAGTTAGTCTCATTAAGTCAATTTGAAGTAGGCTGAAGAATCGAATCAGTGTCCCCGCACAACATGAGCCTATAAAACATTTTATCTTCCCTCCAGCTGTAGGTGTAAATACACTGTTAATATGCCTAAGTTATTTCATTTTATACAACTTCCCCGTTAGGACAGAAAAAGACTAAAATTGTGTAACGGTGCTTTATTTTTAGCCGATTTTGGCTTCAATCTCTTCTGTCCTCCTCAGTTCTTGCTCTCCGTCTTCATGCATTTATCCTCTGTGCCTCGCTCTCTAGGTCCCTTGCATTTGTTCTCCACATCTAGCTCCTCTAAGTCATCCCCAGCCTCTCTCCGCCTCACCCTTCTTCTTCCTGTAGTCTAGCTTCACACCTCATTGCGGCCACAAATCTTTCACAGCTCTCCTCTTCCTTGACTTATCTCGTCTTGTGTCCTCGTTTTGCTGCATATTCTTCCTAGTCCCCTTTCTTTAATCTCCGTCTTTGCCTCCTTTTCCCCTACACTTGGTTGAAACATTAAACTCTATATTGTGTATAAATTCTCTCCAACTTGGTGAAGGGGTAAAGGACAGACAGTTACACCTTAGTATTTTTATAGTTGTAGTTTGTAGTTATATAAAACCATTATTTTTTTAGGGTTTTTTTTTCTTTAGTCGACTTTTCTGTTTTAGAGGACATGGATAATGATGGATTTTTCTACTATATGCAGGACTTGAAGCTAACACCTATCTACAAATCTAAAGCTACCATGTTCTTAACTGAGAAGGGTTTTATTTTAGCTTTTAAGCTCTTCAAGAGAAAATTCACTAATTGGAGGCAAAGCACTTAATGCTTCAGTGTTAAAATGGGCTAAAGCCATTTTGTTTTGAACAGTCAATTTGTACAAATTGGCTCTTTATTACTCAGTATATAATTAATACAAGGCAGTTTGAGCTGCACTGTAAAAATGTACTAGCTATAAATCTTCACTGCTTATTTGCCTACAGTTCACCTTCTCCATTAGTTTGCGCTCATCTTGAGATTTTCTGCTCTACTGTACATTGCAAATTCTATTCATATGTTATTTTGTTGCATGAACCCAGGACCGTGTAATAATATGGAAGATTAAAATAAAAACCCTAGATGATTAGAGTTAAACTTAAATTGGAATTGCCTTTTAAATAATATTCTCATATATCTTCATTTGAAAGTTTGACCTCGGCCTGCTACTTTCTCATTTCGCTCTTTGGCAGTTTTATTTATTTTTTCCCTGATAGCGGTTGGTTTCATATGAGCCAAGGTCTGTTGGCTTTCTGATAGCTCATATCTTCCCCATCTTCACCTTCTCATCAGTCTTTTTTATCTCTATCAATGCCCTTTTCATTTCCCTACACATTTAAAAACCATCAGTCTCCATCACATTTCCTGACTTCCACCTGTTGTTTGCTTTAATTCCCGTGCTACACATCAAATACTCTGAGCGAGTCATGTCACATCCTCTGTGTGGAAACTGTCCAGCGCTGATCCACCACTGGCCCTGGCATAAACTGAGCTTGACATTTCCTTGATATGTGCTTCAGGCAGTAACAGCACTTACTTTACACATACAGGACTGTACAGATGCTTTAGATGTCTTTTAGCTGTTTAGATCATCTTTGACACAATGTCATCAGACGGGCAAGTTTTTGGACCTAAAGTCTTTCTGCAACTTGACAATAACACCAATCATATACACAATCTATTTGACCACCCTACTTTTCTAATGTTTCTAAAAACTGTCTAAAATGGTTTTTTTCCAGGACTAAAAATAAAGATAAAGGCAAAGTGAATAAAATTACTTAAAGCAGTGGGTCAGTGAGAAACAACTAGGTTCTAAAATAACCATAAAAATAATAATAATCCATTTAGAAGAGAGATATATAACTGAACTTCAAAAATGAGATTTGTGCAAGATTATTTTGAACCAACAATTTTGAAGTGGGGCCATTTCGTTTTAGTTTTTCTCCCTTCTTTGATGACAACACACATGTGGACAAAAATATATAACACTTAAATTGGCTTTGCTCAATTTCCTGCCATATAGTTATGTCATTCATGACAAAATAGAGGAAGCAAGCAAGAGAGTGGAGAAAGAAAACAGAACAAAGGACAGTAGAGTGGGGCTTGTAAAATGATTTGGGGGTCTTTTAGAGGCCAAACCTTCACTAGATACTGAAAAAAGGTGACAATGCTGTAAAAGACAGACTCGATGGACCAAACTAATTTTAAGTCATGACCTTAAGATTATTTTGAGGTTGAGTCTAAATGCACCCATTTACTAAAGCCATTGGTGATGTAATTAACATAGTGATAGAAGCATGAAGCTGCTGCTATTTTAGCAAAACTTCTATGTAGACATGGCAAAAATCTTCACACCTTCATATCTAACATGCCTAAACATTAACAATCAGGAAGCCAGCGTATTCATTCATATGAATTCGGACAGCAGATTTTTTTTAAATCAAAGTCTCTATGTAGTCCTTGTGTGCAGTAATAATTGAATGAGAATCATGATGTCATCAAAATGATTCATCTTCTGTGCTACAATTTTATTTAATCAAAAATGAATACCGCACAGCTGAACAGGCAGTGGAAATGTGGTATGTGTAGAGTGGCGTTTCTCGATAGAAACAAAAGGTTAATGATGCTTAATAGTTTCACCAAATTTACTTTAAATAATTACACACATCGCTGCCTGAGTCCCAGTTTAAAGGCTAGATATTAGCAGCTTCTAATTCCCCACAGCATCAGGCACATAGCCCTTAACTGTATATCAGTTCAGGTCTGATACAGTTGGTTAATTCAGGAATAAGTCATTTCCAAGCTAGCTGGTGAATTGCTTGATTTTCATTGTTGTTCACTGCCGTGGTCTGGTTTGATAAAATCAACTCCCTTGATGCTTCTTGTTTGTGTTCTATAGATGATTTTTCACTGCTGAACTTCTTTCAGTGGTTTCCTTTAGGGTTTGCCACAGCAGATCATGTGTCTCCATCCCCCCCTAACCCTAGCATCCTCTTCTGTCACACCAACCTGTACCGTCTATGTACTCGTTTCCAATCCTGCCCCACCTGGTCACTCCCAGTAAAAATATTAGCATTTTAACTCCACCTCCGTCTCCACCTTCTGTCTCCAAACTATACATCAAAGCAGGAAATTGTTGAACACATCATAGAAATATATTGTTATATATATCTGGCATATTGATACTTGTTGTGGTTTTCAGATATACACATCTGCATACTGCCCTGGTTAGCTCACTGGATTATTTGTTTGCTGTGTGACATAATACTCAATATCAATGAAGCATCGCTATATTTCAAACTAACCACTGGCGAAAGGAGCTGCTGTTGGTCTGGCTGCCAAAGATGTTAAAGCTGTGCTAAAGCTTCTTGGATAATTGCATCATCTTCTGCTAAACTTAATTCAGAAGCATTCTCACAATCATTGGTATAATGATTGGCAGCAGGTGAAGGTTGCTAACATTTTAATAATAAAAATAGTTATAATTTAGCTTTTTTTTTAGCTTTTTGTTTGACAGAAGTTTCATCACCACTTCATCAAAAAATAACAAAAAGAGAGGTAAATGAACTGGTTCTTATATAATGTTTTTCTATTTAAACATTCAAAGTGATTTATACAACATGCCTCATTCACACAAGCACCCTTTTTCTATACTTAAGTGCTTTCTATTTAACATTCATACTCCAGTGGATGTATCACAGAACAAACTGGGGTTCAGCATCTTATCCAAGGATACTTTGACAGGGACTGAACCACCGACCTTCCAATTAGTGGATGATCCTGATCTGCATGATCTGCATGACAAAGCATGCAAGCAAGGGATGTGTCTCATGCATGGAGAAGAGCTTACCTGCACACGTGCACCTGGGTATAACACCTCAGCCAGTAACCCAAGAAAGAAGCACCTGCAGAGACAGTAATAAATAGTGAAGTGGGAGGTTAAATACATTCCAAGCAGAGCTGAGTAACTGCTTCTTTGATTTGGCCATAAATACCGAGGGACTGAGCACATACAAAAAACTCTAACAACTTAAAAGTTTTGCTTTACTTTGGTTTAGGTTTTATGTTCACACAGTCCGGTGTGATGTACGTTTTCTGCCTTCTTTATTGATGGGAGGGGAGAGGAAGGGAAGAGTGCAGATGTACAGAACAAAGATGGATGGTTGACTGTCGGGCAATCTTCTGTCGGGGTTATCTGAGGAGGCAGCTGAAAAGGCTGGCGAGAGAAATGACTTTAAGACTACAAGTTCTAAAACTCGCATTAGTCACACTCCAACTTTCTCTTTACACACACAGCCCAATTAACACTGAGAGATCTGCATAAAAGCAAATCAATTTCGCATTTTATGAGTGATGTATAACTCAATTATGATACACAGATTTTATTTCTCCTTCTGAGGAAAAGTCTGGACAAACTCTAATTTATCTATTTTTAATTTAAGTTCCACCAACAATTAGTTCGGAAAGGAGTGAGATTTGGACAGGAGAGTAGAAGTTGTTGAACTGAGCACCTTTATTACTGTACTTTGGACCACTGCCCAACTGGCCACTGGTTGAATATCAGCTGGTAAACCTCGGAGCATTATGTGAAAAAGAATGACAAACTGTTTTCCTTTCCTCCATTGAACTGCAGATACAAGCCTCCTCCATTTTTTGATAAGAAATATTTAACCCTATGTAGTCAATACCATACTAATCACTATAGAGTGATTGAGGTTTTGACAAATTCTTCCACCCCTTTTCCCTTCATCACACATCTAGGCCGATGAGGACAATGTCTTGAAACAGTACTTCAAATTCGGTTCTAGGTTTCTTAGAAAATGCAACAAGGTAACAAATATAAGACATTTTTGATTAAAAAGAAATGAAGCATGATATCAGATTGCAAAAAAAATCGTCATGCTTGCAAGTCCCCAAACAGTAAGTATGGCTGAGGGTAAACTAAAATCTGAACTGTTGCTGATTTCCATCTGTTTCCTCCTCCTTAGCTGGTTCCTACATCCTGAAACGTGTGCTTGTAAGTCAATCATGCTTAGCGTGGGTTACAAGATGTGGAATCAGATTGAGTTTGATTCCCTCTCACTCTGAAAAGGTCAAAGCAGGCAGAATGACAGGTTAACAAACCCCAGCTCAGTAAATGAGTGACTTAAATCCATGTGACCTTTGTTTACAAGCCTTGCTTTAATGGTTGCCATTGACAAAAACACCTTGATACAGTGCTGATACTTTTCAGTCTACGAAACAAAACAAAACAAACCCATGTAGCGTGTGAGGTTTGCGTCTGCTCCTGATATTCAGACAAATTATGCCCAGTTTATCAGGCCATTGAAGCTGCTGACCTGGCCAAGGTCATTAAAAGTCGCAGAGAAGTAAATAAATAAATAAATATATGAATCATGAGCGCACTAATCCTTGACCTATGCTGAAATAGTTTTTTAAAAATTGCTTAAGAATTCTGATAAAGAGAAACATGGATCAGTAATCATTGCTTTACAGTGCTATGCAGAAAGTCCCGGTCCACCTCTTTTCTTTAGATTTTATTCCAAGAAGTCAGGCTTTCTCATATAATTATTTTAATTTGCCAGGAGCAATAAATCTCTTCCAAAGGTTTTCTTTGAACATTGGCTGTTTTTTCTATTCGTTTTTAGTCCAGTACTTTTGTTTGATCATTTTCAGAGGATTATTTTTGTTTGTTAAACCACTTAACGTGGACCTATGAATCATTCAAGCATAAAAAAGGCACCTAACTTAAGGGATGAACCAGTGTTGTGTCTTGTCATTAAACACAATATATCAAAGAACCAGTTTTAAATTGTATCTATGGATAATTCATTATCAGCAAGCTGCCACAAAAACACGTTTGGTTCCCATTTTTTTAGTTGAAGCTATGAAAATGCCAAAGATCACAGTTTGACAACCACAGACCGCAGTGTATCTTAAAAAAACAAAACAAAACTTGACAAATAGAGGAGAAAATAAGAAGCAGGCGTAAAAAGTTTTGGACTGCAGCTGAGCAGTATCTGAAAGTCATGTCCTTAAGAAATAAGAAAACACCAGCAAAGATGCGTCACAGGACCTCAGAGATGCAAAAAATAAATAAACAAATAAAGAGAAAGAGTAAATACAGTCAGTTTTTAAACCACTATCTGGAAAGTGTCTGATTGCCAGTGCCCTCATTTTCCACTGGATCCCAAACACACTGCCGGTCCAGTAAAACATCCTTTCACAGAACCACACAATGGGCTTCACAGAGCCCTGAACTCAGCATAGAAGAATATTGAAAAACATCTTGACAGGGAATGCATGAAGACACATCCAACATGCAAAGATGCGCTTCAGTGTCTGTCAGGAAGCCTCGAGAACTATTTCTAAAAACTACTTAAAGAAGGTACAACAAAGCTTGCCTAAGAGAGTTCAGGCTATATTGAAGAATGAAGGTGGTCATCTCAGATAGTGGGTGAGATCATGGCAGCTATGTTGATCCTGTTTATACCTGTTAAGTCCTTATATAGTTTTCTTTTTTAACCATGATCATTATATAACCTTAACTCTTATCTTTTTTATCTACATTAAAGCACTGTAAAAGGGTCAGGGGCTCTGTAGGGACGTATGTCTGTGAAGGTTGGAAAGAAAAGCGTCTGGACTTCTTTGAGTTGCTGGAAGACGCTTCACCTCTCATCCGAGAAGCTTCTTCAGTTCTAAGGGTCCAATTGGTGGGGAGTCCCAGATTTAAACCCAGTGGGAGTTTCCCCCCAAAGAGGGACAAAGAACCCCCTGATGATCCTCTACCTAATCACATGAGCCAAGGTGTGAAAGTGGGTGTGGGTCCTAATCTTTCCAAGCTCCTTAGGCTCTGTAGGGACAAACACACAATATGTGATTGGTTACAATATGAGGACTTCTTCGCAACCACAGTGCCACAAACGAGTGATGCTGTAAACTCTGTTCAGGTAGAGGATCAAGCAGTGAAGTCTTTTTTTTGGACCAAGATAAACTTTCTGATACCTTTGGGCTCTGGGCTTTGGGCTTTTTCATGAGTCCGACATGGCTTGAATCACTTCAGTATCAGCATGCCGCCTTATCACCTGTCTGTGTAATTTGTCCCATTCCGATTCTGTCCCTGTAATTCCGAACTCACGTCACATGTGGATGCTTCCTTCCACTTTTCACACGAAAACAAGATAAGAAGTTTGGGTGCGCCTCGTCTCTATTTTCAAACACTCTCCTGCTCCCTAAGTGCTCAGCGAACAATCAAGATTTTGCCGTGATAGCTTGCTTCAGCTCCAGGTTGCTATCTTGATTGCCATCCAAAACGCTTGTTTTTCTAATGGGAGTTGGAATTAATTTCTACCCTCCCGCGGCGCGAAGCAGAGAGTGAAGCAGTGCAGGTTGGCTGGCTACAAATGGAGGAAAAAAAAAACGATCTACTGAGACAGAGATGGGGGAAGATGGTGACATAAAAAGAAAACCAGAGAGACCAAAGAGGAGACAGAGGAAAACAGAAGGCGATTGAGATGAGTGACAGAGATTAGAAGGTAACAATCACAGAGACAGACTAAGCAAGGAGCAGTGTCTTAAAATTCTCCACATTCCCTCCATTTCGTTTACAGCCCTTACTGTGAGGGATTTTGTGTCTTGCCGCATGAGGCTGCCTTCAAATGTTGCACATAAAGATTCTTTTGATCATATCTGACAAAGCGTCTCTTTCTCTCTCCACCTATACCTCTGCCGTCAGCTCTCTATGCCACGCGCTTCTCAATGTCTCTCACTCATCGTTCTCTCATTAAGCATCTTTTCCCGCTGAGCTTTTATCACCTTTCTCCTCACTTTTCTCTCTCTCGCCAATTTACTCATTTACTCCCTTCACCTCTCTCTCTCATATCCACCATCTTGGATGTTTTGGGGGGTTTTTTTCCCAGCCGCTCTTACCGCCCCTGCGTCCCTCCCTTGCCTCGCTCTGTGGCTCTCTTTTTCTACCACTTTGCGTCAATTCAATTTGACTCAATTCAGGTTGCTTTACTGAATCTAATGTTTGATGAAAGGTTTCTCCTGAAGCACACAATCAATTAAAATAAGGAAATAATGAACTGGCTCTTTTGTAGTTTCTGTGTGTATCCTTTAACAGTAAATCTTTTAACATCTGTGACTCAGTGCATTTTTCTAGAGGATTTGTCTTAATTCAGCTGTGCTATATAGACATAGCAGGGGAAGAATCCATGTTATAGACTCATGAGAGAAGAGAATGTTTTTAAATTTGGAAAGACTGATAGAGAAACTAAACAAATATAAATATGGAAATATTTCTTGTCTTGGGGATCGATTTTCCCCATCTACCCTCTTAAATATTACTGTCCCCTCACCCACCTTCTTTTATAGCTCCATGGCTCTTTGATCTCATTTTGACTGAGGAGCATTAGGATCATTTGTATCTGAAGCATAAATGGAGCAAAACACGCTGTACCAAGCGTATAAATAAACACTGCTGTGTTGCCACTCTCTTGATCTGAGCCTAAATCTCCCTTCTCCTCATCTCTCTCCTCCTTCTTTGTCACAGTCTAATTTTTTACACTTTTTCTTAGATGAAAGAAGATTAGCTTAAAGAGGAGAAACTAGCTCCGGTGACTCATTTTGATGACTCATAATATTCATTTTATGTTGGCAGGAAGATGGCGCCAGTGTGTGCAGCTAGCCGCCTATCAGGCCTGATCGGATTTTTGTTTACTATTGCTTTATTTTGTGTTTGTTGCCAAGACAACAGCTCTTATAGCTAGGGATGGGTACTGGTATCCGCACCGGTTCTGACATAAACTGTAGTAACCAGACCGAAAAGCAGCGCACATTTCGGTGCTTTATTTCAGTGCTTTTTTTTCCTGAGATATACATACACATACATACACTTTGGATTCTAACCAATCATTTTACCTTTCTGAGGATAGTAGGCGGGCCCAGGTATGTACGTATGAGCTACAGATTAAAAATGCCCAAGGCGAAGCGGTCAAAGTCTGGCTGTACTTCACAGCAAAAGATGCAAACTCTGCAGCCTGCAACAAGTGCTTTAAGGTGATACTGTGCAAAGGAGATAACACTTCGAATCTGATGAAACACCTGGCAATGCATAGCGTTTTTTTAAAAGCCGAGAAATGCGCCGTATTTGATAGCTTGCTGCGAGAACTCACACCGGGCACATCTACTGCGGGTGTGGTGCCTGTTATCGACCCAGAGTTAGCAACATGAACCCGAAGAGGAGAGTCCTGGCCCCTAGCCCTGCCAGTGTAGCAGAAATGATGACGGATGATGATGGCAGCAGCAGCCGTACTTCTCTGCGTGAGTAGCTTAATGTTGTTCGTGTGTAATTTACGTTGAGTAGGCTAACCACGTTATTACATTAATGCATGTAAGATGAACTAGCAAACACCGTCATAGTTACATGCGGCTGTCTTCTTGTTTGATGGCAGATACTCCCTTCACCCTGGCCAAAAAGGCTAAAATGACCAAAGAAAAAGAGGAAAACAGCTAAACATGAGAGGTTTTTGGACAAAGTTTGTGTTTTTTCCATTGTTTAAGCACCTGTTCGAGCACCTGTTCGAGCACCATTTAAGCACCGGCACCATTTCAAAAGTACCGGTTTGGTACTGGTATTGGATAAAACCTAAACGATACCCATCCCTACTTATAGCCCGTATCAGCACCAAACACTTTTTGATATCATCCCACAAAACTTGGATAAAGCATAATTTAGGTGATCAAACCTTAAGCCTGCTACCATAACTGGTGTCTATACCGGCGTACTTGTGTCACTGACCTGCTGTCATCACACAGAGGAAGACCGAGGAAGCGTGGCGGTGTTCTGTGGAGAACCTGGGGCTTACCTGAGATATGGCTGTGGGTGTAGTCCGTTCTGCTATTCAGGTGGATTTTTTCCGAGTCAGCAATCGCTGAGTGGATCCAGCCTGTTGTTTCTGCTGTTTCTTACCTAACTTGCTGGTGGAAACGTATCTTACCAGGCTATGATGAGCCAGGCATCACAGTGTGCATTATAGGAACCTTCGGGCACTGAGTTGCACCCCTACAACAAGCCGTAAGAACGGGATTGTTTGTTTGGCTCTTATTAACACTAGATGTCTAACTTTTCTGTTAAATGAATTCTTCACCTCTCCTGAGCTGGATTTTATATTTCTGACAGAGACTTGGCTTTGTACTGGTGAGTTCACCCCATTCTTAGAACTTATCCCTCCTGACTGTTTGTTTTTCAGTTCCTCTCAGACTGCAGGCAGAGGTGGGGGGCTCGCAACTGTATTCAAATCCAGTTTCCAATGTCGATAGTGAACATCTAACTCCTTCTCCACCTTTGAATTGCAGTCAAGTGGGCTCTGGTCTACTGCCCTCCTGAGATGAATAACTGTGAATTATGATGAGTTCCTGATTGCCGGTGATTTTAATATTTGACTATATCAGGACTCTTGGTCAAGGAATTTCTTGTTCTTATTGAAACATTTAATCTCACTCAGTCTGTGTCTGGTCCAACACATGAAAAAGGACACACACTGGACCTACTGTTATCATTTCATTTAAACTTATGCCTGACCGAGATCTGTGAGACTCATATTTCAGATTATTATGCTATTTTATTTACTGTTTACTGTCACTGTTTACTGCTAAATCATACGTCCCAGCTCAACGAGTGGAAACACAGATGCTGATCTATGTTTGCATTAGCTTTTCATGACTCTGTACTTCTTAAATCTTAACCCTGTTCAATTTATAGTTATTTTTAATTAATCTTGTAGCAGCCCACTGGACGTGGTTGCTCCTTTTAGAATTTAACGGTCTAAACCAGTGACCGAGCCATGACTGAATGATACCACTCGCTCTCTAAGGCGCAATTGCCCATGCAGAGAGAGGAGATGGAAGGATTACCTTCAAGTTTCATTGGATATTTTAAAAAGCAGCCTGCTGGAGTATCAGAGAGCTGTTAAGGCGGCAAAAACCCAATATATGATCAAATCTTATGTCAAATAATAGCCACAAACCTCACTCGTAACTCTCTTATAAATCCATGTAGTGCTACTTGTATTGTGCCCACATCTGCACTTTATTTAAGGTTTCTCACATTTAAAAAGATTTCTGCTCTCACGACTTTTCCCTCTAATCGTGTCCCACATCCTGCTGTTTCTCTTTTTTGCCCAGTTGTCTTTGAGAACTTTGACCAAGCATCTCTCCTCTTTTTATCTGACATAGTTCAGCATATGCACCCGTCTTATTGACCCCTAGACAGTATTACACCACACCTCTTCAAGGAGGTTTTTAATATTCTTGAGCCATGCATTGACCTAATCATTCATCCCTAACATCTGGTTGTTCCCCAGCTGCTTTAAAACATGTGGTCATACAGCCACTCATCAAAAAGTGTAAATTGGACTCTTAGGTTCTTTCTAATTTTAGGCACATTTCTAAGCTCTCTTTTTTTATCATGGGTTTTAGAGCTATGGTGGTGCGGTGATTAGCACTGTTGCCTCACAGCAAGAACGTCCTGAGTTCAGTTCCACCACCTGGCCGGGGCATTTCTGTGTGGAGTTTGTGTGGGTTCTCTCCAGGTACGCCGGCTTCATTACGCAGTCCAAAGTTAGTGGGGTAATGTTAATTGATGATTCTAAATTGCCCATAGGTGTGCATTTGAGTGTGAATTGTTGTCTGTCTCTATGTGTTAGCCCTGTGACAGACTGATGACCTTTCACATCTGTGAGATAGGAGTTTCTCTGTCCATTTAGGGCAGTATTCATCATCTGTGCCCCCACTTAGTCTTGGAGTACCTCAGAATTCTCTGCTGGAGACCTTTCTCTTCTCTGTATATTTGCTTCTTTTGGGGTCCACTTATGGATTTGAAGATGACCTCCAGATATATTTGCCTGTACAAACCAAGAGCCGCGTTTCTATCCAGGCACTAGTGAACTATATCAGAGAAAAAAATAAATTATTTTATTTTGGCAACTCAGTCTGTTAGATAGGTATGACAGTGCTCCTTTGGTCTATTATTGTCATCCAGTTACAAGGAACCTTGGTGTGACTTTTGACAGTGACAAGTTTCTTTCAACTAAAGCTCCTCAGTAAGGCGAAAGCCTAGTTCACG
The DNA here is from genome assembly GCF_963576455.1 of Neolamprologus multifasciatus. Taxonomy (NCBI): domain Eukaryota; kingdom Metazoa; phylum Chordata; class Actinopteri; order Cichliformes; family Cichlidae; genus Neolamprologus; species Neolamprologus multifasciatus. Next base: position 33,855,302 of record NC_140444.1, read on the forward strand.
CTACATGACTCTGAGAGAGTAATTCACGCTTTTATTACCTCTTATCTTGATTACTGTAACTCTTTATATGTTGGCTCTGATGAGGCCTCCTAGAGATTCTGAGATCAAGGTTTAAAACCAGGGGCAATAGAGCCTTTTCAGTGGTGACTCCTAATCTTTGGAACAACTTACCTTTTCATATTTTAGCCACCCAGTCTCTCATTTTAAAACATTTAAAAACCTATTTTTTCTAACTTGATTTCAGGTGTAGAATGGCAGAATATCCTGGCTTTTAATGCACTTTTCTATTTACTTGTTTTATTTAATTTTTAGTTTATATTTATTTTTAATTTGTCATTCCACCTGCACCCCCTCCTCCTACTAGTTGTTACTAGTGTTTTGTTACTGAAAGGTGAGGAAACAGATTCTTTTGGAGATTATGTATTGGAATTTCAGGAGCGGGACCACACCTCCAAACAAACCTATATAGATGACAACCGGAAGGTTGTCATCTATATAGGTTCCCCCAGTTCTGCAAACTGTTCATTCTCGTTTACGTGCCCCACCCCCTCCTCGTTCTCAATTCTTTAACTTCTTCATTTCTATTTAGTTCATGGGGATCTGCCAAGCCCAGGAGCGGTCGCCAGTCCCCTTCGAGGCCTTCCCCAAACCGCAGCTCAATTCATGTCAAAGCATTCACCTTTACCTACTAAAACACTGTCAAATCTAAAATGAGGACGTGGGCCCAGCTAGTGAAGTTAAAAAATGATGTGCCTTTCGAAATCTGTTGATTGCACACGTAAGGCATCATTTTTTATTCTGAAGGCGTACGGTCTCCGTTTTAGGTTCTCAACACACTTTTTAGAGTTTTACTGTTAATCAGAGAGCAAATCGAACGAAGATGCAGAGAAATTAGTTTCTTCCATGTAAACTAAACGTGACCACAGCAACCTGCTAGCAACCTGCTAGCAACCAGCGCGACCATAATGAGATTTTGGTGTGGTGTCCTGGTAGTGACCACTTAGCAACAACTCACCCACTGGTTGGAAAAGACACATTGTACTGAATTGGATAAGTGGAAGACAATTAATTTTAATGTCATTTAAATTTAAAAAGCTGTTGCAATACAAGCTTCTGAAAATGGCAAACTGTGTATAAAAATGGCTCTAATTCCTAAACAGTAAATTCAATACTTATATAAAACCCTTTTAATTAAAAGTTAATGACTGCACTTCAATTACATCTTGACTGTTTAAATTAAAATCCATTGTGGTGCTGTACAAAAGCAAAATGGCAAAACATATGTGTTTTGTTTCTTCCTGTTTAAAGGGCTTTTTTCCTCCCCATTGTCACAAAGTGCTTGCTCACAGGGGGTTATTTGATTGGTCAGGTTTTCTCTCTATTATTGTAGAGACCTTTCACTATAAAACACGTTGAGGCTAATGCTGTTATGATATAGCGCTATATAAATTGAACTGAACTAAGGAGAACGAAATTTAACTGAATTGAATAGAACTAAACTAAACTGACCCAAAACCTTACAGGTAGGTGTTTGCTTCAGGATAAAAATATGTATTTCTCTGTAGGAACAGATGTCCTAGGTGCTCTGGGTGAATTGGTCCATGACACATAGTGTAATGGCAGTGATTTTCACATGAAAAGTCTATAAAGAAACCAAGCTGGCTGCTGTGACATGCAAACTGACTCTTTAACCTACCACCATCTGTTCTGCCTAGATCAGCAGAACAACCTACACCTTGACCTCGTAAACACTCTGCTTTGCTGATTGTAATTAACGGGACCTAAGCTTCAGTCATAGGCAAAAAATGGCCTTTGACAGCGACCCAGTGAATTCACAAGAGGGCAGAAAGCTAAGTACAGGTTGAACTGTGTAGACACGAATAAGTCCTTTTCCATCATCATGCTCTGTTGCATCCAGCAGTTACTGTAGCTATAATACCTTCTCATCTAATATCACAGTGGCTCTCAGATCCTTTCCACTCAGAGTATGGACTATTTTTCTGCGGACTACACTCATGTTTAAACACTGCATCTTTATTTCTGTCACAGCAGAGTGCTGTTCTAATGAGAGCTAAACTTTTGCCTTACTGTACTAACTGGTCTGATACTGCTAGTGACTAAATTTGAAACAGATTTTACTGTTTGGTATCTTTGTGGAAAAAAAGCAGAATAGATAACATCTCATGGCAAAATTAGATGTATGTGTTATGTGAAAGATGTAACTTCTAATAAACAGCAGAATCCTTTAGGGCAAAAAGTAAAAAAAAAAAAAAAAAGACGTTTTAGATGATAAAAGTACAGAAAATCACCGAGCAGTTTATTAAACCATGCTAGTTGGTTTCAAGTAAGCCGCAGCTAGATGAATTTGTCTGTCATGGAAAGAAAATAGTAGAGAATTTATATTTTCTAAAGTTTCATTTTCCTGTCCTATCCATGCTCTCTGGGAAAATTCTTGAAAGACTCTTTGTTTTTTTTGTCCTTTCAAAGAAAGACCAATCTTCAACAACTCATGGTTTAGGGTGGCATGTGCCCAAACCCTCAGCACATACATCCTTTTACTGTATCAGTGACTGACACATTAGATGCTGAAGGTAAGTAAGTCCTCACACGTATGTATGTCTGTGTATGTATATTGATTTTGTCACTGTGGAAACAACATGGAAGCCCAGAAAATTGAGCTTTCTAATGTGTTTAACACTGTAACCAAATACTCTACGAGTGATGTATTTTCTGAACTTAACTGAACCAAACAGTAAGGAAAACTACTGAAGAAGAGTTTAGTCTGAGGATGTTTTAAACTGTCACCAAGACTGCTGGATGTTTATACCAGTTTGTGTGTTAAATGGCATTGCATTAAAGCTCACCGCAGTTTGAGAATACCTGTGTGTAGACTATTGATCAGTAATGTGTCTTTAAATTATAAACTGAGCATGTGATTGAGTGAGGGTGAGGGCAGAGTACTCAAGAAAGAATCAAGCACCTCTATTTACAGATGTTGATGAGATCTGTTTGATGGAATGGGAACCAGTGACCCAGTGAAACCATGACTGATAGGCAGATCAATAACAACCGAGAGACAATGTATAGTGGTTTGTAAGTCTTTCACCTGCCAGGCCTACTCCGTGTGTCATGCATTCAATCTCTTTCTTCTCCATCTCTTTTCTCATTTCTTTTTTCTCTTCTTCTCTCACACTTTATGCCTTTTTTTTTCTAATGACTTCCACTCTTTACATTTTCAAAATCTCACCTTCAATCTGTCCAAATCCTCTCCTCCTTTTATCCTCTGCTTATGTTTCCCTTCTTCAAGAGGTTTTCACCTCAAATCTTGCCTGCCTCCAGCCCCCCGCACCCTCATCTTACCCCATCCCCTCACCGGTCGTGACTGAACCCCTTCCCCACAGCTCCCCCCGCCACCCCCCTTCATTTTCATTCCACTCCTTTACTTTGAGTCCAGAATACGACTGGCACGACTATGTCCCGAGGGAGCCGGCCAGGAGACCTCAGGCCATATGCTACAAGGAATAGAGAGATGGAAGAGTAATAGTAGAGAGGTGAGAGAAAGCAGCTCAGCACAAAACAGCCAAAATATGGAAAGGACAAGAACAGAGGATGATGAAGTGGGAAAAAAGACTCTACAAAGGGTAGACAAAGAAATGAAGACTGAGAAAAAGGGGACGATAAATCAACTTTCTTTTTCAATGAGAGCAGTTCATTCAAATCGTAATCTTTCCATATATGCTAAGTAAACATTTCAGGAGGAAGAGCAAATGGGGAATGGTGGAACAGTGTGTCAATTCAAGGTACAATTTACTTTCAGGTGTCAAGAAACAAGTTGGATATATTACTAATTACATAAGATGAAACTATAATCCAGCAGATCCTGAACAGCATAATGAACTCACATTCAATTACACTAACGTTGCTTGATACTAGAACACAGGAAAAAAAAAGATGCCTCCAGATATATCTAAAGCTTCCCCTTAAATTAGAAATGTTGTTTTTTTTTCTGCATCAGTTCAAAGAGACCTATAATGCTCATTTCAGCTTCAAATTTAAATTTTTGGACTATATTTGAGGAGCTCTGCGTGATTCACAGTTCAAAATAACCCTAATTCATCTTAAAGCTGGTCTTAGTGCAGTCCCTCAATTCATCCACTGCCTTAAAGTTGCTTTGGCAGTTCCCACTTGCCTTTCATCCTTCTATCTTCTAATTGGCTGCCCCTCTCCCTCACCCCGCACAACAGGTGAGGGGGTAGGGGGGGGAGAGGTTCTGTGTTTATAGCAAAAGCTGTCTACATTTGCTGACTTCTTTATTTGAAACTTTGAACTTTGATTTATAAGCATCCATCACCTTTGGAGTACATATAGAAAACATGGACCAGGATACTAGATGTAAAGCTTAAAGTTGCACAAACCTTATCAGTGTTCCCCTCATAGACACACAGAGCTTTCATCTCTAAATCATTGGCTGCCGCTGGTGCGGCACAGCATTTAAAGATTCAGAAACAATCAGACTTCATACATGACAAGTGTTTATGCACATATTCAAAGTGTAACAAACAAAAAATTCATGACCCATGACTCTCAGAGACACATGCATAAACATGTGGGCTCGCTGAGAACTCTAGCATGCAGTGCAACCGCACGCAGTGGCCTTGTTGCCTGGTAACAAAACTTACTCTTTGCTAAAATCATTTCTTGGAACAAAGTGATGTGAAGATACGGAGATGGCAAAGACAAGAGGAGGAGAGAAAACAGGAGGGTAAAGAGATAAAAGGGAAAAAAAATGTGGAAATAAGACAGCAGCAAATAAGTAGAACGTAAAAGACAGGCGCAAATATGAAAGTAATCTTGAGCGGGTGTTCAAAAGTTTATTTTAAAAACTCATTAATGTGACAGAAACACAGACTGGGGAGAAAAAAGAATATTTTGCAGTGGCTGGTGAAGTAGATTTATTTTTTTCTTTTTTGGCCTGTTTATCTATTCTCTTCACATGTGCACTTTACATATGAGACAAAACCTTTTTCAACTGTTCTTTTTTTTAAAAAGACATCCACCTAAGATGTGAAATGAGAGTCTGTCATTTTCCCTCAGCTGCAAGATATCTGGATTTAAATACTGTAGGGAAGCCAAAAAGAATGGTGGACTGTCACTGCAGCAGCAACACCACATGCACTCTGTGGTAAAGAGTCTGAACCTGGTGTCATGTGGTTTTTAGCAATGCAGATAAACTTCAATGGGTAACTTTTTATTAGCAAACAAATAGAAAGTTGGATCTGCCTTTTCTGCTTGGTGGTATTTCCTTTTTTGGCCTGGGCTGTCAGCCTGAGTTGCAACTGTCATACCAAAGGAAGAAAAATGGCAACCTGCCTCTGGTATCACCATGGGTGTTTCCCCCAGTCTCCCTGAAATGGTAAATGGACTGATTTTTTTAATATAGTTTGTGGGATTAAAGACGTTATTTTACTGCTATTTTATTATCAGTATTATCATCAGAGATGGGCAGTAACGTGTTACAAGTAATCTGATTACTTTTTTCAAGTAACAAGTAAAGTAAGGGATTACTATTGCAAAAACGGTAATTAGATTACCATTACTTTCCCGTAGGAACGCTGCGTTACTGCGTTACTAAAACCGTGATTTTTTTGCAAGAATGTCTCATGACAGTGACGTAAGCGAGTGTGACGTCGTGACAACAGCTGTGAGCAGATCAACAATGGATAATATATCGAGTGCAGGAGAGAGTATGAGCATGCAGCATTTAAAGCGTGGAAGTACTGACCTTACTTTACTTACATAAAAAGTGACAAAAACATTAGTGTCCATTGTGCGTGGGAAGAAAACTTCTTTTTACACCGAAAAAAACCCTAAACAAGCTCCGAGTGCGCAACAACGTAATGGGAAATTCACAGAGAAACTCGTGGATTCTTCCACTGACTGCTGCGGCACACCTGCAGCAGGGTAAACCTCCGCCTACCCTACTCCTGCTTTACAGGTGAAAATAGAGCAAAAGGACCGCTAGTCTTTGATTTTATTTATTTTCTGCTGTGTTTTACTTGCATCTATTTGAAAGAGTGAGTGTAAACACAAAAAATATTTTATTTTGTGTGCTGGAATGTGCAGAAAATAGGTTTAAATGTTAAATTAATTTCTTCCAGTCAGAGAATGTTGCATATAATTAAATTTTTGCTTGATGCATAAAGTTAAAAGATTAAAACTGATAAAACAAGTTTTAAAAAGAGACTTTTCCATTTGATTACATTTTGTATGATGGATTATGTAGAAAAAGTAGAATTGGGCTGAAAGATCGATCGCTTTATCACCTGTTCAGGTTGTAAATCGTGTTTTAAAAAGTAACTAAGTAACTAAGTAATTAATTACTTTTGAAAATAAGTAATCAGTAAAGTAACAGGATTACTTTTTTGGGGAAGTAATCAGTAATTAGTTACTGATTACTTTTTTCAAGTAGCTTGACCAACACTGATTATCATTGCATTAGAACCACATAACAAGCATTGCATGAAAGCATTTATTGAAGCTGTTAACATTACATTAAAGTCTGTATTACAGGTGGTATCATAATCATATAATAATCTTTCATTGCAGAAGCAACTGTAATCATTTTATACACATTGCATTTTGGTGCTTATTAAAGAGTTGAAGCTCTCTGGGCTGTCTGGATGAGGCTATTTGAATAACCAGGTTATTCATTGTTATATTTTATTCATTTATAATCTTAATATTAAGCTTTGAGTAGTGGCATTCATTTAAAGCATTTATTCAATATATTACATATATAGTTTTAGTAGAGTGTTACACATATGAGAGTGGCCTCTGTCTGGTTGTGAGCTTTACTTGGTGAGGTGAGAGGTGAAACAAAGTGCAATTGAGGTCGGAAGACATACACACATCTTAGGTAGACTTATATTCTAGGTAAGAGTTCAGACATATTTTGCTTGCAACTGCATTTTGAGTCTGCAGAATTGACAGTTTTTGCTACACTTGCTGAACACTCAAAGCACTTTATGTATGTGTCTTTCACTCATTCATACAAGCACTTCTTCTTTTTAACATTCATACACATTCATACGGCAATGCATGCATTAAAGAGCAACTTGGGGTTAGTATTGTCCCCAGGGATATTCAGCATTCAGACTGGAAAAGCCAGCAACTGAACCACCAGCCTTCCAATTAGTAGATGATCTGCTCTACCTCCTGAGCTACAGGCAACCCAAAGCTCCTAATTTTAAACAGTCAGCGCACAAGAATTTAAAGGATCAATTACTTCCCTCACACAAACATTACTGTTTCCCACACATCCCAAGTCTTGACTGTTTCAACATAATTGTCAAGAGCCAATGTGAGGAGGAGGTGACCTCCCCACATCCCATTTCCTCATGACCCTGATGATCCCGGGGATAGTGATCTTCGATTCAGTCAAAGCTTCTAGTCTGCCTAATTGGCTATTTGGCACAACATATGACTTTTAATTTCTTTGGACTGATGGAAATTGGAAGTCTTGGGAAGCAACAACTCAACAAGGAATGCAAGAGGGAAAAGACCAGTGAGTGAGAATAATAATTACAGGGATGGTGTTACTCTAAAAGGGCACCAGTATGATTCCACTGAGTTGCTGGAGGATATTTATGGGAAATAATGGAATTAGTAACTAATTTCTTTCTTTTAAGAGTTGATTTCAAAGTGCCAAAAGCCTTTAATCTCCTAACACGTCAGTGGTCCAAATAGAAATTTCAGTTAGGAAAAAAGTCTTTGTCTAATTTCAAGTGCAGTATTCACCCACAGTCATCTCAGGTGCATTACTCTAAAAATCAACGTGATAGACTATTATCTGTATCCTCACAAGCTAGACAAGTACATCATGCTCTTGGGTTTTGTAAGCCTTTAACTAACAACATACCTCACAACAAAGGCTTATTGCTAAGGGTAAGAAGGCATGCAAACTCCTGAAGAAACACAAGAAGGAAGGAAAAACGTAGATAACGAGGAGCAAAGTTTGTCGTTATAACCAATACTGATGTTTTATTCCAGCAAAAATGGATGAAATGGAAAGTATCAAAGGTTTCTATTCAGATGTATCGCCATCTGCAAGAAAGGGTTTGCAAACACACAACCTAAAACGAGTTAGTGATGCTCTCTAGGCTGGAAAATGTTAGAGAATCTTCCTCCTGTGTCCTCCTCGTGTTCTCTAAGCCGATCTTTGTTTTCAACTGTTTGATTTGAGTTTTCTTTCTTCCTGTTTTATTTCATATCAGACTGCTTCCTGTAATCTCCCTACATGGAAACAAACTGAATTTTCAGTGTCCATCATCACACATGCTACATGTAACTAATTTTTGCTGTCTGTTTTTTTATTGTGGCTGTCCCTGAATTTATTTTTGACATGTTCATTTAATGTTTCACAGTTGCCTACAGATTTGCTATCAGACCTGCAGCTCAGGCATCAGCACGAAGACTTCAAGTCCAGAGAGAGAAAAGTAAAATGGTAAAATTCAGTCGATTAGATTCACAGGATGTTTTTTTTACTTCTATATCATTACTGGGATATGTGACATAATTTTTATACACTAGTGGATGTTGTCAGCATGCAATTAATTCTGCTGAACTGATTATCTGTTGTTTACAGCTTTTGGGAGTGTTGTAGTGGACAGTAGCTGCAAATGGACTTGTGGAGTGACATCATGACCTTTTCTGGGAACTCTGCTGAACTGATTGTCTGTTATTAACAGCCCAGGCCAAAAAAGGAAACTGGGAAACCTTTTCCTTATATATAAATATATATATATATATATATATATATATATATATACACAGACTTGATTCTGAACATTTTTTGGCACAGGAAAATCGAGAGTTCAAAGCTTTTACGCAGCTATTAAGTGTTTGATATCAGTGGAGTTTTCCAACTAAAAATCTATGTTTTTCACACACTGACCGTGCCTTTTGTTGTTTAAGTGTGTTGAGATTAAAGATTTTTTTTTCTTTATGCCACCTGCCTATCGGTCTCCCTTTTCAAGTAATCAACTCTATTCAAGGTAAGTCTAGGGTAAAGACCCTACAATGTAAGAGAGAAACCCCCAACAACCTGACAGTCCTCTGTGAGCAAGTAATTGTTGACAGTAGGAAGGAAAAGGTCACTTCCTTTTAACATGACGTGACCTCCAGCAGAACCAAGACAAAAGTTAATGACATGCATTAGTGGTATATAGACACATGTTGAGTGAAAGCGGGGAGTGCAGACCCAATGTTCAATACATGACTCAAAGTCACCTGATCCAGCTCTAAGTATAACCTTCATCGAGAAGAAATGTTTTAGGCCAGACCCTGCAAGTAGAGAATGTGTTTGTGTCCTTAAACCAAAAAAAGGGTCTGGTTCCATAGAAGAGGTGGCTCAAACATAAAGGTCCTGTATCCTATTTTACTTTTAGAAATATCTTTGAGATATATTGGGGCCTGATTATTCAAGATCTTGTTTAAATATGATTTTTGTCTCTCTTTTAAAAGACATCAGTATGAGAGAAATATAATCTCTCCTTCCCATTTCTGCTAGTGTTCTTGTAGGCATTTTGGATCAACTGAGTCTTTTCAGAGTATTTAGAACAGTCTGATAATAAGAACTTGTAAATATCAAGCCTAGACATAACAAGTAGCGCTGTCACTTGGTGTTCGCTTGCTCTGTGGTAGAGTATCACTTCCTGTTCCTGCTCAAATTTGCAGCTCTGGAGGCCAGGATTACTGAATTGGAGACTCGGCTTCGCACCCTTCATTCACCCGTAGCTAGCCAGGCCCCTGTAGCTGGTGCAGCCGAAGATAGCGTAGGCCCTGCTAGCTGTTCCCCAGCAGACCCCAAGCAGCTGGGGAAAGAGGGTGGCTGGGTGACGGTGAGGAGGAAGCATAGTCCTAAACAGAAGCCCCAGGTACACCGTTCATGTGTCTAACCGTTTTTCCCCACTCGGTGACACACCCGCTGGGGGTCAAACTCTGGTAATTGGTGATTCTGTTCTCAGACATGTGAAGCTAGAGACACCGGCAACCATAGTCATTTGTCTTCCAGGGGCCAGAGCAGGCGACATTGAAGGAAATTTAAAACTGCTGGCTAAGGGTAAACGTAAATTCAGTAAAATCATAATTCACGTCGGCAGTAATGACACCCGGTTACGCCAATCGGAGGTCACTAAAATCAATATTGAATCGGTGTGCAACTTTGCCAAAACAATGTCGGACTCTGTAGTTTTCTCTGGTCCCCTCCCCAATCAGAACAGGAGTGACATGTTTAGCCGCATGTTCTCCTTAAATTGCTGGCTGTCTGAGTGGTGTCCCAGAAATGATGTGGGCTTCATAGATAATTGGCAAACCTTCTGGAGGAAACCTGGTCTTGTTAGGATAGATGGCATCCATCCCACTTTGGATGGAGCAGCTCTCATTTCTAGAAATATGGAGAAATTTATTAAACCCCCCAAAATATGACTATCCAGAGTTGGGACCAGGAAGCAGAGTTGCAGTCTTACACGCCTCTCTGCAGCTTCTCTCCTCCTGCTACCCCCCCAAGAACCTATCTCCATAGAGACTGTGTCAGCTCCTCAGCAATAAACAACTTAATCATAAACAATCACAAAGAAAGAACAATACAGTAACCCTGGATCCTCCGTTAGTTATGCTGCAATAGACGTAGGCTGCCGGGGATTCCCATGATGCATTGAGTTTTTCCTTTCCAGTCTCCTTTCTCACTCACTATGTATTAATAGACCTCTCTGCTTTGAATCATATCTGTTATTAACCTCTGTCTCTCTTCCACAGCATGTCTTTATCCTGTCTTCCTTCTCTGACCCCAACTGGTCGCAGCAGATGGCCCCGCCCCTCCCTGAGCCTGGTTCTGCTGGAGGTTTCTTCCTGTTAAAAGAGAGTTTTTCCTTCCCACTGTCGCCAAAGTGCTTGCTTATAGGGGGTCATATGATTGTTGGGGTTTTCTCTGTATCTATGAAGCGCCTTGAGGCGACTTTTGTTGTGATTTGCCGCTATATAAATAAAATTGAATTGAATTGAAAGTGCACAGTCTAGCTTTTCAGAACCACCCTAAGGTGAGATATTTCAAATTTTAGCACAATTGCAAAGCTGAAAGAAAGCAGTCCATATTTGTTTAATGTGCAAATTGAGGAATATGTGCTGGTCAAAAATCACTCCAAGACTCCTTACAAAGTTACCGGAGGCCAGAATAATGTAGATGCCAACCAGAGTAAGTTGGACACCATGTTGACACTATGAAAAGAAAACGTATAGTCATCCAGGCCTTTATGTCTTTAAGACATGCATGTGGTTTAACTAATTGGTTTCCATTATCAGATTTTATAGATAAAAATAGCCAGGTATCATCTACATAGTAATTAAAAAGTAGACAGAGTTTTCTAATAATATTACTCAAAAGGTGGTATGTATAATGTAAAAAGTGGTCCCAGCACAGAACCCTGTGGAGCTCCGAGACTAACTTTTTTGAGTGAGGGAGATTTGTAGAAAAAAAAAGTGTTTACATGAACGTAAATTGGAATTCATAACATGTTAGCTTGGTAGGTTTAGCAGGCCAAGGATAGGTTTATGATCAAATAATCTTAAAAGTGCTTTGATCTGAGTCCTCGTGTGAAAGCAAGCATGTGGCATTTATCATTTATCATTTCAAAGCACCATCACAAGCGCCATCCACCTCAGCCACCGCCCACAACTGTTACTGTTGTTTTACTTCTCATGATTTCCCTGAAAATGTGGATGACAAAACAAATTAGTGGCACATTTAATTTCAGGGAAACAGTTAATTTAAAGCGTTAAATCTTTGATTCCCACTAGCTTAGGAAAATGACTTCTGTTATCATTGTGAAATGACAGTAGCTGATAGTATATTTATTTTGCATGATTTTAATCTGAATATATCATGCATATTCTTCATATGTTTTTTATTCTTTTGAGATGTAATTTTTTGAAAGGTGTAATTTAGAGTTGGTTTGATTGAATGTTTGACGTTTGCCCATTTTGTGCACATCATGTGCACCATGATATCAGAAATACATTTCGCCTGATTAAGATTTACTTCCTGTCAATTATCTGACCATTATTAAACAAATTACATCATGTTTCCTGTTACTCTGACTCTTGTTTCCTATAAGGCTGAATTACAAAATAAATTTAAAGCGGTTGTGAAATGAAGGGAGCGCTGGTAACCACTGGGGGGCTATAACAGGAATTATAATGTCATGGGTAAAGTGTCTCTTTAAATTCAATGTAAGCACCAGCCCCTTAATTAGATTACATTTACATTTTAGTCATTAACCAGAAGCTGGAAATGCAGAGCAGTTTTCAATTAGGGTAACTACAAAATCTGTTTAAAGTCTTTCACTATCAGCATTACGAGGAGTCATTAGTAAGAAGTACAGGAGTCAAAAACACAGCATCTCAGCAAGAGATAAAATAGCCACAACTATTCTCTAAAATATCCATGCATGTACGGTGAAAGAAAACACAAATGCTCACCATGATGGAGATGTGTTGAGACAACAAAATTTAATACACACCAGAAACTGTTAGTGAAGATGGAAGGAAATTAATTTAAAATTGAATACTCTTATTAAAAAAAACAACAACAAACTTACTGTTAATAACTACAATTTCCAGATTTTTTTTTTTTTTTTTTAAATGGCTTGTAAATATTAGAAATCTTTTCAATATTTGTTTTTGGTGTGTTTGTTTTATTTTGTTTTATTTTCTGCCTCATTTAGAATTGAGAGTTTGCTGCTGTCACAATTTATATATCTCAGGACAGAAAATCAACAGATGGACTGGTACTGTGGTGTGACCAGGCCTGAGCATGAGTGAGTTCTGTTACCCAGCCAAACATTTCCACAGCCTTTGGTGCGATGAATGGTCAAGTGTACTTTCTCGGGGGTGGTTAGGGTCACCCTTAAGGCGATTAAAAAAAACGTTTTTAAAACATTTTAAAACCCCTTAACTGAGCACCTCTCTCCATCACCATCCTGGTGTTTTGAAAATGAAAATGACAAGCTCTGACTGAGAAACTGCATGCTCATTGGTCAACAACTTGTCAGTCAAAAAAGTCATTAACCAATGAGCAAATCCTGGACTATCTTACCTTTCTGACACTTAAAATCACTTACGTTTACAAAATTGTCTGTTTTATTCCTTTTAATTTGAAATAAGTGCCCCATGAACTCACTGGGGAAAGTGCTTAGAGAGGGTAGGGGTTTTTCCTATTTATTTCTATAATATCAGAAGTTTTTCTAGAACAAAGTAATGATCCCAGGCAGCCATTAAAAATAACACAGGTTTCAATTTTCAGACCCAGGAACTTGTAAATAAAGCTGATAAATAACAAAGTGCATATGAAATGATACAATTATTCTTCACTTCAACTTTTGTTCTTAATTCCATAAACCTCCTTTGTCCTCTAACAAGCATTAAGTCCATGCAGATCAATTTTGAATAAAGCAGCTGGATGGCAGACAAGAAACTTTATAACAATGAAAGATAATATACGCAAAAAAGTGCAATATGCAGCACACTGAAAAACATGCATAAAGTATAGCTGTAAACACAATCACTTGCACAGTGATCCAGATTATTGTTATACAAATGCAATCCTCTGTGTGGGACTTAAACTTTCTTATTATATGCGTACATCCAGGTTGTCTTTCCAGGCCTCAAAAACACATTTTTAGTGATAGAGGATGAGAGATAACACAAAGACAAAAAAATCAGGAAAAAGAAAGTGTGAGGTAGGTCAGACAGAAGTTGTAGGCAGGACAGAAAAAAGGATTCACAGAATTTGAAAAGATAATGTGCAATGGAGTAAAAAAGAAAGAGGGAAAGCAGTGTCAAAAAGGAGGAAGTCGTACACTGAATGAAGAGGAATGAAGTGTGTGTCAGGCTTACATACCAAGGAGATTGGAAGGTAATCAGCCGTATGGCAGGTGCAACACAAGGGGAATAATAATAGGCTCACATACAAAATAAACTTGCATGCACACACACAGATACACACACATTGTTCTGCTACATGATGAAATACAATAAGACTGATAGAAGGAAGAGAAGCACTGTCATTCAGGGCTACAAACTGACACAATCTCCTTTTATTCTTCACTATGAAACGATAAGGATGTAGTTCCACTCATCAGAGCCTAAAGTAAGAACTAGTTTGAAATCATTCACAACCTCACAAATGTATTCATTTGGACTTTAAATTCAAAACTTAGAAGAAGTGTTTGTCACTAAGAAAGCTATATGTTCAACTAAAATACAGTTTGGTGTGCTAATTTCTCTCTCTTTGTGTTTGGTTTGGCTTGAACATATGAACATAGCCAACACAGCCTGCTGGTTAGTATAGTTCTCAGGCGGAGCATTTTCATTGTCGCCAATATGAAACAGGATTTGATGTGTGAGGAGTGGATCTGACCATCCAGTGAAACCATTAACACTGGATTCTAAGTCATTCATTTTGGGTCATTTTAAGTCTGAGTTCTTAAACCCATCAGGAAAGTGTTTTTCCCATTGACTTCTAAAGGAACTGAAGGGTTTTGAAACCATAGGAATTTCCCCACAATGGTCATTAAAAACAAATGCAGGTACACTTTCATAGAGGCTCTAGTAATTAGATGCATCTTTGTCAGTCCTTAGTACTATCTTTCATACCACTGGAGCAACACCTCCCAACACTTGGATATAATGGTATTGTGTTGAGTGTAGAACACATTTCCCAACAGCAAAGTTTTATAGGATAGAAGGAGTTTTCTCCACAGCAAGACAAAAAGGTCTCTGGTCTTTTTGTGGAAGGAGCTATTCTAAATTACTGAAGAGCTTTAAAATTTAACAACCCAAAGACAGAGTAGCCAAACAGAAAAGCAGTAAACACTGGACCTCATGTAGAAACTCTGACATGATGATGAAGCCAGGTTTCGTCTTTTGTACTAATGATCACGGTATCACAGTGATCGATTACCATTAAAACTGTGGCATTTATTGAAGTTCCAAATCGAACATGCATGGCAGAGACAGTATTGCCTGTATCAGAATTTTTAATACTCCCTTGTGCCCTATGTGAAGTTGCAGGTGTTGCCCTCGTTGACGTGTTTTACAGTCACTGTTTCTAAGCCTCTTTTGAATTTCGGGGTAATAAGTGAAGAAATATTTGTGTTTACTGACAATGTTGATGTTTACTTCCTCCCAGAGGTGGGATGTAAAAAAGTACAAATAGTCACTGTACTTAAGTAGAATTTTCATGTGTCTATATTTTATTTGAGTATTTATTTTTTTGCTCGTATCTGTACTTTCCACAACTTACACTTTCAAAACAGGCTTGTTACTTCAGATTCGGCAGTATCATCAATAGTATTTATTCTCAGGGGTTAAAGCGAGCCTGAGTAAATGTCCCTAACTTGTGGTCACAGTACATTAGCATGTAGCTGGTGCTACTGTAGAGAAGTGAGCATAAAGGGAGTCATGTTTACTCCCTTTATGCTCTTTTTTAAGTGTGAGGTCATTTCAAATGCAACGTTTCTATCAGCTAAACAAACATCAGCAAACACACAAGCTGTTTGTGTGCAGTTTGTCGCACATTGTGTTGCTAGCTGAAGGTCCAGCTGCTGTTTTTCACAGGGAGAGAAAAGAGTGCGAGATAACTTCAATCAAGGATGGAGGAAGATGAAAGAAAGACAGGACAAGAGAAGCTGGATTTAAAGGTAAGGAATGCTCAGTGCTATTTTAGGAAATGTAAATTTAAAGTTGTATGAAAATACTGGACAGTTTTGTGCAGGACAAACAGGTTAGTTTGCAGTACTGTGATGAATTACAGCACTGTGTTGGATTGACGCTGTACACGGTCAGTGTTGGCTACATCAAGTGTAACAGATTACAAGCGTGCTCATGCTCACAGGTGTACACACGGGTGCTCACACACACAAACTACACCCTTTTTGGCTCCTACCTCAAAGCACACTGTGCGCTGTCGATCCTACGTGCTGCACAATAATATTCAATATTTAGTATTTACTGTTATATTCACATAGATCATCGTCATAATGTTGTTTATTATATTGCGCTCTTTTTTTGCTTGTTTTCTCTTTTTTTCTTTCTCAACAGGTGATCCAGGTGATTGATATATGTATTTTTTGTCTGTTTGTTTTGTTGGTTTTTGTTTTTTGCCCTTTATCACTGTTCCGCTTCCCCGCTGTTTTTCTTTCCCTCTTTCTTTCTCCCTTTTCTTTCCCCCAGTAATGTCTGTCCCGTGTGTAGCAAGTGAAAATAAAATAAAATAAAATAAACAATAAAAGCAAAGGTGAATCAAATAGACCAATACGGCAAGGCCGGGATGGTCCATTTGGTAAAGTAAATCCATTGGGCATCTTTCTTTGCCTTTAGACAATAATTCTGATGGCAAAAGAACCAAACGGGACAGTGTGTAGTGTAACAGATTATTTTCTGTTTAAGCCGACGATGCTTAGATTTATTCACTGAATTCAGTCGGTTTTCCAACTTTATATTGCCTAGTATAAAGATGTACTGATATATGTATAAGGATAAAGATATACTGTCAGTGCAGGGGATGGACCAAGGTAGCTCAAGAAACAAGAAACATCTTGTTGAATTTTGTGATAATCCACAAAGAACAGCAGGTCAGCTGATCGCACCCTGTGCTGGAGCTCATATTATAAATGATTGTGAGTTGTGATTCTTTTCTCCAGACTGAGCCTCTACACAGATCTTAGAGTTCCTACAACTGCTGAATCTGACTTTAAACCCTCATTGAACTTGTTTTACTGTTTAGCTGTGGAGGCAAAGTCACTCGTCTTCAAATGTAGGCAACAGAAAATAGTTATTTTCTTATTCGCTCTCACTGCTTGCATCCTGGGCAGTACGGTGGCACAGTGGGCAGCACTGTTGCCATGCAGCAAGAAGGTCCTGAGTTTAATCCACAAGCAGGCTGGGGTCTTTCTGTGTGGAGTTTGCATGTTCTCCCTGTGTTTGCGTGGGTTCTCTCTGGGTACATTGGCTTCCTCCCACAGTCCAAAGACATGCAGTTAGTGGGGATAGGTTAATTGGAAACTCTAAATTGGCTTTAGATGTAAATGCAGGAGTGATAAGCTAAATTTCAATGTAGTAAAGAATGAACAACAAAATTTAGTATTTCAGATTAAAAAAAAAACAGCCATTTATTTACCCTGTTTGTTTAGAGGAGGCTCATACCACACTTGAAATTCAAAGCATTACCCTCATTCCCAGTTGGGAACCTTAAAGCACAAGTCTAGCCCTTTGGACTCTGCGTGGCTCTTCTGGGACAATTAGTGGCTGAAGGAGGAGAGAATATGTCTCATTAGTTTTCATTTTATAATTGGCTCCCATCTTGTTTGGGATTTGAAATGGCAGCCTTCCTTTGTGGCAACCCCCGTGCACGAGCTTTCTCCCATTAAATGCATTCTCTAAAGAAGGTTATTCTAGGCACATCCATAGATGTAATTTGAAAGCATACCCATTAGGGAGAACTGCCTGTTTGTTAAACATAATTGAATTTTGTATGCTCCAAAAACTGTATAAAAATGAAAGAATAAAGAAGAGTAGTTTATTCAAAAGGTTTCATCAGAAGCTTTATAATTATGATTTATCAGCAAAGTGCTATTTTCCTTACTGGTGTGGAAACGTCAGTCAATACAAAATACCAGTACCATAAATACTGCCACCACAGGTCATCACTTTCTCTGCTTCTTATTATAAAGAAGCGAAATAAGCATTTCTTATCACTTGAATAACTTGAGCCATTTATGTTTACTAATTTATTTATAGCGGATTCATTTTTATCTGCAGACATCCTCTGCCTGACCAACATCATTCAACACAAAGTCTGTGTAAAGAAAATTGAACATTGTTATTAGATGATACAATGTTATTAGAAGAGTGCTATAAATATAAAAAGCCTGAAGTAACATTCAGAATCAGAGCACGATGATGACGATGCTTGCAGCTTCCTGACATGATGCTCTTCCAAAACATCAGTGTTACAAACTCTGGAATGAAAGCAGCATCTCCGGTTCTGCTAATGCATATCGAGTCACTGCACTTACTGTACTTGCACCATTTGCTACATTTGTTAGCTAGCTATTCTTATTTTTGCAAATATATTATTCCTCAATTCAGAACACCTGCCTGCATTTTATATGGATTCATATTATCTGAGCACATTACCCCAATTTTAATTTCACTCCACTGGCTACCTGTACATTTTAGGATTGTTTTTAAAATTCTCTTATTTGCTTTTAAATCTCTTAATGGCCTGCCCCCCCCCACCCCCCCACCTCTTGGTGCTACTACAACCATATACACCTGCCCGTTCCCTTAGGTCCGCCAATCAGCAGCTCCTTAAGGTACCGAAAACTAAGCATAAATTTTAAAGGTGATCGTGCTTTTGCTGTAGTTGCTCCAAAGTTGTGGAATGATCTACCCTTGCATGTTAGGCAGGCCTCTTCTCTTTCTGAATTTAAAAGTCTTCTTAAAACATATTTATTCGCTGAAGCCTTTGGCATTGATTAGAGGGGTTGACTCAATTTGTTTTAACATGTTTCAATTTATTTTAGTTTTTTAGTTATTTATTTTATCTTATCTTATCTCATTTTAATTTTCTTTACTTATGCTATTAGCATGTACAGCACTTTGTGAACTCTGGTTTTATGTTAAAGTGCTTTATAAATAAAGGTGGTATGGTATGGTATATATTATACACAGTTACTGGTCTCTGGACCTCATTCTTCCAACAGCTGGCAGGACATGGCCTTTAATGAGTAAAGGCCATACTCACATAAAGCAATCCATAATGTGTCTGAGCAAGTTTGACCCACAAAGTCCAGTTTACTTTACTAGCGTGCATAAAAAACAAACAAATAATAAAAGTCATTATAATAATAAAAATAAAACAGAGAAGAAATGAGACAAACTCCAGTGTACTTGTGCTGAGTTAAGCACAATGTGAATGCAGGCCATTGAGGCAGCGGCACTAAATGGGGCAACTGTGTCTAACTTGTCTCGTGTGTTTATGAGTGGCTTGCAGCTTAAGGCCTTTATATACTGGATATGTAAAAATGTAACTCTCTTTTTTGGACTTATTTGTCCTTATTGCCATCGATCAAACAGACTGCATAATTTTCCAGGTTGAATTTCTGGCATTTATTTTTTTCGGACAGAGCTCGATTTTCTGAATGCAAATAAACAGAACTGACCAGTGAGACCTGCATTTGGTAACAAGTACTCATAGCTCAAACAAAAACAAAAAATAGTTCAATAATAATATTTTGCTGCATACAGACAACAAGATGCTGCCTCCTCAGACGTGTCCCCCACTCTGCCAACAAAAGCTCAACATACGCCGTCGACATTCTGAAATATGTACGAAAGCGATCGTGATACAGCTTCGACTCCTGGATCAGACTATGAACTTCTCCTGGCTGCCGCCTTCTCTTGAGAATCAGATGAACCCATCTGTGTTTTTTCCTTTTGTTGTTCAGAAACATCAGGACTAGCTCATCGTCACTTGATGTCAGCTCAAAGTTTTTCGCAATGCGTTTTTTGAGGACAACATTTTCACCAAATGCCAATGGTCTGTATATATGCTACATGCCAAATTTGCATCAGAAAAAATCTGAATTTAATGTTTTTTGCAATGTATTTGGTGGGTGAAGGCCTTTTTTCCTACATGTCCATCAGTTAAGCTGTTTGGAGTTTGCAGTTTTCAGATGTAGGTTATTGCATTTCTTTGAACACGTATTGGCCACATTACCAGGAGGAAGTTTGTTTTTTTTACAGCTTTAAGTAACAAAACTAATTCCATTAATTTATGTGTTCCCAGATGCAACAGAGACAGAATGTCACACTATGACACAGCTGTGAGCCTGTTAAATCCTGTGTGTTACACATAAAAGGTCAGTAAAATATTAATCAGAAAGGTTACTCATTTTACGCAACTGATCTTGTAAATAAAACATCTCTCTGGGTGTCTCTGCTGGAATAAATTTCACACGTACGCAGTGTCTTCGGACCTACAGCATCTGCACCATCCAAAGGAGTTGTTCTCTTCTTAAATGAGATTCATACTGGGATATGACACAATCACATGACATCCTGAATAAAACCAGTGAAAATGAATAAATACGTGGTCAAAGTGTTTAGAGCTGGGATAGCGAAGCTTGAAAGTGCCCAAAAATAAGGAGATCGTGTCAGAATTTGATAGGAGTATGTTTTGCAAATCACGTTAATTTAGAATAGCAATAAAACGGCTGAGCTTGACGTCCTTGCATTTATTTGTTCCTACCCACAAATCTGTCAATAAGAGCTATGTCGATTGGCCTGACAGATTTTTACTCGTGTGTGTTGATTCAGAGGTGTGGAACTCGGGGTTTGCACTGAAACCTCATTATTATTGGTCCACCAACTCCAGAGAGGAAGCAAAAGCTGTAAATTGCACTTGAAAGCTGTATTTTGTATGTGAGCAGTAGGACATAAGATGTGTGTCTGTGCTGCAGGGATCTAAAGGGAGCTGTATTGAGCTAATAAGGCATAGAATGGTGATTTAAGAGAAGACTCATGCGCCTCCCAGGCTAATTATCCAGGTCTCAGTGTGTCTAAACCTTTCCGTTTCCTCTATCAACCATTCTTCCCTTCTGTTTCCTGCTTCTGGCTATATTCCCTCATTACTTCTCGTCTTTTTTTTCTGTTTGCCTACTGCCTCTGTGTTACTGCTCCTCTCCTATTACTATCTTTGCTTATACCCCCAAATTTCTCACCACTTTCTTCTCTACCTCTCTCTGTGATCAAGAACACTTCACCATCTTCTGCAAGTTGGTTTAGCCTATTATGCCTCTAAAGGAGTCGAAGTGTTACCTACTTGAACCGTGTGTGACTGAAAAGCCTTGTTACAATGAAGGAAAATGGACAACGCTCTAGCAGTTTCTGTGTTCAAAGTAAGCTTAATGCCAAAGGATGCATGGGTAATCATGCTTTTAGGAATACGGCTGGTTGTGGAGGACAAAAACAATTAAAATGTCAGTTAAAAAAAAGAAAGCGGTAAGTATTGTTTGATGCCTCTGATGCCGTCAGTCAGAAGCACAGAGAAACATTTGATTGCCTTAGTGATAAAAGAATCAATCAAGGTAATAACAGCAGCGTAACCCAGCTATGCCACAGTGTGACGAACTGTGCATATCTCCATAATACATTCACACATTCAATAAAATGTATGAAGAAAAACACACCAATCAGTAATAAAATTAAAAGCCCCTGCCAAGTACTGTATAGGTCCTAAAGAAGTCTTTTACCCATCGTTTTACAGATCACTGCAGACAGAACACGTGTTCTGGTACCATGTGGTGTCTAACATGGGCGTGCTGATCCTACAGGAAGGCTTACAGGAACCTGCTCGACCGATTTTGGGGAGTTTGGAGGCCTTGTCAATGTCTTGGGATCTGCTGCATTCCTTAGGCCATTCCTAAACAATGGGCTAGGCTAAGGGGCACAGACTGTACTTTGAAGTTTCCTATGTGCATTGCTGATTGGAAAAGCCATTTCCAATGAGGCGTATGTCTGTGAAGGTTCTCAGTCATCCAGGTCATCGTAGTCAAAGGAGCTTGCAAAGAAAAGCGTCTGGACTTCTTTAAGTTACTTGAAGACGTTTCACCTCTCATCCGAGAGGCTTCTTCAGTTCTAAGGTCAAATGGTGGAGATTCCCAGATATAAACCTGGTGGGAGTGTCCCCCCACAGAGGGACAAAAGGACCCCCTGATGATCCTCTAATCGCCTGAGCCAAGGTGTGGAACTGGGTGTGGGTCCCAATCAGCCAGAGTTTCGGGTGAGTTCATTGTGAAACCTGGCCCCACCTTATCATGCGAATTCCTGAGGTCAGATGGCCCAGGATGTGAGTGGGCGTTAAGACGTCTGGGAAGGGATCTCAAAACTGGATTATAGATGGCAGAGAGTTGGTGTCGTAAACCACCGCCTCTGTTCAAAGATGGTCGCTCACAGTGGACATAAATGGCTTCTTTCACTCCTCTTTCAAACCATCTGTCCTCTCTGTCCAAAATGTGAACATTGGCATCCTCGAAAGAGTGACCTTTATCCTTAAGATGCAGATGGACAGCTGAGTCTTGTCCTGTGGAGGTGGCTCTTCTGTGTTGTGCCATGCGCTTGTGAAGTGGCTGTTTGGTCTCTCCAATGTAGAGGTCTGGGCATTCCTCGCTGCACTGTACGGCATACACCACATTGTTAAGTCCGTGTTTTGGCGTTTTGTCTTTCGGGTGAACCAGTGTTTGTCTGAGTGTGTTGCTGGGTCTGAAGTACACCGGGATGTCATGCTTGGAGAAAACCCTCCTGAGTTTTTCTGATACACCGGCTACATAGGGGATGACAATGTTGTTGCGTCTGTCCTTCTTATCCTCCCTCGCTCCCTCGTTTTGAGATCCTTTCCCAGACGCCTTAACGCCCACTCACATCCTGGGCCATCTGACCTCAGGAATTCGCATGATAACGTGGGGCCAGGTTTCACAATGAACTCACCCGAAACTCTGGCTGATTGGGACCCACACCCAGTTCCACACCTTGGCTCAGGCGATTAGAGGATCATCAGGGGGTCCTTTTGTCCCTCTGTGGGGGGACACTCCCACCAGGTTTATATCTGGGACTCTCCACCATTTGACCTTAGAACTGAAGAAGCTTCTCGGATGAGAGGTGAAACGTCTTCAAGTAACTTAAAGAAGTCCAGACGCTTTTCTTTGCAAGCTCCTTTGACCATTTCCAATGAGATAATGAATATTGTTTGTGGTGGGGTGTGGCTTGGGCGCGGCTGCAAGGGAGGCTGAGACACACCGGAGGTCCATCAGCTCATCGCGCCTCCCCTGCATGAAAGAGTGTGCTGTGACCTGTGGCTGTTGTTGTGTGGGGGATTGCAGTTGAAAAGCTGAAAAGCTACAACCGAGCATTATATGAACGAACAAGCATTTGAATAAAGAACTGTTGAAAGTGTAAACTATGTGGTCGTGTCTGTCATTCGCATGCCGCATTGTTCTCTACACTTTCGTAATGTTGTTGCTGATCAGTGCATAATTCTGGTAGAAACAATGCATCTTAAACCTTTACAGAGATGAGTCCTTTTTTAAATAAATGGTAGGACAGAAGTCTGTCACTGGACAAAACGTATGCTGGTGTCTTGTCCTGTGGTCTGCGTGACAGGACTGAATTGAGAATTTTCCCTCTTCGCAGCTTTTTCTTCTATTTCCCTTTTTCTCGCGGTCTGTCTCATTCTTCCATCCATCATCCTTCCCCACTCTGTCTTCCTCTATTGTAATCTCCCTCAGTCTTAATTCATGGTCCCAGGATTCCTACAGCTCCTATGTTCCCTTCTGTTTTTGTTTGCTTGTCCACTCCCTGTGGTTCCTATTACGGAAGAGAGCAGAAGACGTTTCTCTTCCTTGGGGCAGCAGTGATCATGTGCTGGTAAAGCTTGGGACCAAGAACAAAGGCTTCCATGCACACAGACACACATGCACGAACACTTTGCAGGCACTAACTTCTGAAGAATGGAACGACACACACACATATATGTAGATACAGTACGATGATTGAGATTTAAGTGATGCACATGATACAGAACAGGTAAACTTCTGTCACTACTGTTCAAATCCAGCAGCAGATATTTTTGTTTCACATCTTAAGAGCATGTAGACAGTGTGTGTTACTGTTTTTGTTTTCTCTTGTTGTTGCATGTGCTCCTGTGCATTGACACATTCTCCCTCCAATTATACCTTATTTTGTTCATCCATTATCAGCCTGTCCTCCTTCCCCTTTTCGTTATTGCTTATTAGCTGCAGAAACTCACCAGCACGTACACAAAGCCAAACGGGGCAGATAGCTGCCTTCCCTCCACCCACCGCCAACCTTTATCCTTACTTATTTTGAAGGTTTGTTTTATTAATTATTAATTATGTCTGGAGTTACTGAATGTCCTGTTTTTCACCTTAATAGTTAATTTGTTTGACATTAGTTTAGAGGCTTGTTTGTGTTTGGTCTTGTAGAGAATTATTTTATATTACAAACCTCAGCAAATTGGAGGCGTCTCATTTGCTCAGGGTTTAATTGAGGAATTGATTTAGTGTTAGATTCATTTTACATCCCATATTTTTCCAACCAGTGTGGTTACTCATACATTTATATATACATAAAATCATAAAAATGTGAACTATTACTTTGTACTAACTCCTAATAGCTTTCAGCCTTGAAGGTTGTTCAGTAATACTAGAAGCCTCTGCTGCAATAACAGTATGAGAGTGTGTTTTAAGATAAACTATAAAACAGGAACATACAGTCTGTGTGCCTCTGTGTGTTCTTTAGTGTGTAATGAAGATAGGAAGCTTCATTAATACTGGTCATTAAAGGGCCCTTAGGGCTGAGCCAGCAAGAACACACCACTGAGCTAAATGAGACACCAAATGGAAACTCTCACTTGCTTTTTTCCTACTGTAATGTATCTCTCCCTCTCATCCCCCCTCATGTCTATTTATCTTTGTCTCTCCCACTGCACTTTTTCCACCTCTTGAGCTTTTATTTTACTAATTCAAGATGGAATTTGGATAGAAAGATGAAAAGAAAGAACTGATGAAAAGACTGCAGCAGAAAGGGTAGGAAACAAGGGAAGAAAATGGGGATAACTATGAGAGGAGACGAGGGGAGGGATAACTGTGAGAGTCGGGGGGGATAAAAAGGATGGAGCATGAGACAATAGTGAGGGATGGATGGACGGATGGATGGAGGACGGATGGAGGACAGATGGATGGATGGATGGAGGACGGATGGAGGACGGATGGATGGAGGACGGATGGACAGATGGATGCAAAGGCAGAAAGTGAGAAAAAGACTGACACCAAAACCGATAGGAACACCCCATCTAAATAGAGAATTGAAGTTAAAACGATATAAACACATGTGAAGAATTAAACTGCATCAAACATTTAGTCTCAATGTATGCATGGAGGCAAAGAGCTCTGATATTATGGACTGTGACAGAAGGACAGCAATTCGGTTTAGCACCTGATTCTACTGGTGTCCCTTTGATTGGCCAATTACAGTTTTTGGAGTATTTTGTTTCAGGAATCTCTCAGGAATCCAATCTGTAAATGTTTGCCCCTGATATTCACTTTCAGTAACAAATAAATATTATAAATCAACGTAGATAATATGTTGTATCTTATTCATAGAGACAAGACAACAAATGGCAAAAATAAAGGTTCAAAATGCAAAATCCACGTGGAAATAGGGAGGCTGGTCTTTTCTAACTGAGTGAAGTGACCCAAAGTTTCTGTGTGGCAACGAAAAAGCTTCTCCAACTCTCTCAGTACTAAGCAGACTTAGTACTGCAGCTCATGACCATGGTTTAGGGTAGGGACATAGATCAACCAGCAAACTTGTGCTGCAGGAGGTTTCTTCCTATTAAAAGGGTGGTTTTCCTTCCCACTGTCACCACATGCTTGCTCATCAGGGGGGTGTTTGATGGGGTTTTCTTTGTGTTATCGTAGGGTCTTTACCTATATAAACAACATTTAATTGAAAACAAACTAAAAACACGTAGAGTGAAGCGTCCAAATTCTTTTGATTTCATTTTTACATCTTTCTTGACCTCATGCTATTTTCAATTGAAGTCAGAAAAGTATGATTAGCATAGCTCCAGCTCCAGTTGCAACCAGGCCTCATAGACCAGACACAGAACCTCTCTGAACTGATACACATAAAGGGGGGGGGGGGGGGGTTACTTATCCATCCATTATTTATCCATTAGAAATCTGAATGATTGAGTGGATTCAGGATTTTCAATTCCATTCAATTCAATTTTATTTATATAGCGCCAAATCACAACAAAAGTCGCCTCAAGGCGCTTCATAGATACAGAGAAAAACCCAACAATCATATGACCCCCTATGAGCAAGCACTTTGGCGACAGTGGGAAGGAAAAACTCCCTTTTAACAGGAAGAAACCTCCGGCAGAACCAGGCTCAGGGAGGGGCGGGGCCATCTGCTGCGACCGGTTGGGGTGAGAGAAGGAAGACAGGATAAAAGACATGCTGTGGAAGAGAGACAGAGGTTAATAACAGATATGATTCAACACAGAGAGGTCTGTTAATACATAGAGAGCGAGAAAGGTGACTGGAAAGGAAAAACTCAATGCATCATGGGAATCCCCCGGCAGCCTACATCTATTGCAGCATAACTAAGGGAGGATTCAGGGTCACCTGGTCCAGCCCTAACTATATGCTTTAGCAAAAAGGAAAGTTTTAAGCCTAATCTTAAAAGTAGAGATAGTGTCTGTCTCCCGAATCCAAACTGGAAGCTGGTTCCACAGAAGAGGGGCCTGAAAACTGAAGGCTCTCCCTCCCATTCTACTTTTAAATACTCTAGGAACAACAAGTAGGCCTGCAGAGCGGGAGCGAAGTGCTCTAATAGGGTGATATGGTACTACAAGGTCATTAAGATAAGATGGGGCCTGATTATTTAAGACCTTGTATGTGAGGAGCAGGATTTTGAATTCAATTCTGGATTTAACAGGAAGCCAATGAAGGGAAGCCAAAACAGGAGAAATATGCTCTATCTTTCTAGTCCCTGTCAGTACTCTTGCTACAGCATTTTGGATTAGCTGAAGGCTTTTCAGTGAGTTTTTTGGACATCCTGATAATAATGAATTGCAGTAGTCCAGCCTGGAAGTAATAAATGCATGAACTAGTTTTTCAGCGTCACTCTGAGACAGGATATTTCTAATTTTAGAGATGTTGCGCAAATGGAAGAACGCAGTCTTACATATTTGTTTAATATGTGCGTTGAAGGACATATCCTGGTCAAAAATGACTCCAAGGTTCCTCACAGTGTTACTGGAGGCCAAGGTAATGCCATCCAGAGTAAGAATCTGGTTAGATACCATATTTCTAAGCTTTTCAGCGCCGAGTACAATGACCTCAGTTTTATCTGAGTTAAGAAGCAGAAAGTTAGTGGCCATCCAAGTCTTTATGTCTTTAAGACATTCCTGCAGTTTAACTAATTGGTGTGTGTTATCTGGCTTCATGGACAGATAGAGCTGGGTGTCATCTGCATAGCAGTGAAAATGTATGCTATGTCTTCTAATGATGCTGCCTAGGGGAAGCATGTATAATGTAAACAGAATTGGTCCTAGCACTGAACCCTGTGGAACTCCATAATTAACCTCAGTGTGTGAAGAGGACTCTCCATTTACATGCACAAATTGGAGTCTATTAGATAGATATGATACAAAC
Source organism: Neolamprologus multifasciatus (assembly GCF_963576455.1). Classification (NCBI taxonomy): domain Eukaryota; kingdom Metazoa; phylum Chordata; class Actinopteri; order Cichliformes; family Cichlidae; genus Neolamprologus; species Neolamprologus multifasciatus. The sequence goes on from NC_140444.1 coordinate 33,882,661, forward strand.
CACTGCAGTGCAATACCTGTAATACCTACAGCATGTTCTAATCGCTCTAATAGGATATTATGGTCAACAGTATCGAATGCTGCACTAATGTCAAGAAGGACAAGCACAGAGATGAGTCCACTGTCAGAGGCCATAAGAAGATCATTTGTAACCTTCACTAAAGCTGTTTCTGTGCTGTGATGAACTCTGAAACCTGACTGAAACTCTTCAAATAAACCATTCCTCTGCAGATGATCTGTTAGCTGTTTGACAACTACTCTTTCAAGGATTTTTGATATGAAAGGAAGGTTGGAGATTGGCCTATAATTAGCTAAGACTGCTGGGTCTAGAGATGGCTTTTTGAGTAAAGGTTTAACTGCAGCCACCTTGAAGGCCTGTGGTACATAGCCGATTATTAGAGATAGGTTGATCATATATAAGAAGTAATTATTGAAGATAACTCAGAAAGATCGATTGGAGAAAAAGAGTCTAACTTAACATCAATGGTACTAAGAGTAGCTGTAGATAATATTACATCTGTGGGATGATTATTGGTAATTTTTTCTCTAATGATAAAAATTTTATTTGTGAAGAAGTTCATGAAGTCATCACTAGTTAACATTAAAGGGATGGTTGGCTCAAAAGAGCTCTGACTTTTTGTCAGCCTGGCTACAGTGCTGAAGAGAAACCTGGGGTTGTTCTTATTTTCTTCAATCAGTGATGAGTAGTAAGCTGTTCTGGCTTTGCGGAGGGCTTTCTTATAAAGCAACAAACTATTTCTCCAGGCTAAATGATGATCCTCTAAATTTGTGACACGCCATTTTCTCTCCAGATTACGAGTCATCTGCTTTAGGGTACGTGTTTGAGAATTATACCATGGGGTCAGGTACTTCTGATTAGAGACCTTAGTTTTCACTGGAGCTACAGTATCCAGAGTCGTACGTAGTGAGGAGGTGAAATTATTAACAAGATAATCGACCTCTGTTGGGGTAGCGTTCAGATAGCTGCTCTGCTCTATGTTGGTACAGGGCATTGACGATGATAACAGTGGCTGGATTATATTCTTAAACTTAGTTACAGCGCTTTCAGAAAGACATCTACTTTGATAAAGTCCACTCTCCACTGCTGCATAATCAATTATTGTAAATGTAAATGTTATCAAGAAATGATCAGACAGGAGAGGGTTTTCAGGAAACACTGTTAAATGTTCAGTTTCTATGCCATATGTTAAAACAAGATCCAGAGTGTGATTAAAGTGGTGGGTGGGTTCTTTTACATTTTGAGAGAAACCAATTGAGTCTAACAACAGATTAAATGCCATGTTGAGGCTGTCATTTTTAGCATCAACATGGATGTTAAAATCACCCACAATAATTATTTTATCTGAGCTCAGAACTAAATTAGATATAAAGTCTGAGAAATCAGACAGAAACTCTGTGTAAGGCCCAGGTGGACGATAGATAATAACAAGTAAGACTGGTTTCTGAGTTTCACAGCTGGGGTGGACAATGTTAAGCATCAGGCTTTCAAATGAATTAAAAGTCTGTCTTGGTCTTTCATTAATTAATAGACTGGTGTGAAAAATTTCTGCCACACCGCCCCCTCGACCTGTGCTTCGAGACTTCTGGTAGTTAGAATGACTCGGGGGTGTTGATTCATTTAAACTAACATAATCATCCTGCTGCAACCAGGTTTCTGTAAGGCAGAGTAAATCAATTTGTTGATCAATTATTAAGTCATGTACTAACAGAGACTTGGAGAAGAGAGACCTAATATTTAATAATCCACATTTCACTGTTTTACTCTTTGGTTCAGATGTGGATACTGTATTGTTCTTTCTTTGTAAATGTTTAAGTTGTTTGTTGCTGGTTTTTAGTTTGTTTTTTGTCTTTTTGGAAGCTGACACAGTCTCTATGGAGATGGGGGTAGCAGGAGGAGGGAAGCTGCAGAGAGGCGTGTAAGACTGCAACTCTGCTTCCTGGTCCCAACTCTGGATAGTCATATTTTGAGGGGTTTAATAAATTTGTCCATATTTCTAGAAATGAGAGCTGCTCCATCCAAAGTGGGATGGATGCCATCTCTCCTAACAAGACCAGGTTTCCTCCAGAAGGTTTGCCAATTATCTATGAAGCCCACATCATTTCTGGGACACCACTCAGACAGCCAGCAATTTAAGGAGAACATGTGGCTAAACATGTCACTCCTGGTCTGATTGGGGAGGGGACCAGAGAAAACTACAGAGTCCGACATTGTTTTGGCAAAGTTACACACCGATTCAATATTGATTTTAGTGACCTCCGATTGGCGTAACCGGGTGTCATTACTGCCGACGTTAATTATGATTTTACTGAATTTACGTTTACCCTTAGCCAGCAGTTTTAAATTTCCTTCAATGTCGCCTGCTCTGGCCCCTGGAAGACAATTGACTATGGTTGCCGGTGTCTCTAGCTTCACATGTCTGAGAACAGAATCACCAATTACCAGAGTTTGACCCCCAGCGGGTGTGTCACCGAGTGGGGAAAAACGGTTAGACAAATGAACGGGTTGGTGGTGTGTGGGGCTTCTGTTTAGGACTATGCTTCCTCCTCACCGTTACCCAGCCGCCCTCTTTCCGCAGCTGCTTGGGATCTGCCGGGGAACAGCTAGCGGGGCCTACGCTATCTTCGGCTGCACCAGCTACAGGGGCCTGGCTAGCTAAGGGTGAGTGAAGGGTGCGAAGCCGAGTCTCCAGTTCAGTAATCCTGGCCTCCAGAGCTGCAAATATGCTACATTTGTTACAGATATCATTACTGCTAAAGGAGGCCGAGGAGTAACTAAACATCTGACACAATGAGCAAGAAAGTGCAGGAGGGACAGGTGAAGTAGCCATGGTGCTAACGAGTCGGCTACGAGCTAAGCTAGCGAAACAGTACAGAGACAGTGAGTGAATACTTTGGCTATAAATTAGGTAGTGAGTACACAGAAAGTGTGCTTCGGATGAAGCATGTGAAGATTATACTATGAAAAAAGAATGTATTTAAAAGTTGTTAATTAAACTGCTAAGCAAATAAGCTACTCAGAAACACCACTGTGTTTGAGCAGGAACAGGAAGTGATACTATACCACAGAGCGAGCGAACACCAAGTGACAGCGGATTTCATACAACATTGTTTCATGACTGAAATAAATATCACATTTTTAAGGGTAAAGAATTATTGTTTTATGAATAAAGATAATGTGGCCTTTACACTTAACTTAAAAGTTAACAATAAAAGCATAAAAGGCTTTAAGTTATATTGAAATGTAGCAAATAAAATCAAGAACAACTAAAAAAGGACACCCATATATTTTGGTCAGATGAAGCGTTTACTTGTTCATGTGTAGTTAAATAATATCTCTGTCTTACCCTTTATTGCTGCTGAAGTGACCTAGTTTAGTAAGGAAAAGTTTGACTTTCACTATTTTTGTGTGTGTGTGTGTGTGGGGGGGGGGGGGGGGGCATGGGTCTGGTCTTTGGAGGAAGGAAGGAGAAAAAGAAGAGGAAATGCAGGCCTGAGATGACAAGACAGAGAGAAGACTTTGGTCCCCATGAGGGCAGAAGACAGACGAGAGTGGGGAGATACACAGAGGAAGATGATAAAGGAGGCCCTCGCCTTTGGGGAGTATTGTAATCTGAAAGCAAGACACAAGCCGCAGGATGGGCCAGCTGATGAAATCTGACAGAAAGTAGAAAGTAGGAGGCAGAAAGAAAGAAGACGGAAAGAATTGTAGGCAGACCATTAAGTGTTGGTGATGGATCATTAAAAAGGCATGTTTGGATGTTTTCTTTTGCCCTTTCTGATGTACATTTCTATGTTCTCTGGAAGGAGACGGTTTCTTTGTGTATATCCCCATCTTGCTTGTTTTCTTGATGCTTCCTCGCACTATCTTTTTCGCCTCTCTGTCTTATAGTTCATGTCCAACTCTAACCAGCAATAAAATGGTAGCAAAGCTAACGAGTCTTTCTGCACAAATGACTACAAAGGACTGTGAGACCTTTTTACCGATTACGACTTCTAACATTAACACTACTTGTATCGTGTTCTCAAATATTCTACAGTTGTTGTTGTTAAATCATCATTGACATTTTTTTCTTCAGCTTCTTTTGTTTCATTTCTGTCAACTAGCAAGGTAATCTAAGCCAACCTGTAACCTGTTCAGGGTGTACAGTACAAATTTTAACAAATTTCCCACACGTGGGACTAATAAAGGTTATCTTATCTACCCTTTCACTTGCCATATGACATCTGGGATAGGCTCCAGACCCTGGACAAGTCACCAATCTGATGCAGGGCTAAAACAGAGAGGCAGACAACCATTCACACCTCTGGGCAGAATAAAGAAATAACAGGTGCCCAATTCATTTCTTGTGTACACGTACTTGGTCAATAAAGCTGATTCTGATTCTTTTACTGTAGTTCCAGCCCAGACTGCTTACATCATTTTGTCAGAGTTCTCCAAATAAGTGCTGTTGTTGCCAATGCCACAGATTTCTTTGTATACACATTTTTAAAAATGATTATTCTTACAAAAATGAGTTGACTCCTTTTTTGCGTTAGCCTATTGTCCCCAATTTTCTTATAGCTTAATACAAAGTGCCACTGGCTGTTTGGAAGGTCACATACCAGGTTTAATGTACTCTCAAAAAGTCATGTCATGTGACCTAATCTTTATGGTTTTTCCTATATTTCTCTTCGTTTCTTAAGGCACAATTCAATATGTACAACACGCTGGTCTGTATTTAAATGTCAGCCGTGAGTTGCCTGCTATATTTCCATGTACAGAACCAGCTCATTTTTTCTTGGTAAAAGTTTGAAAAAGTCAAATTCAGTCAGGATTTTATGGAGTTTTAATTACTTTTTCTGCTGCTTTACATCTGGCTCTAAAGGGAGACAACACAAATGTCGCACCCACCCTTGGAAAGATACATCAGCATATGTTGCATTTGCTTTTAATGGGTTAAGAAACACATAACATTGACTGTCAAAGTTTCTCCAACTCTCCATCTGCTGTACAGTCTGTGAGCCAGAAAGTTAGCCTGGCGGAGAGGGATCTTGTCCAGCATCAAGAGATAATCACACACACACACACACCCATGTCCACATACACACATCCACACACACACATGCCAGTAATCCAGTGTTTGTCATGTTGTAGCTGATAGGCTGCGCCTGGTCAGTCTAGAGACTCACAGTGCGTATTAGATTCGGATGGCTGATCTTCTTCACCAATTTACTGGACATCTCTCCTCTTTTCTCTCTGTCATCCTTCTTTTCTTAGCTTCTGTCTCTGACTCTGTATAAAACTTCATCCCTGTTTCCATATATTTTCCTTGCAGCATTCATTCAGCCTCTCATCCTTTCCTTGCAAGCAGACAGTAAGTAGTGGACAGTCCCACCCTCCTGAGACTCAAGGCAATTTATATTAAATCAGCGATTTTGAAATGAGATTAACTTTGTGATGCATTGCTTTGACAATGCTTTGTTCATGTTGAGAGGAATCACATGGACTCCTAGAGTATGCTTAATTTGTTTCAAGCCAATTTGACGGCAGGTGATTACATTTATGTCGCCAGGTACATAAAGTGATGATGACTGATGAGGTTAAAAGTCAGATAGATAGATAGATAGATAGATAGATAGATAGATAGATTGATTGATCGGTTAATTATTGCTAAAATCTACAAGACTATATTTGATAAATTGCATGCTTTTTGTGTGGTTTTATTTTGTTGTTGATCAATCATAAAAGTTAATAAATTGGGTATGTTTGTGAATATGAGAGCATGTTTTTTGCCTTGATAGATTATCTTAACAGCTGTAAAACTGTCTCTTCTTAATGAGATTCTCTGAAGTGCTTATATTGTCTTTTACACAGAAAAAACAGAGAATCTTCTCCCGCATAAAAATTCAATTTGTTGTAGATGAGAAAGAGATTAAAAAAGCAGAGAGACTCAGAATGGGAGTCTCCTTGACCACTTCTTGCTATGATGTCTCAGAGACAGGCAGGCTCAATGTCACATCATATATTATTTTCAAATCATTTTAACACAGAGAGCAAAATTAATAAATGCTGAACAGGGCATACCAGTGTGAGGGTAGTGTTATTGAAAGGATAGTCCTGTGACGCTTGTATTTTTAGCACCCTTTATTCACTTCACTGGCTTCACAACCAGACTGACTTTGTCACTCTTTCCAGTTTAAATAACTTATTTTGCTGTAGAAGTATCTGTTCCAAAACCAGGCTGCCATTTTTAATTGTCACATAGCAAGGCAAATTCATGAAAGACTGCCTTGTACTAACTAAAATGCAGCATTTTAGTGCTTCCGTTCTGTGGGTAAATTAAGTTACAGTTGAGAATTTGTTGCAGTTCAACTTTGACAACTTAGCTGGGAGTCAGAATTATGTTTGACGAAACTAGCAATTTAAGTTAATGCCAAATGTTTGGCAAAACCAAGCAAATGACAAACCAATCACCATTACAAAGTAAAGTATTCAGTATTTGAAATCAAGATTGCTGAGCTTATGTCTGTGTGTTTGAATGTAAAATCCAGTCCAGTTCACAAAGATCCAACCCCAGTTACTGACAAAACAGCAGGCTTTAAGATCCCTGCAACAAAATAAAAAGTAAAACCTGCTGACAGCTTGCTGAATGCAGTCGGCTCTATAATGTTCTTTTCTACTGATGGACCAACCAAGCACCAAGTATGTGTCACTACTACTGGGGTACCAATTTTTTTTGTAGATGTTGATTATTGAGTTTGACAGTCATTATTTCTGGTTGTTCTGCTATGTTAGTTTATGATAACTCCTTATCCTATATTTACTCCAGGCAAGTTTAAACAACGCCAAAGACTACCAGTAACTTTAAAAAGAAATAAGAAGTGGTGAACTCATTGATGCACTGACAGAGTCAAAGCTATTTGACTGTCCCAGTACTGGTTAATAGAATCTCACACATCCTGTGTGGGAGTTGACATTTCTTGGATCAAAAACAGGTTAAATGAACATTCTAAAAGTCATAAAATGTGAATCATTCTTTCCCTATATTTGCACATTTGTTAAGTCTGCACAATTCCATATGCACAGTATCAACATCTTTATTTAATAGCGATGGGTTAACTTCTACTAGATTTCAATGTACAGCATCTGACCCGTTAGGCTATTTGTGGGCTGATTATTTAGTGAACAGCCTACAGTCTGACTGTAAGTGTAGATGAAAAGCTCATCAGACTATAGCAGATGGTTTCAAGTCTGCATTTCGACCAGTGGGGTTCCTCTTATGCTCTGAACACAGACTATTTACTTGCATGCAGCCAAATTCCACTCAGGTTTGATTGGCCACTATAAGTCAGTCTACAAACAGAAGTAGAAAGTTCCCTGGACTCAATCAATTTATCTAACTTTGGCTTTGTGATTAAAAAAAGGAACTTTACATTATGTAAGATTTCTCCATCCGCTGAGAGGAAAGTTATTTGTGTAGCTTTACAGTTTTGCAGCTATTAGTTATCGAAGGTTTTATCATGTGGAACTTTCAAAAATCACCTGAAGCTTAACAGAAACTGAGTCAAATCAAGTCATGTGCAAAAGCAGACAAAAAAGTTAGAGTAGTTCTGTCACGTATATACAATGTACAGTTACTTGAAATAATGCAAAATACCTGAAGAGGTTTGTTTTATGCAGAAATACAGTCTGATCTTCATTATGTCAGAATGCAGATATGAATAAGAAGCACTCTGACTGATCTGATAATGAGAGTTTAAGTTCTGTAGCAAAGATATTTTCTACCTTGTCAGAATAGACTGTGCACACAGTGTTAAGAATAGTGAAAGAGCTGGTAGTAAAGGGAAATCAGGTCCCAATGAATGCAGTGTCAGAGATACAAACGAACACAAAACATTGTTCATTTAATCTTTTCCGTCGCATGCATCACTCCAAAGCATTAACAATGCCTGAGCACAAATGAGGGATTATCGACTACAACACATTATTGCTCTGAGTTCAGACTAAAATACAGATCATTTAGAACTACGACATGAATGTGAATGTGATTGACTGACTGTCAACCGGGCAAATCAGCTGTATTATTAAGCTAGACTAACATGAACAATTTTGAAGGGTCAATTAGCCTGTGAACATGATAACCTTAGGGCCAAACAGCACATTAAGTAAAGTGCCAGTCAACACAGAAGAGATGGTTGCTAAAAATGATTTTGACTGACATTTATTTTATTTTTTTAAAATCCATCCAATTACCAGCATGTCAAACAAACATGTTTTCCTTTAAAAATGAGGATATTTCTAAACCATCCTAACGTTGAAGGATGGTGAATTTCTCGATTGCACAATCCCACACAAAGCTTCATCAGCAAGTTGGCTCACCGACTAAAACGCAGCTGCTAGACAGAGTTTTCACCAATGGAATACCCCACATAGACTAAAGCACTGGAGCACCTCCACCTAAAATACAGCCTGGCCATGGAAACCCACGCCAGGAAGCTCCTGGAATACAATTTGTAGTGATTACATGTGAACCACTGACATTTTTTAACCCCAGTAATTACAAAACTACCACACGCACAATATCAGTTGTGGATCATCGCTGTTGCCTTTCGAAAAGCCAGATAACTCAAGCACATGTTCACTGTAACAGTTTGTCAGGCCTCTGGCAGTATCTGCCCTGCACTCACTGAACAAGACAACCATATGCAGAACAATTTATCAAACTGAAGCACATCCCAGAATATTTCATTTACACTTACAGCTTTTTTTTTCTTTATCCGCCACCTGGTTTGTTCATTTCCCCCTTAAACCTCACTCAACAGATTGAATAGTTACAAAATCTGCTCACCAGATGTTAAATTGGTGTTCTGACAGTGAAAGCTGCAGATATGGAACCCTGATAAGATAAAATGCATCCCTGCATACTCAGTATCATGCATTGTTAGGGGTAATTCGTTCTTTAAAACTGGCCTCTGGTTGAGACATTTAAATATGTAAATATGTGTGTCTCCTAGTGGATCTATAAACACATGTAAGTGCCATCTCTGTTATCCACCCCGTGTGTCTGTCTCACACACTCCAAAGCTTCCAGCTGTTTTTAATGATTCTGCTAAGGTGATAAGTGTTATTTGTCATTTTCAGATGCAACATTCTCGCCCAAAGGTCTGCAAGAATGTCTACATAAGTTCTCAAACACGCTACCCAAACAATCATATAACACGCTTATCCATCATCCCAGGGCGCCATCATGCCATGGGGCAGTCTGGCCGGTGTCTTGTCTGCCCATGTACAACCACTTTCTCTCTCTCTCTCTGTGAGGGGCATCCGTGACAAGTAAAGTCTGCTGCCTGTTAGATAGATAGCAGCGACCCTGAAGGAGGAGAAGCAAATTTATGGAACGAAAGCGTGAGACACTCCAACAACCAGCAAGAGACGAAACAGAAGAGGAAAGCAACACACATAACAGACAGGATCAAAAAGAGCTGGCCCCGTATAAGATAAAATGAGACGAGAAGCCGAGACAGTCAGAAATGTAAGGAAATAGCACACTCATTTCTAAATTTGTTACCTTCAAGGAGCTTTTCATCAGTTCAGATCACCTCTTTCTGTGCTTGAGCAGCTCACCACTAACTGACTGTGCATTCTTTATATTGTGCTAAAAAAGAGCAAAGATTTTGTAGGATGCTATGATCCATCCATCTGTTCTTAGCCACTTATCCAAAGTAGCCTCACAGGTGATCTATGTGCCAGTTGTCATAGGGCAAAAACAAATACAGGATATTATGTGAAATTAAATCTGAAGACACTTCCAGGACTTTTTATTATCATGAAAAACTGTGCCTTATGTATTGGTCATTTGTTCCAACAGTGTGTGAGGTGACATTTAATTCTACCATATTCTGCATTTTATCATTTTTGAATATAAAACTTGAAAGTTTCAAAAGTGATGAGATCAGCAAGCTCTTGTTTTTACACCTGGATGGAGTGGTGATACTGAGGGAATTGTTTCTCCCACCACCCACGAAGATTAGATCGAAGGTCTCGATCTAACATTTTCCTCTGACCTTTTAAAATCAGCATCCTAGCATGTACTCTGCATAAAACTCTACAGATTGTAGATAAAGTGGTTTTATCTCCCTAGAAAGACTGTATACATCTAGCTGCTCTAAGCACTGTACCAAGCACAGTTAGGTCTATAATAAGGTTCAAAAGTAATTGGACAAAATACCCGAGCAGAAAGTATAGCCCTATAATCTTACAGAGTTCGTCCCACAGCTTCCCACAGTAGTCATATCATCAGTAAACACCAGTTCCACAGATGGTGTGGTATGTTCAAGACCTGTTTCTCTCCTTTTTCATTGTTCAAGTTAACCTTGGATTTTTCTTGGTTTCAAGATATTTCCATAACTACGCAGGCTCTTTTAGGTGTTTTTTTGGCCTTTGTGTTCTTAAGTGTAACCACTGGTTTGATTCTGGTTGCAAACTCTTTTTAGAAAGTAGACTATGAGCCCCTTAAGATACTCTCAAGTACCCCCCTGAGAGCCTTGACTTATTGAAAAATAGTTTTCTTAACAATAGAAAGGATTCTGTGGTGAAAATCGACTTTAGTTATCTTCTCTGGTCTTTATTTTTAAAAATGCATTTGTTTTGCTCTCGCTCTCTCTCTCTGGTTGGTTGATTTTGATTTTTCAGTCCAATGATCATTTAACATCTCTTTTGACAACATACTGAGACTTATATTTAAATGGACGTTTGACACTTGGATTCAACTCTGGATGTTTTCTATGTTTAATTTATCATGGAGAAAAAAAAAGAGAGGAAACAGGTCTCACGTGGCCATGAAAAATTTGATTTCCCATTCGATTTTTACTTTTAGAACTATTCATAAAAATGGCTCTAATTCGAAAACAGTTAATTAAATACTTAAGATACTCACAAGTACCCCCCTGAGAGTCTTGACTTATTGAAAAATAGTTTTTCTTAACAATAGAAAGGATTCTGTGGTGAAAATCTACTTTAGTTATCTTCTCTGGTCTTTATTTTTTAAAAATGCAGCAGGTTAATTAAATACTTGTGTGTCATTTAGTGGTATTTCAAAAGGTTGCATTAAATTACCAACACTAAGACGAATGCTCAGCAAAGTGTGAGATCAGCCATTTTACTAGCAGTACAAAGCTCTCCTGTTTTGTTTGTTTTTATTCTTTCGTGTTTTTCTGCCTCACCCCAACCCGCTCCAGCACCTCTGCCATCAACAAAATATTTATAATGTGTTCCATTTACTACACTGTCATCTCCTGCTTTTGATTTCATTGAACCTTCTTTCTGGGAAAAAATAAAAATCTGCCCAGTTTGATAATAATGTACAATTTGAAGGGTTGATGGTGCTTGAAGATAATAAGAGACTTTCTTTCAGAGCAGTCTGAGTCTGAAAACCAGCGTTTTCTGTGTTGGCTAATTACATTACTAATTATTAATTCCTGGTTTGTTATTTTAGTCGTTCTTACTCATAGAACACCATCTGTGTGGCTTTTCTTTTGTTACAGTGTCTTTTTAAAAACACAACACAATACACAATTAATGTAATTATCCCTGCATGTCTTTCAGACATAAAGTTAACGCACTGTTGCGATGCGCCATAGCTGAGTTAGATATTAGCCAGTCTAGTAAACACTATAGAAACTGTGCACCAAAGATTGCTAAATGTCTAACTGATGTGGCAGGATCATATTTCCAGCTTTCAGAAATCATTTATAGGTTATGTTAAGCATTGAAAAAGGACTTAGGGTTTGAGCTTGACAAACTATGCAACACAGACATAAAAGAAAATGCAAGAAACTGTGTCTGGTCCCAGTGTTCTTACTACGGTTGGTGGAATAATTTTAGTCTTATTAATTCATTCAAATGTCATTTTCTTATGCTATCAGATTTTTCTTTAACTTTTTTGCAGGGTATTTTGTGATTTATCCGATAATTTAATCAATAGTGAAATAAAGTCAACGGCTCTTTGTATGTTTAATAATGTTTGAAATGTCTTTGGTGCACAGCATGTTTATTAAAGCACATGTATTGTTGCAATATAATTTGGAGCCATGATGGGCAGCGCTCAGCATTGTGCTGGTAATCATAGTCTGTTGTCTGTATGGAGAGGAAAAGATGCATCGCCCTGGGTTGAAATTACGGCTGCTGTGGCTTTTGTAATGCTTCCACGTGACATCGTGCATAGCGCGATATTGACGGATTATATTGTAGATGGATTTTGTTTATAAGAGAACAATTGCAAAACAGTACTTAGCCATGCAACTACTGAATAAAACACCTTTGATGTTATGCATCAGCTCAATTTATCATGTTGAGCAGTGGCTAACATGTTTACAATCTCATTAATGAACTTTACTGAAGTATGCATGTGCCTGGAATTCATGCTATAGTTGACCACCTTAATATTTACCATAAAATATCACAAAAATGATATTGAGAAAAGGGCAGTACGGGTTTAGTGATTAGCACTGTAGATAGGAGCTAATGCATCGTATGAAATGAGATAGGGACGGAAAAAGATGGGAAAAAAAGAGAGCGAGGAAGAGCACTTGGTGAATTATTATGCTGATGTGAATTAACGCCTGGCTGGATGAATGAATTACCAACCAGTCAGAGAGTTAAAAGATGAGAGAAAAATAAGGGTGTGGAGAAAATGAGAAGGGTGAAAAGGGTAGGAGGGGGTGAGGAAAAATTATGGCAGCGTAGAAATGAGAGACAGCAGGAAGAAAGATGAAATGAGGAATTGAGTGGGAGGAGAAAGGTGAGGAAGATGGAGTACATGAGAGACAAGAATAGGCATTGTGAAAACAGAGAGAGAGAGAGAGAGAGACTGAAGCCATAAATAAAATAAGGTCAAAACAATAAAAGAATGTAGTTAAAATTCAAGAGGATCCACAGAATTCCCTGAAATGTCTGCACACCAAGATGTTTGCTACACACTGATGTGAAAAGAAATTACTGTGGTAGACTTAACTCAAACTTGTGCAAACATACCTGGAATATAAAAAGGAAAAGCAGAGTTTGTAAAATTCTAATGAGCTTGAAAGTTAATATTTGGTAAGATCACCACAGCCTCAACTCTTTTACAGAAGCTTGTAATTTCTTTAAGTAGGTTTCACTAATAGTTCCCCCGGGTTTTCAATGACATTCAAAGATCTTCTTTAGACGTTGGCTGCTTTTTTGTTCTGTTCTGCGTGAACATGATCCAGCACTGCTTCAATAATGACGAGGTCCTGGTTCTGGGGAGGCCAATCCATGTCCAACAGTCTTCTGTCCAGGTATGCTTCTACTGAATTGGCAGTGTGTTTGGGATCAGTGTCAATCTAAAAAATGAAGTAATTGCCGATCAAACACATTCCAGATGTCATGGTCCGCAGCCCGGTGTCCGAGGAGCTGATGGGATGCCCACGCCCACGGGTGTGGCTGTTAACTCCACACCTGCATCCCATCTCAGGCGATTATCAAATGGACTATTTGATCCAGCCCAGCCAGCTGCTCGACGCCAGTCCGTTAGTCGTCTCACAGCGGTAACGTACACCCACGGGAAGGCGGTTGTGAAAACCCTCATTTACCTGAACAAACGCTAATCTTTTTCTTTGCGCTCAGGTAACAGCTCGGCGTGTTTTTGAGCCACCTGCCTGTCCACCTGCCCGTCTGGAGTTTGGATCGCCTCCGCTACCGATCGCCTCTACTTTCCTGGAGCTCCCCCGCGGACCCTCACCCCTCCCTCCGGCTCCCACTTTGACTGTAAGACTCATACTCTCCCCCACGTATGTTGCTATTTCCCTGCTCCCCAGTAACTCTCTTCCTCTTTCTGTTGCAGCTTCCCACAGTCGGCGTTCCTGCGTAACTCATCCCCCGGTCCCTTGGTTTTTCTAGTTTCTCGCGTGTTTTCCTTTGACCCTTCCGGGGCACCTTTAGTTGAAATAAAATTTATTTTTCGTACTCCTGTGCGTATAGTCTCTGCTTCTGGGTCCAGCTTGTGTACTGAACTTCGGTTCATGACACCAGATGGTATTTGCATGTTGAATTAAAACCCGCCAGTGTTCCTGAGGCCAGATGAATCTCTCACATCCTGTTTCTGCTCTTAGTAGTGGAACCAAATAATTTGACAAGCTGCTGGTAAGAAAGTGACTAAAGCTAGAAGTTAAAATAAGTCTTTCTGTTATGTGTAAATACAGCACCCCTTGGTTGTTCCCTTGCGTTAGGAGCCTTTTTTATATTTGAATGAATCATTTAGTTGTTTAAAAAAACAAAAAACATTTCAAAGAGCCGGATTCATTGACCCAGCCTTTAAACGCCACAACGTCTACTCCAATCAAGCATCTGTGGGATACGCCAGACTCAGCCCTAATCTATGGAAGCCTCCATCTGCCGATCCATAAGACCTGAAGGCTGCACAATCACATCCCAGCTCGAAAACGTGCATGAAGCTTTTTTCTGATAATTTTGTGAGACTATTTAAAGATGCTATAATTGATTGTTTTGACATTTCCTCCTTTCATTTCCTCTTTTTTAGCGGTGAACACCCACTGGTGCAATTCTCGCCAAAGTAACTGTCAGGTTGAACTTTTCAACGCCAGATTTCTTTAATATATTTATGGATATACCTGACTACAGCAAACTCAACATGAAAACCAGCTTCATAAATCTGAAAAAAAAATGAAAGCAAGGTGAAACACACTTCTTATCTTATATTTCTTTTTTTTTTTTAAGAAATGAAGACCTGGGAAGTCTTCACAAGACTGGAGGTTGGAACCCCTTCAGTTACATAATCGCAAGGCTGTGGCCCAGATATAAGACAGATAAACTTGTTCTAATTATAGAAAAAGAATGAAAGATATTCAACAATACTCTTGAGATACAGGAGACAACCATAGAGAGGAAATGAAACAGCAATGCCAAAAGGATGAGACAGAGAGTCAGAGATACAACAAAAGGTCATTTGTGTGACAAAGTGAAGTAAATCAGAAGAGACAAGGTAAAGTGGTAAGGCTAAGAAGTCGGGAGATCGAGGACCATGGAAATGAAAGAAAAAGAAAAAGAGCAGTGTGACGAAGGAGGAATCAGAAAAATCTAAGCGATGTCTGTTGAACAGTGTTGCACCAGTCCAGCGGGGCAAATTCCTGGCTTGTGTCACATGTCTTTGGCATTAAAGCGATTTGGATGGTGATTGTGACAAGACAACATGGCTAAGCAAATAAACTGTGCCAGGCATGCCCAAGGCGGAGAGCAAGCAAGTACTAGAGGCTTAAGAAAGAGGGGGGTAGCATGGGTAAAACATCTGTGGAGAAAACACAGGAATAGAAGGACATCAAATAAGAAAGAAAGCAAGAAAAACTCCCCACAGTGGAACATTATCAATTATGGATTAGCCTCCCCACAACTGGTCCACAACATTATTGACGCAGTGTTGGATCATGTTGATAAAGACTGGAATAAAGGCTAGCCAGCATCCAAAGAAGAGCTCTGAATGTCCTTCAAAAATCCTGGAGAAGTTTTCCTGAAGACTACTTAAAGAGAGGCAGGCTATGTTGAAAAATAAAGGTTATCATACCAAATATTATGCATTCAAGCTTGTTGTATAAACTTAAAAAAAAAACATTTCCTATTCCCCCAGCAAAATATCAAGATTTCATATGCTTTCAGATCCCCATGCACCTCATTCCTTTACTAAATAACAACCAAAGATGGCGCCAGTGTTTGCGGCAAGCCGTCTCCTCGAGGTTTGTCTACTGTCTGCTATCCTATTTTCTCTGTGTTATCCTGACGCCTTTGCGCTTCTTACCTATGATCGTCAAACTCTTCTGAATCTCCAGCCATTGACTCACCAAACGCCTGGTTTCAAGTGGCAATCAGGGAACTTTTTCTCAACTTCGACGGATATCTCTGATCATTTACGCCGCTTCCCAGCTACCCTTCCACCTAGGAAACGTCATAGGCGACGGGGTAAACGGAGCGGTATTCGTGTTCACCTCAAGGCTTACTTAAACTCACTTGATGCAACCAGCTACCACGTATTTGTAAACACTCTATCTTCCTCTCATGATCTCTGGGGCCGCTTCTGCTATAGATTGCCCTGCCATCGCTGGATAAGTCCTGTTGAACACTATGCTCACCTAGACTCCCCGACCGAGTGCCCACCGGTTCGGAGCTGGGTGCGGCTTTCCAGAGGTGGTGTGAACTACAGCAATCTTCGCCTGCTGAGATCTGTTCCAACTAACAACAACCCGACTACACTTCGGATGGCTTTGCTAAATGTTAGATCACTGGCAAACAAGACCTTTTCGTCTCAACTGGGCTGGATTTTCTTTATCTGACGGAAACCTGGCTTCGTCCTGAGGAATCTTCTGCTTTTTCAGAACTTCTTCCCCCAGATTGTGCCTTTGCTAGCTCTCCTAGGATCTCTGGCAGAGGTGGAGGATTAGCTTTGATTTTTAAACACAAATTTCGATGCCGGGAACTACCACCCGTCTCTTTCACCAGCTTCGAGGTGCAGCTACTGGAACTGAACAGTGCTCCCCCAATTCTTTGTGCTGTGGTGTATCGACCCCCGAAATCTGTTAAGGATTTTATTTTTCAGTTTTCTGAACTACTAGGGAGCCTGTTTTTACGCTATGATCGTGTTTTAATTGTTGGTGATTTTAATATACATGTCTGTTGTGAGGCAAGCACACTAACAAAGGATTTCCTTGCCCTTGTTGACACTTTTAATCTTACGCAATGGGTAAGTGAACCAACGCATTTAAAAGGTCATTCGCTTGACCTAGTTTTGTCCTACGGTCTGGATATTTGTATAACGGATATCAAGGACTCTGGGATCTCTGATCATTCTGTGGTTATGTTTAATGTTATGCTACGACATATGGAGCTTAACTGCCAGGGTCCATTACGCCAGATGCGCTCGATTAATTCTGAAACCATTAACTTCTCTACTCTTTTCGCCAACTCTGCGCTCCCCGACTCCGTCTGTCTTGTGGATTTATCGACTGATGAGCTTACCAACCTTTTTAATTCCACATGTTCTTCTATTCTGGACACTGTGGCTCCACATAAGACTAAGCGTACTAAGTCGTCATGCCAACCCTGGCTGAATGAAACTACCCGTGCTCTCAGGCGCGAATGCCGTCGTGCTGAGAGGAAGTATAAAAAGGATAAGCTCGTAGTGTCAGCGGAAATCTTCCATAATTGTCTGTCAAAATATCAGAAGACCGTCAAAGCTGCTAAATCTGCCTACTTATCGGGTCTTATTTCAACCAATTGTCACAAGCCCCATGCTCTTTTTAAGATTTTTAACTCCGTGATTAATCCTCGTGCTACAGCACACAAGGAAGTTTCTCCGGCTCTTTGTGAAAGTTTTTTAAGGTATTTTATTGAAAAAATCACTATTTTAAGAGCCCCGTTTTTATCGGTAGTTCCACATCAAGTTTCAGTTTCTAAATGCTCTGCTGTCTTTCAGCAGTTTGAGCCTGTGACTCTTTCTGATGTAAAGGAAATAATTGACCACTTAACAATCTCCAATTCCCCACATGATATTCTCCCTGCCCGTATTTTTAAGGAAGCGTTGAATACTATTGGGTCTTGTATTTTATTAATTTTGAATGCATCATTGTCTTCGGGCTATGTACCGTCTGCCTTCAAGCATGCTGTTGTTCAACCCGTTATTATGAAGACTAATCTCGACCCCAGTGTTCTTTCAAATTATAGACCAATTTCTAAGCTTCCCTTTATGTCAAAGATCCTGGAAAAAGTGGTCTGTAAACAACTTCAGACCTTCCTAGATTCCAATGGTATTTCTGAAAAATTCCAGTCGGGCTTCAAGCCTCGACATAGTACTGAGACAGCTTTGCTAAGACTTTTTAATGATCTCCTTTTAACCAGCGACTCAGGTTGCTCTGTGGTTCTAGTCTTACTGGATCTGACTTCTGCGTTTGACACAGTAGATCATAACATTTTATTATCAAGGTTAGAGCAAGTAGTTGGCCTTAAGGGCACAGCCTTATCATGGTTTAAATCTTATCTTTCAGAGAGGTCGCTCTCTATCACTATGGGGCAATATTCCTCCTCCTCGGCTCCTTTTCTCTGTGGTGTGCCCCAGGGGCCCTATGCTATTCTCTCTGTACATGTTGCCCTTGGGATCTATTTTCCAAAGATATAATATTTCTTTCCATTGTTATGCCGATGACATTCAAATTTATTTCCCTTTGAGTTTGAATGTCACAGATCCATTGCATACATTGTTTAATTGTCTTCATGATGTGAGAACCTGGCTATCTCAAAACTCTCTAATATTGAATGACAGTAAAACTGAGGTTATTGTCTTTGACAGCCATATTCCATTGAACCAACTAACTGTTACCCTTGGCCCACTTGCTAGCTACCTCTCCAACGTTGTAAGAGACCTTGGGGTACTCCTGGATAGCTCTTTCAAATTAGAGAAACAAGTATCTACTGTGGTTAAATCTGGTTTCTATCAGCTACGTCAAATTTCTAAAGTTAAGCCTTTCCTCTCCCCCAAGGACCTTGAAAAGCTTATTCATGCATTCATTACCTCTAGACTGGACTATTGTAACTCCCTCTATTTAGGCCTCCCCCACTCCTCTCTTCACCGGTTGCAATTAGTACAGAACGCTGCTGCACGTCTTTTATCGGGTGCCAGAATGCATGACCATATGACTCCAGTTTTAACCAAGTTACACTGGCTCCCTGTGAAATTTCGCATTGATTTTAAAATTCTTTTATTCACTTATAAAATCTTAAATAACACTGCCCCTAGCTATTTAACAGATCTTCTTCATTTGTATAACCCTGTAAAAGCACTAAGATCTTCTAACCAGATGCTCTTAATGCAACCTAAGTCTAGGTTGAAAACCAGAGGCGACCGTGCCTTTGCTATTGTAGCTCCTAGACTGTGGAACAACCTCCCTATTGCCATTCGCTCTTCTGAGACTGTTCAGTCTTTTAAATCTCGTTTAAAGACCCATCTTTTTACTCTGGCTTTGATGTAAGATAGTTTGATTAACATTTGGTTGGTTTCTATGTTTGTCTCGTCTTGCGTTGTATTTGTCTTATTTTATTTTATTTTTTTATTTATTCTTTTTTTTTTAATTTGTGAAGCACTTTGATCAAAACTGTTGTTTTTAAATGTGCTATATAAATAAATTTTGATTGATTGATTGAAATATTTGCATTAAAACTGAGCAATGGTGTATATAGACTGTTTACTTCTGCTAACATGTCAATGGTGGTAACATAGTGTCTACTATAATTCCTATGAAATACCAGCTATGTGTGTTACAACTAGATAATGCCTTTATG
Organism: Neolamprologus multifasciatus; assembly: GCF_963576455.1. Taxonomy (NCBI): domain Eukaryota; kingdom Metazoa; phylum Chordata; class Actinopteri; order Cichliformes; family Cichlidae; genus Neolamprologus; species Neolamprologus multifasciatus. The sequence continues at coordinate 33,902,017 of NC_140444.1, forward strand.
TACATTAAACAGCACAGAAAACAATCAGGACAAAAGAGGAAGCAGAATTTAGGACAAGACCATTAAATGGTCTTGTCATCAGATTCTGACTTTCGGTCTTTAATGAGCAATATCATAACAAACAGAGGAAATAAGTACAGTGCCAACTCACTGACTTTCTCTGACACACACACACATATGCAAACAAATTTCTCAGACAACACTGCAACAGTAAGTAAAGCTGTCGGGGTCCCAGACACCAACGAACCATAGACAATAAAACAACAGTCTGTTTAGACAATGATTCCAAAACTCAAGGGGTGGAAGGCACTGGAGCAGCAGCAAAAACAAAATGTTACTCCTCTGGGAGAGGCAGTGGAGACGGGGGGGACTGGGAGATAGAGAAAGAGGGTGAAGAAAAGACATGACAGCACTGAGAGAAAAATAGTCGTGGACAGCTGCAAAAAAAAGAAGAAGAAGAAAGAGAAAGAAAAGACAGTGTTCACTGGCAAAAGGGAGGGAAAAGAGAAGGATGTTTTTAAGGACTACAACATCTAAGGGAGGATGGGCTGGATGTGAACAAGTGGGAGGTTAAGCCTTTGTTTGACAGGTATATGTTTACATGGAAGGTGCCTATCGAGGCTTAAAAAAAGACCTTGTGCGGTTCCTCAAGGGACACTAATACGGTAGAGCAGTCATTATGTGACAAGAAAAAAGAATAAAAAGATCAGGGAGCAAGATAAAATGCCAAAAGTAAAATAAATCCATTTTTAATCAACTTTATCTCACATTTGGCCTCTCCTCTCACCAGTCGATTTCACTTTTTTCTTTGTAACCTAAAGCCAAGTGATTATTTCCGTCTTTCATATTTAGCTTTGTGCTTGTCGAGTGTAAGCATCAACATGCTGCGTGTGCTTGTGCTGCATTTTCATTGCATCCATGTAGTGCAGCAGAAGATTGCTTTTTCCCCCGTCTCATATTCTCCTGCCGTGGTTTCAGTGCTTGTGGCTAGCTCGTAGCATATTCAGCCACGCTTCCCTTCTGTCCTGATAAGGCTGTTTGTTTTAAATTGGAGTTTTATATTGTTTCAGTGAGCATTTCTTTCTATTGCTCTCTTTAAGGGTGTTTTCACAACTGAGGTGTTTATTCAGCTTAAACTGGAACTCAGGTGTTGTCCCTTTTGGTGAGGTTTGCTTGCACAGGTGTGAACACAGTAATTGCACTCAGGTGTGGACCAAAACCACCACACTGAGAGCATTTAGAGGAGGTGGTCTTGGTGTGGTTCCATATGAACTCCAGTGCTGGTCATTCATCGTGTGAACATGGTCTGACCTCGATTCGAACCCAGTGAAAGTTGCAAGTTTGAGCTAGAAAACTTCCTGTAGCAACATGTGCTTTGCATTCTGGGATGCAGCAAGATGTGCAAAGGTCTATACTGGCTACCAACTACCTGTGAAATGAATGTAAATTCTCCATGTGTCCTATAGTCCAGAACTCAGCACCTTGTTCCTGTGTCACACTGCAGACACGTCTGGCTGAACATTCTCACGTAGTTTGTAGCGACTTATTTTTGGTTCACTTGGAGTTGATTTTTCTTTGTGTGAAAAGAAACCAAACCACAGAGAAAAGATTGTGAACTCATCAACTGATTCGGACCAGAACAAATGAAATATATATGTGAAAACACCCTTAGTGTTTTTTTTTTCTTTGTCACCCAAACAGAGCTCTCTCTCTGGGGGTTTACTTTAAAGCAAAATAAGAGACAGAAGGTTCATCTCCAGGCCCCTCTTCTGTGGAACCAGCTCCCAGTTTAAATTTAGGAAACAGACACCCTCCTGTTTTTACTCTCTGTGTGTTTATAGACATCTCTGCATTTAAATATTAGTTATTATTCATCTCTGGCTTTCTTTCACAGTGTGTATTTTCTCCTGCCTCCCTCCATTCACCCCAACTGGTCACATTAAATAGCTGCTGCTCCCTGAGCCTGGGTCTGCTGGAGGTTCATTCCTTTTAAAAGGGAGTTGTTCCTTCCCACTCTTGCCAAGTGCTTGCTCATAGGTGGTCAGTTTTTTACTGTATTATTGCAGCCCGTTCTCACTCCCGAGACGTAACATGGCGACGTTTTGTCACGTCCCGCGGCGTTCCTGATGAACGCAAAAGGAGACCTTCGGGGTTCTTATGGTACGCGGCGGGTTATGGCTGAAATCCAGTGCAATGACGCTCCCGTGGTAATAGACGTTCCAGCCCTGTATTGCAGCCCTAAACCTAACCTTATCCCTAGCCCTAACCATAACCTTTTTCCTGATCTTAACCAGGACTTTAATGATGTTAAATAGCGTGTTTCTAAGCGATTTGAAGAAAAAGAGCGAACATGTGTAGATTGAGTCCATACGGTTCTCATATTTCCTCATTTTTCCGAGGTCGTCATTTAGGAACGTGGTGGGTAGCCGAAAACGTAATAAGTTGACGATTTGTCACCTAGCGTAAAATGTTACGCTGTGGGAGTGAGAACGTGTTGATTATTGTAGGCTCTCTGCCTTACAATATAAAGAGTGTTGAGAATCACATAATGATGTAGAAGACTCAAAAACTCCAATATGATACACTTGGTGTTAAGGGGTTAAATCTGATTCTCTTCCAACATATCATTGTGCATCTTACATTATTTCGTTAGTCTCTCTGTCTTTCTCCTTCTTCCTCTTTTTATCTGTTGTCTTTCCTTCCCCAGCCTCTCCATTCCCTACAACAGAGCAAACCCTTTAATAATAAACAAGCTCCTGCGTGTCTCTTGGCAGCAGTGGCAGATTCCTACAGGATTCAATCATGGCCGCACTAACGAGATTAGCATGGCTAATGCACACGGCTCCCCCTTCCTCTGTACTGCCTTACCTCTCTTTCAACAGGCGCGCCACATGGCAGGAAGGTACCCAGGATGTGTGGGTTCACTATAGGGTGGCTGATCTAGGAAAGCCCCCCCAGCTCCACCTGGGCCTCACCGCAAGGGGCCGGAGGGAAAAGGGAACATCCCAGGTGAAGCAGGGCAGCAGTGAGAGTGAGTTAGCCAAGCGAGAAGAGCCTCCTGATGGAATTTGGCCCGTGACAAGTGTGTGTGTGTGTGGGAAAGGGGTGTGGGGAGGGTTTGGAAACCTTCCACAGCTTCACCCCATGTTTGAGCAATGGTCGAACCTGGCACTTTTCAGACTGGCAGCATGGAAGAGAAGAGTGGGGAGAAACTGGATGGGCTGAGGAATGAAGAGGTGATGAATCGGATTAGCACAACCTCCTGAGGGCTTATTGTTGAGCCTGCCTAGTCAAAGCCTGGACCACATTTAATCAATCCTGACTTTTAAAGCAAGCGCACGCACGAAAATAGTTTAAACATTTAGCACCTCCTCTCATTAAGCATGACTTCAAGAACTGCAAAGGGAGATACGCATAAAGTGATATATCATCAACATTAGGAGCAGTCGATGATGAATGCAGCAGTCAAACCAAGAGACACGCAGATACACGTGTAAAGAAAAAGATTACAAAGAGATCGAAAAGGGGGAAGCACGAGTATAGCAGTTATTTCAAGCTTACGTCCCAGCTCCTTAAGTTGTTTTGAGTGCATTCCAATTAGTTGGATGCAATCCTTCACTGGTTTGATTGATTTCTCAGTCAAATTAGCTGAGTTGTTAATCTATCAGTGAACTGAAGATGCATTTCCCAAAGTTCTTCAAGAGTTTCATTCAACTTAAAGATATATTAGTTATCAGCTCGCAGCCATCCTTCACTGATGTTATATCGCCCAAAGGACATTAAAGCCATCGTTCAAGTTAAGGCAAACAGTCGCATTTAAAGACTTGTTCATATGAACGTGACTTTCAGTTGTATTTTGAGCCCATTTTCATTCCTGGAATGCCAAATTCTGATGTTTTCTTAAAGCCACTAGCTCTTCCCATACAGTGTTGAGAGCCACCTTCCTCTGTGTGGATGACTTCACTGTGCGGCCTCTTTTAAGGTTGTTTTCAGGGGAGAATAAAGGACCTTATCTGGAGTAGGTACATGAAAAACTCCTTGATGTAGCTCGAGAGGAAAACAATAACATGCACTAATTATTTAAAAGAAATGAGGGGGGGGGGGGGGGGAGGAATAAAAGAACAAACAGGAAGAAGATCAAAAATTGAAGTCATAAATAGATCGATGAGCCAGTGCAGGACCTTTGTTTTTTGTGGCTATGGGTGGGTATTGTGGGTACTGCATCACTGATGAGGTCCAGAGAGATCTCGTGTCAGAGATGGAGATGGTGAGAGAATGCTAGCAATCTGTCTCTCACACTGAATAAAGAGAAGCAGCAGCATTAATAACAACAAATCTGTGAACCAGAATAACAAAGGGTTATTTTCTGATTGTTTAACAGTGGTTAGATTGTAAAGCACTCACAAGGATGCCAACATGAAGCTGTGGGAAAGTACCGCAGGTACCAAAGACAAGTCTTCATCCCGTCTGCTGTTTTCTATGTGTTTTGGCCGTCATAGAGAACTGATGGCATGTGTGTATGAGAAAATATCCAGTGCTGGATACATGCAGCCAAATATTTGCAAACATCTTATTAAACTTTCACTTGTCGGAAACCCAATGCAACTGAGACCTGTAGGGAAAAAATGGTCAAAATGACCTCTTGAAATTCAAACCAAGCGTCAGAATGGAGAATAAATGTGATTTAAAGAATTATGAATGTGATTGTTGGTGCGAGACTGGTCTGAATATTTCACTGTTGATCGATTCGGATCTTCCCACTCAGCCTCTCCAGGGTTTACAGAGAACGGTCCAAAAATGAGAACATATCCAGTGAGCGGCAGTTCTCTAGGAGAAAACGACTTGCTGATGCCAGACATCAGAGGAGAATGGCCAGACTGCTCGGAGCTGATATAGCTCGTTACAAGCAAGGTGTACAGAAGAGCATGTCTGAATGCAGAACACACCACACCTCAAAGCTGATGGGCTACAGCAGCAGCTGTAGCAGGAGTCTGCCAATGGTTCCCACTGGTTATGCTGGTGTATGGGGGGATGGTCTGGGGGTATATTTTCTTGACATACCTTAGTATTAATCAACCATCATTTAATCGGCAAAGAGTACCTGTGAAATGTTGCTGACCACGTCCATCCCTTATGACAACAGTATACCCATCTTCTGATGGCCTCCAGCAGGCTAACAATCTATGTCACGAAGCACAAATCATCCCAAACCTTTTTAATAAATGTAATAATAATGTATACTTTATTGATCCCCAATAAAAAAAATTCCTCTCTGCATTTAACCCATTCACTCAGTGAAGCAGTGGGCAGCCACTGGGGAGCAGTGTGTAGGGACAGCAACTTGCTCAGGGGTACCTCAGGGTAGCCATTCAGTGGATTCAAACCCTCAACCTTCCGATCATGGGGACCACACTCTACCTACTAAACTATCCCTGTCCCCTTTCCCTGAACATGATGATGACTTCACTGTACTCCTGTTTTCCTGTTTCTTCCCACTGTAGCCAAAGCACTTGCTCACAGGGGGTCATTTGAATGCAATATAAAGTAACTTGTACCTTGAAATTGACTTAAATTGACTGTAATATTTCAGTGTACATTTCACTGTGAAAGCGATTATAATGTTGTGAAACATTACATTTCAATTCCAAGTACTTTTGCTTCCTAAAGCTAACTGGTGAGGCAAGTAATAAGATAAAATAAAAACTAAGCTAATCAGCAGGTGAAGAGAAAGCAAGTAATATTCCATACAAACAGCCATCTCCTGACTGAGAAACCTGCGACCTCAAGAAACACCACGACTCCAAACCTGCTAATGCAGACTTCATGCCCCTTTATAACAGCTATCTTTCTAGTGCATCAAGGTAACGGCACCAGGGGCGCCGTGTACTTATAACTATGATGTCAGCGGTATTTGACGAAAAAAAGCAGTATCTGTCACACTGAGGTGAGAATGTGCTGGATTTTCTTAAAAAGAAGCAAAAGTAAAGATACAGACAAAGAGAAATGAAAAAAAAAGACAAAATCAGACACAAAGCAGCGGATTAAAACAGCGAGAAGGTGGAAAAGGCTTGTCAAGGATTTTAATAATGCACACAACACACACATACACACACACAGACATCCTTATCAGCAAACTCCAGTTATTTCTCCCCAAATACAGTTGTGCTGACAGAGTGAGCTATCACCATGGTGATCAGGAAGATGTGAAGTGAACAGCAAGGCTTTGAGAGGTGATCTTGACTTCACGCAAACACACAGAAATACATGCAGCTACACGTTATGTTTCTTTTACAGAGCTGCACCATAATCATAGTACGCACACACAGCGCACACAATCTCATGCTGATCGATCACACAGAGACAACGCAGTACTTCTGCCCACGCCACATAGTAACGCACATTTCCATATGCGTGCACACATACTGTGAGAATTCATGAGCAAGCCTTCTCCAAGAACACACACATATTCCGACTACTGCACGCACACACATGCCACATGCAGCCACTCATGCACTCCCCCTGACAGAAATATCTATCAGTTAGCCCACAGTCAATATGCGCTCGCACAGACTGGGTCGCACACACACACAAACACAGACACACAGGTGCGCACAAACATGGCCAGTTAGATAATTGGTGACGTGCTGTATACTGCTCAAGGTGAACACTGAGTAAACTAACCTCTGGCTCTTGGAGGATAAACTATTCAATCAAGTCACATCAGGATCACACAACATGGTGAATGCTAAAAAGATCAGCCAGATCACAAACAAACACGAGTTAACTTTTTTTCTAAGAGGAACCATTTGGTTGTTTTTATTTTTTAAAATCCCTGCAGTCGAAATTAATTTATTGCTTACACGAGGTGCATTTGACATAAATTCCTCGCATCCATGTTAATGACTCACTGAATATTGGCCTTAAGCCATGTATACATTTTTTATTTTGCAGAAAATGACAAAAAAGCGCAATAATAGTCTCATGAAAATGCAATGGAAATTTTATGTAGGTTGCAAGAACCAAATTATGCAGCAGTTCAAAACCATAAAAAAGATTCATGCTTCTAAGTGACAGGCGCTACCACCAGCTTCATTACAGTTGTTAGCTGAAAAATGTGCTATGATTTCAGTTGCGCAGAGCACAACAGAGAAACCAATAATGGGGAAAAAGGCTCTGAATGTTTCTTGATGCTAAAACTGTGTGAAAGGTTCAGCCAACATATTCGAACCTTTTGTAAAAATAAAAGGAAGCAGGAAAGAATTTAGTGACACCTACGTGTCTGAGTTTTTAAGCAGCTCAGGCTGAATTATCCTCTTGACTGTATTAAAACTCACACGAATTGGGTCAAAGGGCCAGAATTCTAAGAATTAATAAAAAATCATTGATGGCGTCTCAGTGATACACTAAGAAAGCTAGTAGTTAATAGATAATTTCAATATCAGCAATGCTGTCAAAAATATGACCCATTAAAGTATCATTCCCCATGAGCGATGACCTCAACCTGAACTCTAACCCTACACAGTCAAAAGTTTAGCTTTTATTACATACTTCTATTAAGTCTTTGTAATCTCTAACAATGAATCTAATCATTCTCAAATGTCGAAAACTATTCATATTTTTCCAAAAAAAAAGGTCAGTTTTGCCTTTCTCCAAAAGAAATGCAGCTGTTTAGAGACTGCATTAAGTAATCTTAACGCTCAAGTTTGCACTAGGGTTGGTTAAGTTTAGCATTTCATGAGAATTAAATGATGAATAAAGCTCTATAAAGAACAACATAACTGAGGACAGACTTATTAGAAGTCAGCCATCTTACTATGTGAACACAGAGCTGAAATTGTGCGTTTTGGGAAAACAGCATCAAAGGACCAGATAATGCTCACATAAGTATAGGTATAGTTCTCTGTTTGGTGTGGAAGAACATCTGAAATTACAAATAATTAGCCTGAGTCAGATGAGCTCAGAGGCATATCTGATCAGAATTAAGCTGTTATTACACTGATGCTGACATATTTCAGCTTTGATGAGACTTGATGTTCATAGATATAAAACGGATCTGTTGTTGAACACGGCCAGGAAGGATTACTGGGTATTAGTGTCACTCTAATGTGAAATATGTAATACCAGAGGTGGTGTTGCCAAGGTTGTAATTTAAGGGTTTTTTTTTTCTTTGGGTTTTTTTTTTTTTATCTCAGTGAGTTTTTGCCTTGGATTTTGGAGTCTTTCATTAAATAGCTGTGAAGGTGAGAATTTCAAGCACAATCAAAGGCTATTATTAGATAAAATGAGAGATGATGTCAGTCAAGAAACATTGAGTTTTTCTAGGTATTAAATATTTACATATGCTTATGTCCTTAGATTTTGCGTTGTAAAATTTTGGTGTTGCCTCAGTTTTGTGTTCTTAGCAGACAGGCGCGGCACCCCATGTGGTCTTCTGCGTCAAAGTCAACATGTTGTCCGTTCAGGTACAGTCGCCCAGAGATCTGCAACTCACATCCTGGATATTTTTTCTTTTTTTGGACTCTGCAGCCAGCTCTCTGAGATGGTAGCTTGGGAAAATCCCAGTAGATCAGCAGTTTCTGAAAAGTTATTTATTGCAATTCAAGCCGTTTAAGTCCGATGAATACCCTGAAATGGTAGAAAGGTAAGTGGTGAACTGCCAGAGGTTAAAAAAAAGGTAAGGTCACGCAAAACTGGGGGTTTGGTTTAAACAGGCTTTTTGTTGAGATTTTTTATTAAATAATAATTATATATTTTAAAACTACCTGTTTATTGTGCCTTATTGTAGATTTTAATTGTTATTATGGCACTTAATGTTCTTATTCTTAAAAAATCTTTCTGTGTTTAGCACGTTGTGACTGCATGTCTGTGAAAAGGGCTTAATAAACTGCAAGAAATTGTGGTGGCAATATAGCTATTTGTGGACTTGAACTGTGGCACACTGTGAATGGGAGCAAAAAGTTGTAGATAAATAGCATGTTTGTTTAGACCAAAAACAGGTATGCCTAATAAAGTGCCAGAGATCGTGCAGGATGAGGGATGCACCCACTATGCTATTGGGGTGACATGCACCATCCCGCTGACAAAACAGACATGAGGCAGTGGTAAGTGTACCACTGAGGGCAACAGCCAGACTGTGGTGAAACAAATAATATATACTGGCATCGCTGCTTTGCAACAATCCCACTAATAATAATAATAAAGGCAGAGGTGAATAACATATACTGGGATTCGCACTATTAACTAGAATTTGCAATTCTGGGAGAAATTGCAGTGGGATTAGCTACAAATTAGCTACAGGCTGTCAATGGGAGTAAAAAGTTCTAGATAAATAGCTTGTTTGTGTAGGGTGAAAACATTTGTGCCTAATAAAGTGGCAAACATTTCCCAAATTGATGTTTCTATTAATCATACTGTAAGTTCATAACAAGAAAGAGAGCATGTTGTAAAAATTGTTGCAAACTCTGGTTGAACTGTGAACCTTTAGCTTGTGAAAGGCTTCAGAGCAGGAACTAACCCACTAAGCCAACCAACAACACACAACAGTCCAGGCTTGCATGTCCCACATGAGCCAGCGGTAATTGTGCCACAAACCGTGACAGCCTGACTATGGTGACGATCCAGCCCACATATGATACTAACGTTAGGGAGGCATGACATGAGAAAAACCCCTCTTTTCTCTCTTTGAGAGAAGTGCTGCACCCTGTAGTGACACACTGTCAATAAATTTACTGTAATGTCATTTCATGCAGCACATAGCTCTATGCTGCTTGAGTCTAAAAAGCATCCCTTGCTGCACTTGAACTCATAACCTTCAGCCTACAAAGGAGGACAAAATGAGCAGAGGCTTTACAACTACACTACAGCAGCAGCCCAGGTGCCCATTCAAAGCTAAATGCACATCTCAGAAACTGTACAAAATTGTACAAATCTGAAAGCAGCTCAAGAACGAGCCACCGTTTTCAAATGAATGTCTTAAGTGTGTGAGACTGGTTATCGCAACAATCCGACTAATAAACAAAATGGCCGCCAACAAGAACGTATTCTGGGTTACTTTGTAACAGTCCCACTGATAAACTTTCCTTACTCACTTGCTTCACTTAAGTGTGCACACGAGGAGCTGCAGTTTTGGCATTTGTGCACTGGCTTCATTTTTCAGCCCTGGAGGCGTTCGCTTGGAATAACTATGTGTGGATTCACTGACTGAACTCCACCGCTGCCAATCTCTTCATTCATTCATCATTTTAATTAAAAGTGAGCAATTCAAAATGCAAATTCACACTTTACATACATAGCATGCCAGGATAGTCTTTTTTTATGTAAAGTAAAGTTAGATATGCACATTTTTCAAATCAACTTCTTTCCCAAGCCTGAGCTGTTTGAAAGGGCAAAGAAAATGACTGCCTGGCTGCTCACGGTATCATGAATACCAGCAGAAACTACTATACAGATCATCTGAGTTAAAAAATAACCAGACAGTGTTTTATCAAAGTGGATGTTAAGATTTGCAAAATTTGGAGTGCACAAGTTGAAATTCTCAGATGTAACGTGGTAGAATTTTGTGTTATTAGTGTTATTATTCAAGCCTGTTTTAATATATTACTTCAGTATGTGTATCCAAACTATTCAGTGGCAATAATTAAAGACACTGCTATCTAATGACAAACTTACTTATGAACTAATAAGAAAAAGCAGTTTTCCACTTTCCCCCCTGCAGAACTAGTACAGAGCCGATGTCTGCACTGACGGATTTTAACCCAGTAATGTCTAAGGAAGAACGCTTCCAGCTCTGGAAACTTCAGCATGCTACCAGAAGTGGGACATCATAGCCAGCACAGAGGATGCTCAGCCAAAACCACAAGGATTCAACTGTATACACAGCATTTCGCTATTTGTCTCGTAAATGGCAGCAGATTTCATCATCGTGCAGTATGACAGCTCAAAACTTCAACTCGGGTCTGAGTAAAAGCCACACATCCACTTCCACCCAAATGACAGATTCAGGAAACGTATTAAGCCAGGGAAGTCTTGCACAGCTGTTGCCCTCAGCACACCTTCCGAAAAAATTTCATTCCAGCCATGCATATGGATTAGCACCTGCTGCTATGGCAACAGACACCCTGCTTCGCCGGCCAGGCTAGTTTGGCTAGAAATGTCTTACCATTTTCTATCTAAAAAAAAATAAAATAAAAAATCCTTCACATATGGTTGCTTTTCACAGTCAAACACCACTGGGTACTGTCAAGTGCTCTTGCTGGAAAGTGCTTCAGTGGGTGAGCCTTCAGCTAAGCCTGGCTGCCCCGTCAAACCCAGCCCAAAGCACTGGACTTATTAGAAACTCCATGCCTCACTAGAACTGAATAGGAGTTAAAATGACAGTTGTTCTACACTACAGTGTAAGGGGTTTTCATATAAGGGAGGGCAATTTGAACTGACTCACTCACCTCTACTGTAGTAGCTCCAAAGAGCAGTGGGTAGAGAAGTCCTTCCCACTTGAGGACACTGTCGGTTGCGTGGAGTGTCTCTCCTCAGGTCTAAATGCCAATGAGCTCCTCAAAAACTGTCCTTTCTACTGATGGATGGATTTCAGCTTGTTCAAGTGTTTGTGGAAAACTCTCTGTGGCCCAGCTGGATTCCCGTGTCCACACAGACGGGGAAACAGGTGTTGTTCCAGCAAATGGTTCTTTCTCCGCTAGCCAGGGCAAGGGATCTCAGAAGTAGAGCTTTGACTGTTAAATGAGAACGAGAAAAGAGGAGCAAGGATGTGTTAATAAAAGTGAAAATTACTTTCAAGTCAGACGAACATCAAGGGACAGAAGCAGCCATAGATAGAGATCAAATCAATGCAAACCTTTAATTAACCAGAATGACTTGATTAGGTGCACATACCAAGAGCCCTTTTTTCCTGATTGAACATTTTTGTTTGATCAAACACTTTCTGATGTTTATTAGTAAATTCCATACCAGATTATAACTAAATCAAGTCTAATTATAAGTGTGGAATGTACAGCATCTTTGAAGACAGCCTTACTTTCTCAGATAAACTCGCATTCAGTTCCATTCGATTTTATTTATGTAGCACAAAATTTCAACAGCAGTAACCACAAGGTGGTTTATATTATAAGGTGGAGAGCCTACAGTAATACTTTTCAGCCTAATCTAAAGTAGAGAGATAGTCCTGAATCCAAACTGGGACTTAGTTCCAGATAAGAAGGGCCTGAAAGCTGAGCCCTCTGCCTCCCATTCTAATTTGAAATACCACAGGACCCACAAGTAAGCCAGCAGTCTGGGTCTTTATTATCTTTTCTTACTAACTATTAATTTGACTAATTCACCTGGACATTGACTGGCATCATTTACTCTTACTGAGTATTCAAACTTTCATCTTTCACACATATAGCAACTTCAAAGACCTTAGTAATGTTCAAATGTATGTCTATGAGGTGAGTAGCGTATAAAAGTCAGTTTCACCTAATTTTCATTCGTTATTTGTCTCCTGATATTTCCTCCTTAATTCTACAACACAAATATTGTGCTGCACAGGAACATATGCATAACTTTTCTATGAAGGTACACATAGGTACAGTGGGGGATATAATTATGATCCATTAAAAACAAAACTACCATAAAAAATCCGAGACTGCTCATTCCTTTGTGAGCAAACATACAAATTCAGGAGCGGATCAAATAATTATTTCCCCGAGGGCGTTCATGTAGATTGAATCCCTGGGGATAGAAATGTACGTGATACTGGTTTCTTGGGGTGTTGAAATAACAGAAAAAACTGTCAAAAGAAGAAAGCAGATATTGGACTCAAATTGTTAAATATTGTCATTGTGTTACTTAAATTTGTAAGTCTTAGTTCAAGCAGCAGATCAAAGACTTTCCTTTGTCTCTGACCACCTCTCCAGCCAGTTTGTTGGTGGGGGAGGCTGAAGTGTTTTATTATAGGCACATCCTATCTGAAGGTTCTGTTTGTTGCTTAGTAAACGTCCTGCTTTTATGATCCTTTTGTGGGCAGGAGGTCACACAAATGTACCACAAACACAAACATACACACTCACACACACACACACACGCCTACACACACACACACACATTCTCGCACATGGATACATGTGCTTACACGTACACACATAGTGCCTTATCTTTTGTAACCATAGGGGTTTTTACAATGGGAGGTGCTTGTGTGTATTGTAACTGTTTTCAATAAAAGGGGGCAAGCGGAGGCCAGAGTCGAGGTCGTCTGTGGTTGGATCCAGAGTGCTTTTCTGAAACACCGACCGGGTCCTCCCTTGCTCAAGTAAAATAGATCAATCGCTCATGAGGAATAAGTTTCTAAACCAACGGTGCCTGTGGAAGCGCAGACCCAACAGCAGACATCTAATTTAAGTGACACTGTTGATTGCAATGCCCCTTAACTGCACCAGTGTAACCGACCGTACGTCAAAAGCCACTTTCTTTGTGTATTTCTGCTGGAACAAAGACAATGAATGAATGAACATATATTTGCATAAGCAAACCGACTCACTTTCTATCCTCAACATCCTTTTTCCGATACATCCACAGTCCCTGCTCTGAACAACCTCGCCTCTCTAACTTTGTCTACAAACTGCTTGGCCAGAGGTCTGCCTGTGATAAACTTGTTTCCAGCACCACCTGGTCAGTCCCTCTGGAAATCTTCACATCATCAGCTCTGCCTGATATCTCTTTGCTAGTCTACCATACATCATAGCAGGTCTCACTATCATCTTGTAAACCACCCCTTGGTGCTGCTATCATCTGTGAAAAATCACCCTTGATACTCGTCCCCACCCGCTCCACCCTGCCTGCACTCTTTTCTTTACACATTGTGCATTGTCTGTTACTTTGGATAGTTTACCCAGGTATTCCATCTCTACCTATCTTCACTGCCTCTACTCACTGAAACTTCGGCGTCTTCCCCCATCTCCATCTCATTCACAGACATGGATTCAGTCTCGCCTCCAATGATTTTCATTCCTCTTCTCTCCAGGGCATGCCTCCACCTTTTAAGGCTCACTTCCACCTGCCCCCTACTTTCACTATAGATTACAATGTTGTCTTCAAACACAGTCCAGTGTAAACCTAAATAATAAAGCATTTTCATAAATCGAGGAATTATTATTAGCAACCAGTGCTTATGTACAATCAGAACTGCTCCCAACAAACATAGATGTTTACATCAATGCTGTAACTGCAATAAGTTAGTTAATTAACCAATTCGCACTTCAACCTAGTTTGCCTCTTACCTGTAATTATTTTAATTTAATTTAATAACTGTACAGTACTCTCTGTTTATAGTAACCATTGTCCTTAATGTAAATATGTAAGAAAAATTGTGTATGTTTTTGTTCCGTGTCCTGTGTACTGTTTGTTTGTATATTTGTCTTTTTGGCTGCTGTTACAACCAAATTTCCCCTTGTGGGACAATTAAAGGATTATTCTATTCTATTCTATTATGCTAGGAGTTAAAACAATGAAGCCTTTTAAAGCAACATATACAAATGTGGAACATTACAACAAATTATGCAAATAATATTATGACTGCTCTCCAAATTCAAAGCTAATTTCTGATTTGATATCTGTTTTTGCCATCCATCGTCATTTGGTGGTGCCCTGTAAAGCTGTTACAAGTCATATGAGTTACAGTTGCCAGGATGACGCTGTTTTACCATCCCATTTGGGTTAAATGAATGACTTGTTAAACGAAAGGAAGCCCACTGTTCTGTTGACCAATGATGGCTCAGGAATTCCTACAAGTTCAAGGAGCTTTTTTCCTTTTCAGGCACTTAGTGAAAAGGAAATGGCCCAGACACGTCTACTTTTACAATAAATATTACTTATATTCTTCCCGATCTTCAGTATGCAATGCTTATGTCTTATGTCGTACTTTGGGTGATTGTGTCACAAATCCAAGCTTGCATGGAGTGACACAAAAAAAAGAATAGGATTAACCACCATCCTGTGCCGTACAAACACACCACACACAAAAATGCATCTGCTGGGGAATGAAAAAAAAGGTACTTGGCCCACATAAATGTCAGAGCACACTGATGCAGGTCGGCGCCAACTCATCTGGTGTTAAAGGGGTGGGACCACAGCAGCATCGGAGATATTAAGTGTTTTCAGGAGGGAACGAAGCTGAATATCTCTTTTTTTTTCCAGCTGCGTGCAAATCCTCTGGCTTTATGTAAAGGTTAGAAGAGGCAGGGTCAGGAGGTGGGTGCATGTGTGTGACAGAGAAAAGAGAGAGAAGAAAGGAAGGGGTAAGAGGGAGGATCTGCTTGGCAGATAGAGGGAATAATACGTTAAATGTCAGAAACAGGAGACTACTGCCTGTAACCTCAAGAAGATGGTGGCCTTGACAAAGTGGGAGTGGCAGAAGCAGGAATATAAACCGACGACAGACGACAAAAACGGGAGAAAATCATAAATCTTGTGTGTGATCGAGGCCGAATTCTAAAAGAGAAACACAGGTTTTATGCACTTTAATTTAGTGTGGAAATTAGAAACAGCGTAGCAAATATAGCTTCATAGGGCCTAGATTTGAGAAAGTGTAACAAAATAGAAGGCAAATTAAAAGAAGGTGTTTAATAAGTGGGAGGAGAGAAAGGTGATAGAGTGTGTATGATGGGAAAAATAGGCCAGTTTTTTTTTCTGAACTCCAGCACAGGATGGGAGAGAAAGAGAGTGTGGATTCAGGCTAGAATAAATGGGTGAAAATTATATTTTGATCCGCCGCAGTGCCCAACAGTCAGCTCGGGGGCCACAATCCATCAAGGAACAGAGCGAGAAGAAGAAAAACGGTGAGATGCAGCACAGACGGATGAAAGGGAAGATGGACAGTGAAGGACAAGAGCGAAAAAACTCAAATGGAGTCTCAGAGAGAATGAAGACTGAGAGAATTCAAAAGTGAGGGCAGGCTGGTAAGTACCTGAAATGAAGACCTATCCATGCACTATTAAATGATTTACAAAGATCAGTAACTTCAAATACGCGCAACAAAAAAAAGGTTAAATTATGAGAAAATAACTGCAACAAATGCTGGAAAAGTTCACCGATCAGGGAATGAAAGTGCTAATAACATTCGAATTCAATATCTTTGTACCTCTTGATCTAAAACCCAGTTCCTTCTGGTTGATATATAACTTCTTTAGCTGTCAGAGAATCGAATCAAAGCAAATCAGGGGTTCTGTATTTAGAGACTTCCTAATTGGCCATTACATGGCTCGGAGTGGTAGCATCTAAACTTCTGAAAACTGATCATTAACTGGCATAATGTGAGTGGAAGGCTCATGTTTTTTCATGTGGTACCACAGCGCGAGGCCGTACAAGAGAAGAATCCGTTCAGCCCAGTTACCCACATTATTTTATATGAAATGTTTATCTGTTTGCATTCAGATTTAGGTACGTGATTATATATTAATATTATTATGGCTTGGCTTGCTTCTTCATAGGTTTATATTTTGCTAGCATGCTAATTAAATGAATCTCGATGTTCTATTCAATTAACTGATGTAATGTTTGAGCTAAGGTTTGAGTGTGCATTTTTAGCCAGACGCCTTAACCCTCAGCCCAGCTGCACTCAAGGTTATCACCCTAACATTGTGCCATAGGGCAAGAGGCGGGGTACAACCTGGACAGGTTCCCAGTCGGGTCGCTAACATGGACAGACAACCATTTGCACTCGCATTCACATCAATCTGGGCGATTTAGAATCACCAGGTAACCTAACTCCAGTAACTCCATGTCTTTGGGCTGTGGAAGGAAACCAGAGTACCCGGAGAGAACCCACACAGAAATGGGAAGAACATGCAAACTCCACACAGAAAGACCCTCACTTTGAGCCCAGGACCTTCTTGAGTTTTTCTTGGACCTCGTAGCGAGACTGCCAACAACAGCATTGCCAGGCTGCCCCGAAGAAACTATGCTTACATAATTTCCCATAACCATGACTTTTCCTAATGTTGTCCTTCCATAGTTGTTGTGTGTTAACATTTACTGAAGCTGAAATGTCAAACAATTTGTCATTAGACATTAGAAACAATGTCAGGGTTGAATCTAAGGTTTTACAGTCATTCAGCACTGACATTTTATTTTAGACAAACTTTAAGGAAATAATATTATTCGACAGGAAAGTTTAAACAATAACACAAATAAAAGCAGATTGAAGAGTCATTTTTTTGTGAAAATTCCCAGTTATCCAGGTTATGGTAGTCTTGAGTCATCTAAAATTGGTTTCTTAATCAGGATAGTTAGCTTATTTTAGTAAAATGGCCTCACAGTCACTCAGTCCACAGAGCACATTTGGGATACAGTGGGATGAGATATTCACATCAAGGATGGGCAGCCCACAAATCTGCAGCAACTGTGTGACGTTGCCATGTCAAATATGGACGAGAAGCTCTGAGAAATGTTTCCAACACCTAGCTTAATCTGTGCTACGTGAATATTAAGGCAGTTGTTGAGGTAAAACGACCCAGAACCCAAGAAACTGAGTGTAGTCTGTAGTTCTGAACAATAAGAACTACAGACTACAACCCCAGTAAGGTGCAACTGATGAAACACACTCTCTTTCTCTTTCAGTCAATTTATCTGACAATTCATTTGGAAGAAAAATAAATGGGAGAAGATCAGTATTTTATGAATGGTCAACAGACATGAACTCATACGACATTTTAATGGAAATAGTATTTCCTAATTTTATCCTCTGCTCTATATATTAATAAGGTTTGGAGAACATTAATCTTTCACTGAACAGGAACATTTTGTGCAAGCGCAATTATGATAAACTACGTTGTCTGTCTGTACACAGAGATGGATGTGTAGAATAGACTGAGGGTAATATTTTTATCATCCAACTTCATTTTTCCAAGTATGTTGGTCTAATGAAAAGGCTTTCATGCCATAGTATTGTATAGTATTGTTGTCAATGACTCCCTGAGTACATCAATATGGTCAAAGAGCTGAAGCTACAACTACAAGTGCAGCAGTAAGGCAGAATTATGCTGCACAGTACATTTGGCTTGAGTTAATAAAGGTCAAATAACAGAGCCCAAAAAGCTGGCAAGCTCAATATTTAGCTGAGGCAATGAGGTACCTGGATGAAAGGTGGGCAGATCAATCCAAATATTAATAATGTCTTTAATACTACTGGTATCAGTATTGAATTGATACTTGTGGAATAGGATCAATAGCATCCTCTAATTATATAACTCATTGAACTGTGTTAAATAAATTAGATTTGTTGGGGGAAATATACTTCAAACATGCACCATGAAAATCTATTTTGTGGACTTTTCTGTTTTTTATAGCCTATACATTACACTTAAAAGCAGAGGTTGACCCAAAGTGCTTTAAAGACAAGTGCATTTAGATTCATGAAAAGCTGAAAGGTGTGTTTAATTATTGTTGAAAGTAAAAATTACAGCGATTCAGTGTTCATTAAAATGTGTTCAGAAATTGGCTAATTGATGATGAGTCATTTCATGCACCATGACACACACAGAAGCTGCCTTATGTTAAAAGCATCTGTACTGGTATGGTATTGGCAATACTGGCCCTGTGTTCACTTGGTATGAAATCCATACTAAAATCTGCAGTATCGCACAGCACTAACTTGGACCATAAAAGATAATGCAGAGGAAGAATAACATGCATTAATGAACAGACATGTAAGGTTTGAGCTTGAATGTAAATGCACATAAGAA
This sequence comes from Neolamprologus multifasciatus, assembly GCF_963576455.1. Lineage (NCBI taxonomy): Eukaryota > Metazoa > Chordata > Actinopteri > Cichliformes > Cichlidae > Neolamprologus > Neolamprologus multifasciatus. The sequence continues at coordinate 33,920,745 of NC_140444.1, forward strand.
GGCAGAATGAGAGCAGTGAGAGATAACAAGAGATGCTGTGAGGAGGATGAGAAGTGGTTTTAAAGGTGAAGGAGGATCAAAAGCAGATCCACAAAGGCAGGGCAGTGGGGTGGAGGGTGTGAGCGCATGACTGTATGATTCCATTAGGCTGTTGTCCCTGGCAACCATACACTCTCACCCTTTATACTCTCTGTTTTTCCCACTGCAAGCCAAATTATATCTCTTTAATAAGGACACGAGATGCTTCTTCTCCTCCCCACTGCTCCCCACAATCTCTCCTTCTCTTTCATCTGTTCTTGAGAGAAGCGGCTTTTCTTCCTCCTCCTCTTAACAGCCTCATGACTTGTTTTCCTCACGGTAACGATTTTTTTTTTCTTTTGCTCCCATTCCCTCTTCATCAAGTCTTGGTGTCGTTTCTTTAAGAAAAATCCCGACATCCTCTTTCCCCCCGCTCCTACCGTCCAATCTCCTGCACTCTGAGTGGGTGTATGGATGACACTCCGATGACCGCCACTCAGCCGAAACCCACAGTTTTTGTCACTACCAGCACTGCACCGCTCTAACCCTTCCACCCTCCACTGAAATTCCTCCAACCTGACAGCCTCATGCAAGCTGACTGTGTTAATCAGGAGGTGGGTGCAATTTATGCCCTGACTGAGACACGAACAGACACACAAAGCCGGTGCTGACCTCGTCTTTTTCTAACATACAAATCAATGACAAACTTGGCGCTGCAAACAAAAACGAAATTATCATTTTAACACAAAGATCACATGGGGAAGTCTGGAAAAAGTTGACTAAGATAGGTCTTTGAGAAAGGTGCTTAATCTTGTCAATATGGCCACAGTGGAAATATTCACTTGCCACCTGTGAATTGCTGAGAATGCTTAGTAGGCTTTCGCTGCATAAAATCAAGCCTGAATTTGCATCACATGCAGCATATCCACTATAGAGATGTCCAGTCAAGCTGTCACCACAACCAGCTGCTCTTACACTATCACAAAAAAAATGGGATGCCAGATTGACCACAAAGGGCAAACCAATCAATCAGCCACTCATAAAAGATGTTTGAGGTCAGTCTGTCTGTGCAGATCACCAGCAGTCAAGCCAAGCTACATGTGCATGTTGGTACTCCTGAGAAGGAAACACGTGTAAACAGAGCAGAAATGGAGGGGATAATATGACTCTCAATCACCAGCTGCACAAGTCTGAACACTTTTTAAGGCATTAATATGCTCTTTTTGATTGCCATGGTTGAGAGCGAGTTACAATTCAGATAAGTTGTGAGCCTTACACTGTATTTATTTGAAAACAGTACAAGAACATTAAAAATGTGCAAAACCTAGAAATATTTTTTTCTCATTTTTGTTGTTGTTTGTTTTAAATATTTTTTTCAAAAGTTGGGCTTGGCTGTAGCTCACAAGGTAGAGCAGATCACCTACTAATTGAAAGATTAGTAGGCTACAGTCACCCAACACTAAAGATGGTAGTGTTGCTATTACGCCATTGAGCAGCTATGGCAGCAAGTTGGCCAACAAACTGTACATAGTGGTGGTTGAGAAGGAACAGAACACAGCATTTATGATAGATGTGGCAATCCCAGTGGGCAGCAACATCAGGAAGAAAGAGTGTGAGAGAATAGAGAAGTACCAGAGACTGAAGGAACGACTGGAGCCGATGTGAAGGTAAAGTCCAAAGTAGTCCCAGTGGTAATAGGGACATTAGGTGCTGTACGCCCGAAACTGGAAGAGTGGCTCCAGCAGATTCCAGGCACAACATCAGAGTTCTCTGTTGAAGAGTGTAGTCGTAGGAATAGCTAAGATAATACACACAACCCTCACACTCTCAGGCCTTATGTAGAAAAGCTGGTTGTACATAAAAACATGAGAAAATGGGGACACCAGTCAGTGTTTAACCCACAATAAAGGCCTGTGGCTATTTCCTACAAATGGTACACAGGTAGCAAAGATCTGTTCATCTGAGTCTGAATTGGCTGACTATTCCTGAAAATTCCTATCGTTCTTTGGAGAGGGAACAAGTCCTTCTCTGAAAAAACCTAATTTGTTTCCAAGGCAAAGGAGAAGAAAAAAAAAACATAATTGCAGTTGTTTTGAGTACTGAGCAATTATTCCAGAGGATCAATTTTCTACAAGTCATTAATCAAGCACTCAAAGCATTTCTGTGTGATAACTGTCCTCAGTCTATGCTGTTTAGATGTTGCAAATTGAAGCTTTAATGGTGCATTACGAGCCGCATATAATTTTAATGGCAGCTGGTTTCTTCCTTCTGGATGTTTGGAGCTAACCAACCAGTGCAGCTAAGCTTAAAAAGGGGGAAACAATTATCATGCACAGTGCACGTGGATTAACCTTGAACATATCAGTGGCTACTGTACAATCCCGCAAAATATCCATATAGCTGTTGCATGGGCTCAACACATATCCATCTGAAAAGTTGCACAAATGAGCCAAAATGCTAGTCAGTTCCACGGCTTTCCCTTGTCCTCTGCTTCACCCCGTCCATAAAAACCCATACAAACACTATTAACCACCGCATCATCACTGCCTATTTTGCTGTGCTGAATAATCAGGGGATCAGCCACTGACAGTTAGGAGTGATGGTGATGGAGGGAGAAAAAGAAAAAAACTGGAAGCGAGCAAAAGATTTGGGCCTCAGTAGGAAGGAAGAGACGGAGGAGTAACACAGGCTGTGGATGGTGGCACGTGGTGATGGGGAAGGTGCACGGACGCAGATATTTGGGTGAACTTGAAGCGTTTAAAACAGATGACTCAACAGGACAAAAAGAAGGATTTAACGCGGCCAACGCACACCTAATGTTGAGAAGATGTAAAGTGGGAGGGAGGCATAACGGGAGAAGAAAAGGATTTTATTCTGAGCCTTTTGTAATGTGCAAGCTTTATATATCAGAACAAGAGATAGAGAAAGGACACAGGGCTGATGAAAAAGACAAGGAGTAAAAATACAGCAGGAAAGCACATAAAGGACAGATGACGAGATGCAAGCCTTTCTTCATACTTTGACACATCAATTTCACTTTCACACTTATTTTTATAATTTTCTCTCATTCCTCTGTCTCTGCCTATTGTTTAAAAAAGCAGCGCATCATCAAAGTAATTACAAGCATGCTCACTTTGAATTCGCCATCTTTTCACTCCACTTTGGCTCATTACTACTGGCATAATTTCTCTTTTTATATTCTCTCTAAAGCCTTTAAATGCTCTTCTCTTTCTCTCTTGTTTTCTTTGTTAGTGCAAAGCCAAAGTTTTACTTCAGAAAATGTCCTATTTTGTGTACTGTACATTCTGTCTAGCCAGGGCTGCCAGCTCTCACGCTTCTGGCGTGTGAGGCACGCTTTCACCTCCAGTCTCACACTTTCACCCTGCAAAACAAATCTTATGCCAATTAAGAAGTCTCAAAGCCCCTTACTTATGAAAAGCAGCCATGTTAAACAATCTCTTTTTGTCTACACTTTAACATTTTTCTTACTTAAGCTCAAACACTGGTTAATAAGCATCTCTCTTAATCTAGCTTCAACAGCTCTTTCCCATAGCTTCATGGTCTGACGTCATTAGCCATCCAAGCTCTTCTTCGGTTTAGCATCATTGAGGGTTAAAAACTGCCCAGATTATTCCATCTTCAATAAAATAATCAGTTTGGCTGCTCATCCAGGTGGTATATAAAAGTTTAGTATCCAGGCATCCATGAAAAGAGGACTTACAAAGTTTAAAAGACATTGCACGTTAGCAAGAATATAACTCACTAGTAAACAGAAAAACTAAACAGCAGCAGTTATATTTGCAGGATTATCCAAGCTGGGCTACCTGGTACCTGGTGTGCTAAAGAGGTCTGGTTAGGATAAACACATTAACACAGCGGAGATGGAAGATGAATGTTAACATCCCCTCAGTAATGTTTAAGGTGAGGTTTGCAGATGAGCAGAGACAAATATAATCTCATAGCAGGTTAAAGTGCCTGAAGGGTCGTCATTAATATGCTGCTTCATGGTTTTGATTACTCACTATAAACAAATTCTAATCCTAGAGCTTGTGTACACACTGAAATCTTAGTTAACCTCAGAGTGATTATTTTCTAAAGCGTTCCAATATTTGGTTTCTGGCAAGCAACGACCCTGTGAGATGTACTCGAGATGTTGTAAGGTTTTTAAAATTGTGCAGCACATGAGCGGTGCTAATAAAAAGCCAGAGAGGCCAGCAGACAGCAACTATTGAATATTTTAGGGGCTTCTTTATGTTAAATAAAATAAGATACAAAGCATTATAACATGTTAAAGAGATAACAGCAGCAAGATCTTGGACCAGGAACCAAGGTTGATACAACTTCACTTAAGAGCGGAAGGTTCATCAGTTTTATTTCGCCATAGTTACCACAGCTCTGCACATCAGCCTTGTTCTTCAAAACTGGTTCCTGTACACACCTTCTCCATTCCTCAGAATCCTCTTAATCTTCAAGACATCTCCCTGCCTCCATAGGTATGTCATCAGGACAAACTGCCTTTCTACTCTTCGTCCTAACATAGTTGAACTCATTTCCTCCTTACTAAAATTCTGCACGTCCTGCTTCACTAACTATCCTCCATCCTTCAGTTATAAGCTTGTCCAAGTACTCCTTCCATCTTCACTCTTCACTGTGTGGCTTCAGGCTACACAGAAGTTATTTTTTTCCCTTAAATACATATACATTGATTTCTAAGCTATTTACAGGGCAAGTTTCCTAAAAAAGGAGAAAAGAAAAAGAAAAGTCTAACGTGAACATTTTCTTAAACAACAGCAACAATGGCAAAAATAATGTTTTAGTCTATCCAAACGCACCAGTTTGATTCAAACAAATTCAAACATCCCAGTTCGTCCTCGATGCACACATTAAACTTTAACATGCTGCATGAAACTTTGGCTCACACTGACAACGCTGCAGGGAAGTTAAAGGAATAGTTCAATACAGATTAAATATGAAGATATCTGTTGAAGATACTTTAGACTAACTGGAGTCAGGAAACTGTTTTCCCTGGGCTTTTAGGGAAAGCCCAGGGAAACTCGCAATCGTGGCTCGAGAGTTGGGAGTTCGCCTTGTAATCGGAAGCCTGCCGGTTCGAGCCCCGGTTCGAGTCTCGGTCGTTGTGTACTTGGGCAAGACACTTCACCCACCGCCGATGGCGCGATATGGCAGCCTCGCTTCTGTCAGTCTGCCCCAGGGCAGCTGTGGCAGCCCTGTAGCTTGCCTTCACCAGTGTGTGAATGTGAGAGTGAATGGGTGGATTACTGGGTGTGTAAAGCGCTTTGGGGTCCCTAGAGGGGACTAGTAAAAGCGAAATGGTAAACTTCTCCATTTAATACTGCAGAGTAGCCAGAACAAAAATTAACAAGTAAGCAAGGCAGGAAAGTAGGTTATATCAGTAACCTTCACACTATTCAAGAAAACTGCATACAGAAGCATTACATACACAATCAGACATGCATAAACACAGACTCACACCCTGGAGATGTGCCAAGTCGGCATCTAAAGTACGCACTCGGTATTTGACTGCCAGGGGCTGGTTAAACATAGTGGAGAACAGACTCTAAAATTTTCCCCCAAACTGACACAGCTTCACAAACCCTTATAAATGAAAGTAATTAAAGTCTGCAAGTGGCTGCTGGATCGAATTTTGTTTAGAGCTGATGGCATCAAGGTTATTTTAGTGCATATTCACAAAAAAGTGCTTTGAATTGACGCTCGCTTCAAAGAGATACGCCAATTAAATGTGTTTCTATGGAGTGAGGCTTGCTCTCAGTGACACACACTGACGCAATTATGTAAAAGATTGAAGACACAAGACATGAATTAATGAAGAATGAGCTAAATGGGGTACATTAATATAACAGGGGAACAACAAAGTAAAATGGATTCCTGCAAATGACCATTAAGCCACTTAATACATGTACCCAGCATTTAGTGCCTTCATTAATTAAGCTGAATTACCTGGATAAATAACACTTTTTAATGATCATTATTTGGTTGGATTTATTTTTTTTCTCGTATAAATCACCATGACGTGGCTGCTGTCCAGTTAGGCATGCTGCTTTGTGTGGGAGTTGGCATGGAAACTGTAAATGACAGGTAGGATATGGTCGGTGATCAAAACGATGTTTATGAACCCCTTTCTCACCGTGAGCCTGTTATTTGAACGATAAGACAGCGATAAAAGACTTTGTCAGATCAATTATTATGTGATTTTACAACATGATGTATTAGTTTGTAATGAACCTCTTCCCCTACATCTATTATGAGCTACAGTAGCTCCAAAGTGTTTTCATCCCAGCATATCACATAATGAAATATTGCTCTGAAGAACTGATAGAATATGTAAATCACACCTTGATGAAAGCAATATTTCAGTTGAAAGTCTTTACTCATATATATTGTAAAATTTGTGAGAACATAATGAGGTAATAATCCACGGAAACCAAAATCACAGCGTTTCTGTCATGGTCCTGGGCCATGTTGGCCCAGCATTCTTAGTTTTCTTGTATTTTTGTATTTTGTTCTTTATTTATGCCTTGGTTCCTAGGTTGTTTAGTTAAGATGTTCCTTATTTGGTTGCCCCCTGTGTGCCCCTCTGTGTATCTGTGAACCCTTGTTTCCCCTCCTTGTGTTTTATTCCATGTTTTCCGCAGCCCGTTATGTCCGCGCTCTCTCTCCTCCTGTCTGAACCTCTGTGTACTTCCTGTTTTACTTTGACAGTCTCCCGTCAGTGTTGCATTTACTCCTGCCGTGTCTTGTTATGATTATCAGCGTCACCTGTGTTCCCCGTGTGCTCCCACTTCCCTCATTAACCCTCTGTGTATTTATGTCTGTGTCTCCCTCAGTTCTGTGTCGCGTTCTCCCTCATGACTGTGTGCCTCTCCGTGTGTTTCCTCGTGAGTCAGTTCCTTAGTACTTCCCAGTTTAGTTTCATATTATTTTGTATCGCCTTTATCCTCTGTCAGCAATAAAGCTGTATTTTGAGTTCAGTCCTGTTTACCTGTGAGTTTACGTTTGGGTCCTCTCCTGCCTGCACACAGCCTGATCATGACAGCTTCTCATGTGACTCAGTAGTGTGTATGGCCCCCACATGCATGCACTCACGACAACGCCTGGGCACGTTCCTCATAGATCGGCAGATGGTGTCCTGGAGAGATCTCCTCCCAGACCTTGTTCAGGACATCAGTGAGCTCCAGGACAGTCTGTAGAGCTCTTTAGCTTTGGATGAAATGTTACACAATGTCCCAGAGGTTCTTCTTTAGATTCAGGTTCGTGGAGCACGAGGGTCAGTCAATGACATAAGCTCCCTCGTCCTCCAGAACTACCTATGCTCTCTGGACACATATGACTGGGGATTGTCCTCCATCAGGCAAAACCAAGTGCCCACTGCCCCAGCAGGATGTACCAATGGGTCACAATAGGTACTGTTTTCTAGCACAGATCATCACTGACTCACTGCCAAACCAGACATCCTGGATGATGTTGTAGCAAACGACATGTGTTCACTGCAGTGTCTCCAGACTCTTTCAAGTCTGTCACGTGTGCTCAGTGTGAACCTCTTATCTGTAAAGAGAACAGAGTGCCACTTTTGGACTGCCAGTTCTTGTGCTCTTTGGCAAATGCCAATTGAGCTGCACGCTGTCGATCTGTGAGCGCAGACCTCACTAGGATCTCGGACCCTCACAGGTTGCAGTTTGATCAGAAGAGAATTTTGTTGTCAGAAAGCAAGCAGTTCAGGTGATTTTTAGTGAATAAATACAAAACCAGGTTCATTATGAAAGAAAAAATAATACTTTGAAACATTATGTCATTGATTTGTACAAAAGTCTATTGTCAGTTATGGGTAAAAACCCCTAGACTTACCCTTTTAATACTCACATTTCAGTCAGAAAACTGTTCTAGAAACCACTGCAAGAAAAGACTGTTATTTCGGTGACTCGTAACAGTTTGAAAAGTCCAAATGAACCATCTTTTCTCTACTGAGCTACATAAGTGCAAACACACTTGTGTATCTGTGCATATTATGCAAATTTTTACACATTTAGTGAGTAGTTATGTCCTCCAAGTGACGTTCTGCTGCTGTTCTGTGTACGCCAGGACAGAAAACACTTGCTGAGCACTAAACAAGCAAAAAGACAGCTTTTTTTTCTCTTTCTCATATCTGGATGCATTTGCATTGTTACATTCTTATCCAGAATGATTTAAAAGAAGTGTTTTAGGTGGCAGTACAAGAAATTATAATCACATTAAGCCCACTACTTTCCCTTCTATAACTACTACTACTGCTTTTTACTCTTATAACATTCATAGGATCGTATACTACTAAAAGTTTAGATGTGTTTTTGCTGTTGATTTATATTTTGTGTACACCTACATGAACCCTAAAAGCAAATATATCCTTACAAAATTCAATATTAACCTCAGGCATCCTTTTCATATAGCTGTGTTGATGCACTCAGATGCAAAATTTGAATAATAGTCATTTAAAAGGCTGATTATTTGTTGATTGGCCAGAGCACCCTTTCGCTTGTTTAATCATTCATCTGGATGACCTGCGTTTATTCGGGTTGGCCCAGCCAATGACATGCTTCGCTTCTCACAGCCTGCACCCGTTATCCATCAGTGAACTGGTGGCGAGACACTCTCACTAACGGCTAACATATGGAAGAGTGTGCTACTCATTTAAACCATCATCACTCAAAACGAAGGATTGTTAATAACAAGGCAGAGTGCGGTTTTACGACTTTTTGCATCTCTTACAAATACACATTTCATAAGATTTAAACCAACAGATAAGTTGGTATGAGCTGCAGTTACAGTTGTTTACCGCAGGTAATATCTGAAAACGAATACACACTTTTCAAACAAGAGCACTTTCTAGATTGTAAAGATGCTTGAAGAAACATAAGTGTCATGTGTTGCTGTGGAAACTCAAGCGGTAACCAGGCAGCTAACAAGATACAATCCTGTTTGACCCTGATTTTTTTATTTTTATGCTTTCATAGCACTTTAAAGAAAATGCTCCATGTAGTACACTTGCGTCGATACCTATTGTACATAAGCCATTTCTCCCCAGAGGGAGCTGGTGGCTGTGATTATTGGAGGCTTCGTTGCATTAAAGTTGTCATTTGCTACACCGTTTTTGCCCATAATCACAACAAGTGATGCTCCATTTGGGCTTATTGTTAACTCCCAGACTGCTATACTTGGATGGAAACATTTTTCTCATATTATATTTTTGTGAAGCATGAACAGGGATAGAGCTTCCAAATAATAGGGCATTAAAAAAAAAAAGTTTAAAGACAGTAACATCAATTTGGATTTTAACATGTAACTCCATCACACAGCAGATTTAATACAGCGCTGGAAATTTATTCCAGCCTCTTCATGGATACAAGTCTGGAAAAAATTCAATTTCCCCCTCAAGTTTAAAAATATATATACAGTGGGGCAAAAAAGTATTTAGTCAGCCACCGATTGTGCAAGTTCCCCCACTTAAAATGATGACAGAGGTCAGTAATTTGCACCAGAGGTACACTTCAACTGTGAGAGACAGAATGTGAAAAAAAAATCCATGAATTCACATGGTAGGATTTGTAAAGAATTTATTCGTAAATCAGGGTGGAAAATAAGTATTTGGTCACCTCAAACAAGGAAAATCCCTGGCTCTCACAGACCTGTAACGTCTTCTGTAAGAAGCTTTTCTGTCCCCCACTCGTTACCTGTATGAATGGCACCTGTTTGACCTCATCATCTGTATAAAAGACACCTGTCCACAGCCTCAACCAGTCAGACTCCAAACTCCGCCATGGCCAAGACCAAAGAGCTTTCGAAGGACACCAGGAAAAGAATTGTAGACCTGCACCAGACTGGGAAGAGTGAATCTACAATAGGCAAGCAGCTTGGTGTGAAAAAATCAACTGTGGGAGCAATCATCAGAAAATGGAAGACATACAAGACCACTGATAATCTCCCTCGATCTGGGGCTCCACGCAAGATCTCATCCCGTGGGGTCAAAATGATCATGAGAACGGTGAGCAAAGATCCCAGAACCACACGGGGGGACCTGGTGAATGACCTGCAGAGAGCTGGGACCAAAGTAACAAAGGTCACCATCAGTAACACACTACAACGGCAGGGAATCAAATCCCACAGTGCCAGACGTGTTCCGCTGCTGAAGCCAGTGCATGTCCAGGCCCGTCTGAAGTTTGCCAGAGAGCACATGGATGATACAGCAGAGGATTGGGAGAATGTCATGTGGTCAGATGAAACCAAAGTAGAACTTTTTGGTATAAACTCAACTCGTCGTGTTTGGAGGAAGAAGAATACTGAGTTGCATCCCAAGAACACCATACCTACTGTGAAGCATGGGGGTGGAAACATCATGCTATGGGGCTGTTTTTCTGCCAAGGGGACAGGACGACTGATCCGTGTTAAGGACAGAATGAATGGGGCCAAGTATCGTGAGATTTTGAGCCAAAACCTCCTTCCATCAGTGAGAACTTTGAAGATGAAACGAGGCTGGGTCTTCCAACATGACAATGATCCAAAACACACCGCCCGGGCAACAAAGGAGTGGCTCCGTAAGAAGCATTTGAAAGTCCTGGAGTGGCCTAGCCAGTCTCCAGACCTCAACCCCATAGAAAATCTGTGGCGGGAGTTGAAAGTCCGTGTTGCTCGGCGACAGCCCCAAAACATCACTGCTCTTGAGAAGATCTGCATGGAGGAATGGGCCAAAATACCAGCTACTGTGTGTGCAAACCTGGTAAAGACCTATAGTAAACGTTTGACCTCTGTTATTGCCAACAAAGGTTATGTTACAAAGTATTGAGTTGTATTTTTGTTATTGACCAAATACTTATTTTCCACCCTGATTTACGAATAAATTCTTTACAAATCCTACCATGTGAATTCATGGATTTTTTTTTTCACATTCTGTCTCTCACAGTTGAAGTGTACCTCTGGTGCAAATTACTGACCTCTGTCATCATTTTAAGTGGGGGAACTTGCACAATCGGTGGCTGACTAAATACTTTTTTGCCCCACTGTATATGTATATATATATTGAGATATTCTACTAAGACAGACACCGTTTTTAATATTAGAAGCTTTTGCAATTTTATACTAGAGTCAGTAAACTGGATTTGGGTGAGTTTAGGGGATTGGAAAGTTTTGCGGGGGGTGAAATTGGAGTCATGCTATCATAAGGGCCTTAATCCACTAGCCCTCTTAGGACAACTCACATAACCGGCAGATTATAGTTCATGGTGGATTCGCTGACATGTATTTGGAACAGAGAGCAAAGCCTCCAGGTATCAGGCAGATAGAAAGCTCTGCACACTACAGAAACCACAGCTTTCTGTGTATGTATGTCTGCCTCACTGCTTCCTCCCTTCTCACATGACAACTGCCTCCTTTGGAAAGAGAGATGTCGTGTTACTTATGCTCTTTAATTTTGCTTGGAGTTAATTACATAGTTTCTGAATTAATATAATTCGTTTACAGACATTAGCAAATGGAATGCACGTAGATTTATCTTGTATGTGCTTTTTATATTCCTCCAAAGTTACCCTAGCAATCAGTGTTTTTAGTGCCATGGTAAAGAGGACAGAACTTGGTACCAAACATTAAAACCAACAATGATGTGATGATCAAGTATGACAAATGTTCTCAAGAACAATCTCTCAAGGACTGCTCATTAATCATGACTATAGTGTAATCAGAGATATTTTTACATTAACAAAATTGTTTCTATAACCAGTTCTGACTCTCAATACTATATATGTACTGATATACTTAATATAATGGCAAACTTCCAACTGTCTTATGGAAGTATGTATATCGGTAGTATTTATGTACACTCCATGAAGTACATGCTTTTGTTCTGTTTCAAAAAAAAAAATCAGAGAGAAGGTAAGAGCAGCAACTGGGAGCAGATGGATCTCTCAGATCTTTTAGAAAGGATAACAACTTGGGCTGAGATGTGTTTTAAAGTTGTAAAAATCATGGTCACGTAGAGAGAAAATGTGACCAACTGGTTCCGCTTCTGTCTTAGAGATACTTGAGTTCCAGTGGCTTCAGAGAAACCAATAAAGAGTCTTGTAAAAAGCGTTGCCAGCACTCTACAGGGACCCACTTCAAACACAGCAAAAACAAAAAAGAAAAGAACTGAATGATTGACAGCATGACTGCAAGACAAAACTACCAATAAAATTCAAATCCTGTCTAAAGCAGAAAACTGTATGAATTCCCAGTGAAGCGGGGTTAAAAAGTAGTATAACCAGTTATCTCTCAGGTGGTTGGGATAGCCAAAAATAGCCCCATTGCCCTCTATGGTAAGAAAAATGGCTAAAGCCCCCCTTCATCAGCCTTATTAAGGTTAGGAGGTGCTGTACATACAGCACAGCTTGTAAAATTCTCTCAGGCTAGCATTAAGGTGAGGACGGGAGAGAAGCAAAAGGCACATCAGGTAGCGGACCAGTCTCCGCTGAGCCCAGCAGTGCTCTGAGGGGAGCAATGGCAGTTGGCCAAGCAGGATTAGGCAGCATTCCAACCACCAATTTCAACAAAGTCAAGAGCGATGAGAGGTTGGGCTCGGTCAAGAAGGAAGTGGGAGCTTAGGTCGACGAGCTGCGTGTATGTCAGACGAAAGCTGTGTGGCAGCTGGGTGTGCGGACAAGATAGGCCCTCAGACCAGTGTGGTGGTAAACAGGTGGTGCTGAAGCTGGCAGTCCCCTAGGAGGAGTGGATGAAGGCAAAACTGAAGGCACTCGTGTAGGCATGGGTGGTACAGTGCATGCATACTGAAGTGGGTACGGTGGGGCAATCACTGTACAAAGACTACAACCTGACATCACTGGTGCAGGTAAATGAAAAGCCCAAAAATTAGAAGAACTGGAGAAAGGTGAGAGATACCTGTGGATCATAACATGTGTTTCCGCTTTAATTCGACTACCACTGTTGGACTTCAGAGTAACACTTTTGTTGTTTGTAGTGTTGCATTGCAGCACCTAATAGTGCTATGAGACAATTGCATTATGTTGCATCATGCTGCTGCCCTCCCACTCCGCAGAGCCCACAGTCCTTGGCCACATGCTGGGTAAACACTGCTGACACCTGCTGAGTGTGGACTCTCACGTCACACTGAAGCAAACACAAGTTAGTCCGAGAAAAGGACGGATAACAGCTGAATCTCTTTGGCGTTCGAAACTTTGATGCCGCACTGCATCACACTCAAGAACACGGACACCATCAGAGAGTGTATGCAGAGGCTTAGAGACTGTCTCTGATGGTCACATAAACAGTATCATTAAAAAAACATTTAAAATGACTTCTGTTCTTGTTCATCTCATCCAAACGCAGCATTTCCTGTTTATGGACACAGATTCTCAACCTGCGTCATTCTTTTGTCTCTCCATTAATCACAAAAGGACACACACATACTTATACCTGAGCCACCTGGGGAGAAGCAGAGGGGGGCTTAGTGTTAGCTTATACAAGAGTGGGTGTCATTGTGAGCCACTGTAAATGAAAGCATCAGCTAAATCTAAATGTGATACACAGTACAATATGTGTTTGTAGTTATTTCCACAGAACACTGTGGGAAAAGTGGTGGCACATGTGCTGCTGAGTAGTCTTTGTGTGTGTGTGTGTGTGTGTGTGTGTATAGGATGTTCAAGGGTGTGGAAGCATAACATATGCTGACGCCATTATGTAGCCTACATGCATTACATGGTATGTGACTAAGCTTCATGCTTATGCTAGAGATGCTGTGAATGTAGCTGCTATAGACAACGCAGTTTACTATTACGGCCTGTGTTAGAATCAATGTTTACAGAGTTTATAGAAAGTTTATAATAGATATCATATTTTACAAATGCTCTGATGTAATGGCAATGCTTTTGTTGTTTGAAAGGTATAACACCCATAGGAAGCAAATTTAATAATCAGGTTAAATGTTGATTAGTGATATAACACAGACCATAGCACATGATCAAACCATCTTACATTAACCACCTAGTGTAGTTTTAGATGATCTGACAATCTGGTCAAGTTAAACTGGCTAGCTTGACAGCTTGTGTGTTTGTCTGTTATCTGTCTTATTTCTCTTCCAGCCTTGCCATCTATCTATGCATGCCATCTGCTTAATTTGCTTAGACTGGCAAAAACAGATTTGTAAGGTGCCTCTTGCACCTCCTGTGAGCTAAGAACAGGAAACTGAGCCTAAAATTTGCACAGAATCATCATAGATTGCTACACTGTTGAAATTTAGAAATTGCTACATAGGGTGATTTATTTCTCATACAGTGACCATCAATACTCTCCTGCAGGATGGAACCTTTGCTGAAAGGCCTAAAAGTGTGTCTGATATATGTCTGTAAATGCTCCTGTTGCACAGCCTCAGTACACATGCAGGCACAGACATACACTCAATATAAGTGTTCGGAATAATTTTGTCCACATTCTGTTCCACACCTCCAACAGTTCACTGACTCTCGGGTAAAATTGAGAAAACTCAGCCAGCAGCACAACAATCCACCAACAACAGACTGTTTGTCCTCTCACTGCTGGCATGCTAAACATGGCAGGAGGCTACAGCCAGTGAGTCAACACACTGTGACCGGCTAGACTGATGGGCAATATGGCCCATGCTTGCACGGTATGGACCAGAGATCGCAACTTTTTCAAGACAACTCAGGGGTCAAAGGAGGTACATTACTCCAGTTACAGTCAGAAAGTCATACGTGTCATGGTTTATGTCATAAGAGCACTGTACTGTAGTTTCTAATGCTGTCATGATGGGATTTAATGCCTTAAGATGATTATAAATACATTTTATTTTTAAACTACAATTACAGCATCAGTGAAGTGATAGTCTCTATATTAACCAGCTTATTATTAAGCTTGTCAAATATTAATGTGTGTTTTTGTTCTGGATATGCTTCCTTTACTTGTACTTTTATATGAGAGTTTTTAGACATCAACTTTCACTAACAGACTATTAACCCTAACAAATCAGCAAATTTACATATGTGATATCAAACTGTTAGAAATACCAAAACAATCTGTCTCTCCATCTGACCTGATATTATCCACTTGAATTCCTCCAAAAGTAAAACTTTGCTTTTCATTAAAAAAGATCTCTGATAATAAATCTAATAAATTATATCTTAAAAATAGCACACAGAAACCAATATGTACATAAAACAACACAATCTTTCAAACAATATAAGTCTTACAGGCTAAAAATACTCAAATTAATTAACTGCTAGCACCAAGTATGACTCTGTCAGACAAATATGTTGTTGTTTTTTTAATTAAGCATCAGAAATCATATAGTTTGGCTTGTCTGAGGTTTTATGTTCTATGCACCACATGTCACTGTTTCTTTGCATTGATAAACTATATACTGTCTACAATGTGTTCTCTACAAATCGTTTGTTTCTATAGGTCTCTGAGGTCCAAGTAGCCCAGGTATTTGACATCCGTTTGCTAAGTGATGTTGATACACTCTTATCTTCCAGTGGTTAACATTTAGTACTTTTAGAGGGTACTTAAGTGAAAGTAAGTACTAAATTGAATTTTTTCACACTGGACTGAATTGCTGCCTATATGTATTGTTCAATAATATCAAGAGATACCACTATATATCAAAATGCATTACATTGTGCAACTTTGTAAGGAAGCTGTGAGTTAGGGGAGAGTTGAATGGGAGACTAACAGACGGACTGGGGAGTCCGGATGTTTCACCAATCTGTTTTGGTGAAGAGACCACTGAGCATAAAAGCAAAAGCTGTCAATTTACTGGTCAATCTATATTCCTTTACCCTTACATATGGTGACAAGCTTTGGGCAGTGAAGCTTGAAAGAATGCAGCTGTGTATGCAAGAAATGAATTTGCTTTGAAGAGTTGCCGGGCTCTCCCTTAGAGGCAGGGTGAGGAGCTTGGTAATTCGAGAGTTCCACTGCTCCTCCATGTTGAACGGAGCCAGTTGAGGTGGTTTAGCCATCTTCCTTTAATACCTCCTGGATGCCTCCTAGGTGGGGTATTCCGGGCATGTCCTACCGGGAGGAGGCGCTGGGTAAGACCCAGGAGAATTAGGGATGGGAATCAAGAACTGGATTTCTACAATACCCCAATCCCTATCGACTCTGCTTATTGGTTCCAGTTGTATTTGCACTTAGCTGATTTCAGTTTGTGTGCCAGAAGAGAAAAATATTGGTGAAGTCTATGTAGATGGAGCAAGGACAAAAACAAGTAATTTATGCTGCAACTTCGGCTCTTTGCGAGCACCAGCAAAGACACCATACTAACGCTAAGCTAGCCAAGAACCCAGAGTGATGTTAAAGCTAAGTGAATGCAGTCTTCAGCCTAGGAGACAGACAGGTAACAGACAGATGAGCAATCAGGCGGAAGTTTGCATGACTGCCGTCTTGTTCAATGCCATATCGATAATGTAATCTGAATCACTAAATTCGTGTCATTTTGTGTCCCTACTAAGAACAGAGGACGGCACAGACAGAAATACAACAGCATTGTTGTAACTTGGGAAAACATCACTGGGGGTGTTCTTGCTGTTACAGCTCTGCCCAACTGCTAACAACACATCTGCAGCTTTGATGAATATTTCGGTCCTGTTTCATCAAAATCAATCAAAACAATAGTCACTAATGAGGCATACACCAGGTTCAAATCAATTGCCTATGTCGCCAAACCTTATGCATCCTTTCTCTGGGCTCTGGCCATACAGTCAGTGGATTAACCACCACCATATTTGAGATGTTCACAGTGCAATTCAATTCAGCTGTACTCTATTCTATTGAGGTTTATTTATATAGGGCCATATAAGCAACCCCTTATGAGCAAGCTCTTTGTCAAAGCAGGATGAGAGGAATGAGAAAGGAAGAAGAGACAAGAATGAAAGCCCAGACTAAGGAAGAGAGAAGACAAAAAATGTGACAACATGTTGCAGTGGCCTCTATACATGTAGAGGCATGAATAGAGGCGAGCAGGGAAGTGCTCAGTGTGAGCATCTGAGTCTATAGCAGCATACCGAAGGGATGGTCAGGGTGAAGAAAGACTGAAACATTACATAAAAATTTCCCCAAAACATTCATTATCTCACTCTGCATCATGCCCATATGCCACTAAATTACTATATACTAAATTAATCTCATGCATGTCTACTACATACAATAACCTTCTCTAAAACTATGGTCTCGTGCTTTAGATCAACCTACCCTAGAGCATGTGTGGTATAGGCTTGGCACTACCTGGGTCACATAGATTAGATTTTTTCCTTGCGACCACTTCTAGGGGACCAGCTCTTTTCACTCCAATGTCTTGATAGCTTTTTAGATCAAACAACAACATTTTACAATAAAAATATGTAAAAGTCATTGTGTATGAAACAGCTGGCCAATTTCACCCATATAAACCCTTCACTATGTCCCATATGGTCCTGATTTGTTTGAGTTAATGTTCATTTCCTCAAAAATCACAAGGCAAAGCATGAAACAGTGAAGCCACTGCAGAGGCCAATGACACGTCCAGCACTGGCAGCCATATTAGAAAAAAAGAACTTGCCTGAGAAAGTGTGAGAACGGGCGGCCATAAAACAAAGCAATAAGTGAGAAGTGGCGGGACACAAAGGGGAGGAGGGCAGAGCGGAGCGAAGAACACGAAAAGCTGAGGGGATAAACAAAGAGAGGAAGATCGAAGACACAATGATTGGTGAGAAAGGTGTATAACAGTAGGCATAAGGAGGTGGGTTGACTATTGAGTTTCACTGGCTGGATAAGACTTGAGTTTTGAAGCAAGATGTGTTGAAGCAAGGTTTGTTATCTCTGTTACTAAGAACGTAAAGCATATTAAATAGAGCAGCACAACTCAAAGATTCACACAGGATTGATTAGCTGCGTAGGCAGACATAAGTCAATTAAATTCCTCAAGAGATGCAGCTATTTAAATATGTAGTCACAAACGTAAAGAAGAGTACAACAGTTTGAGGTATGTTGGATGTTATGTTAATTATTTTCTATTAATCAGTTGAAGTTTTTCACATGAGTGTATTTTGTCATGGCAGGGAAAACACAGATTTAATTAGTTAATCCTGCAATAGATTCAACAACACCCACAGCACCCTGATGGCGGCACCAAATCAGTTTGGGTTTAAGGGACAAAAGCAATTCAAGCAGCCTGGACACACAATAGAAATGTGCCAAGTTTCCCACAAAAACACATCTTTACCTGCCAAATACCTTAGAAAAAAAAAGAAAACCAGAGAAGGCTGTCACATGGGTGCAGCAATCCAAGCCATTAAAAAGACAGAAAAGTGGAGTCAATTGCAGATAAGTTTCATTCTCACATAATGATATATACCACCATCCCTCTTCCTCATCATTGGACCTTGTAACAACAAGCAATATAGCTGCGTAGGGTGGATATAAAAAACATATGTAACAACAAGAAATCGGATTACTATCTGATTATCCTGATGACATCTAGAGGTGGTCTGGCTAACACTGGGATCAGAACCCAGCCAGGCGTAAGGTCTAGCCACAATCTTAAGAGAAAACAAAACACTCAACAACATAAAAGGTCAAATTGTTTGACTTCTTCCACTTCTTGCTGCTGTCTCGCGTAAGATGATCTAAAAGCTGCATGGATGCTTTGGGAGACAGGAAAAATAAATATTACCTCTACAGTAGGTTAACTGCTTTTGTCTCGTACGTACTATGTTTCTGAAGTCTGCAACATTTCAGACTTTATCACAATAACCATTAATTTTTTATACTAAGTGTGAAAAAAAGCAAGAGCTCGTATTTGGATAAGGATACAGATTATGTTCAAATAGCAGGTAGAAGGAATTGCTGATTCCTACAAGTTCACCTCAGTTTATATGTTCCCAAACAGATGAATGATACATGTCGCAACAAGACAGCACATAAACAGAAGGACTTCTAACATTGTGATTATGTTTTTAAATTAAGGATTATGAATAAAAAGTGCAAGAATTAAATCAAATAAGAAGGAAGGAAATACATACGCAAAAGCCTTAATAATAGCTCGAATCACACACTAAAAAGTTTTTACAGCAAACAATTTGACTTTTTATTGCAGGAGAAGCGCAGATGAAAGTCATTTTGATCAATGATGCCAAGTTCCATCGAGTCTCCCAGTAGGCCATGACAGTGAGTCAGTATGCCTGAAGGGCCAACCCAGGAACCTCACCTAAATGGATTTCACTCGTTAGTTTTATAAGCAACTGTACACCTGCCATGTGAAGTTAAAACTCCTGTTGTGAAAATGATCTGTATGCAGGCAAAAAGTACAGGCAATCTTTACTTAACTAGTAGAAATAGTTGAAGTACTGATTCAACTTATTTACACAAGTAAACGTGAAAAATTACTAAAACTAAGACAACAAAAAGGGATTCTTTGAAGAACATTTCAACCAGTTATTTTTGTATTTTTTATTTTTTGCAAGGCCAACTAAACCTTGTGCTATATTATTATAATAATGAAATAATAGTACAACAAGGGAATACAATCTGTTTTTTGTTTTTTCACTTTGCCCCCACACCTAACAAAAAGTCTAGTAGTCTGGGATTAAAGTGGCATCTGACAGGTGGGGGGACCCTGAAATCGGTTGCAGAGCCTCAATATTGGGGACAAGAATCACAACTCACCAGAGTTTCTATTGTAAGTGCCAGCTCATTTTCTTTGTGCACAGGCTCTGATTGAAGTGTGCTGTTCCTGCTCTAAAGTTATATACTGACAGTATATTCTTAATGCCGCCTCAATACTAGATAATACAGAGTTAGTATACAGGTGGAATTCAGAGAATCGAATCACCATGAGAATTTAAATTAACTTGATTTACCTTAAAACTAACACCACAGCCACTGTGCACCAGTCCAACATAGAGCTTGTAAATTCATCACAGCACCGCTAGCTAACCTGTTTATCCTGCACTAAGCTGTCTTGCAACCTTTAAATAACACAGTTAGCTTAAACACAGTGTGAAAACAAACACAAGTTCCCGTTACAGATCTAATATCTGGTTTTAAAAAATTAGGACATTACATGAAAGCTTTAAATTTCCAGTTGTCACCAAAGGTTACTAAGGAGGAGGAGGAGTCCTTACCTATAAACATGACCTCTCTTCTTCCTCTCATGTCTTAGCTATCTTTCATCTTTCTCCATGTCTGAGTGAAGTTAGCTCTCTTTCTTTGCTCTCCCTGTGAAATGCAGCAGCTGGACCTTTAGCTAGCAACACGCTGTGTGACAAACTGTAAACAAACAGTGTGTGTGTTCTCTAATGTTTGTTGAGCTGTTAAAATTACCTGCTAATATAGGTTTATTTAGGCTTAAGTCAGTTTTATGTTTGTCAGTCAGTGATGGAAATTAAAAAAAATAAGCAAAACATTTCCCTCAAATGTCTTAAACCTAAAGTAACTAGCCTCTTTTGAAAATGTAAAAATATGTTGGAAAAATAAATGCTCAAAAAAACTACAGATACTTGAAAATTCTGTTTAAGTGCAGTAATGATGTATTTGTACTTAGTTACTTCTCACATCCGTCTGTAAGCCATGACAAAGTCACTGACAAAGTCACTGTTACTTGGAGCACCTCAATGAAATCTATGAAACTCATAAATGTGTTTTCTCCCACAATGGCATAAAATTTAAAACATGACATCAACCAGAATCTCTCTATTTAAATCATTTAAAACTACTTCCTATGGCAACTTTCTCTCCCTTCTCTTCATCCGCTTCAGCATCACTGGCTGTTAACTTCCTGTTGCAACTGCTTTTTTTATATCCGCAATTTTTCTGTTTACCATGTTGATCTTGTGTCTCATCTGCAATAAGCCAGAGTTGGCCTGATTAAAATGATGTCTTAATTAGCTCATTAGCAATGGAGAGAGTTTGTTAAGGATGCTAACCAGACAGAGGACACTTGATTAGATCA
This sequence comes from Neolamprologus multifasciatus, assembly GCF_963576455.1. Classification (NCBI taxonomy): domain Eukaryota; kingdom Metazoa; phylum Chordata; class Actinopteri; order Cichliformes; family Cichlidae; genus Neolamprologus; species Neolamprologus multifasciatus. The sequence goes on from NC_140444.1 coordinate 33,941,761, forward strand.
TTATAATCATGTGTCTCATTGATTACTGATACGAGTTATAATGGTTCAACGTGAATCTATTAACACTCGTGAGAAGAAGCCACTAGGTATTTAACGTGCATACGTGAGTGTGCGCATATACGTGACTATCACTACAATATCCCATTTTTTTAATATGCTTTCTAAATGTTTCGTTCAGTGTTGTTAAGTTTGTCTCACACTCAATGTTTCCAGTATGTTTTATATATCCTTTTTCTTTGACTTACCCTACATAGATAACATGAGCGCATTAAATACTGTCAGGAATATCAGTTTTAAGTGAATAACAACTAACATACTGTAGATATTAATTTCCAAGGCCAAGTCTTTAAGTGTACTTCAGATATTTCTTTTCTTTGAACAGTGCTTACACCCTTGAGTTCTTCAAAACCTCAAGACGAAGTTAACCAGCGTGGATAAAAGAAGACAGAAAGGGGCTCGTTATTGAAGTCTGATATTTTTGTTCAGGTTGGTCTAGTCTAGTCTTTGTGTTTATTCACTTTCCTAGTACTTTTTGTTATTCTGTGGCGCACGCCTATCCCAGAAACTGCAACACAGGGCAGAAAGGTTATAATTTCCCTTTCATAAAGAATGGAGAACATAACCACCACAAACTGAATAAGCACTGCACACTCGCACAGGTGTTTTAAGTCACCTTGGCAGTTGAGACCTGTGCTCGGATGGAAGGCGTATGTGTGAAGGCTATGATGTGAACTTAGTGAATGCGCTGATAAGAACAAAAAAGGTATAAACTGTGACAGCTCGGCTGTCAGTCAATTGCAGTCTGTGCATGCCAGCACGGTTAAAAAAAATACACACGCACATGTGGGCGGACTTTGACTATATAAAGGTATTAAAGTTAGACTGTGTAGTATTTAATCACTAGCTGTGCTATGGAGCAGTGCAGTCATCAAAAGTGGATGTCTAATTTTTTTTACTGAAAGATCTTTGCACACAAGGATGCACATGCACACACATGAGCATGTGGGTGGTATGATTCATATGCCACCTTTAGTTTCAGGTTATTCTCTTACTGAGTATGGATAATGAAATGTAGGAACATCCAGAAAGAAGACAAGGTCAAAATTTAAATGTTTTCAGTGACAGCTTGTAGAAAGTTCAGGCTCCAGACCATCTGGAAGCCACCAGTATCACTGGACTCCCAGACTGGTTGCGAGTGATTGTTGGAGGTTGCTAGCTGGTGCTTTGAAATCAGTTGCTGAAGCCCGATTCGCACAGGTCAACAAACCAATAAGTGAATACCTTCTAACTACGAGTCACAAGGGAAAGTTGTTTATCCACAGCCAGTTAACGAGTGGTTCCTTGTTGCTGTTGTAAAGAGAGATACAGCTGCCCTGAAAACCTCCTGGCAGTTGTTTCGGTCATTATGAAAAGAGTTTACCGAGGTTTAACCATTCACCGTTAAAGTAAAATTTGCATCTTCTGAAATGTGTTGGTTCCAGCACAACTTTTACTTTTAAGGTGAGAGTTCTCAGTTTCCGGTTTGCGTCACAGTTTCAAGTTTCCTGTTTGCAGAAAAGTCTTCCATGCCAACCAACCCAATATCACACCAAAGCACGTAATAGACACCAGTCCACTGTGTCCATTTCACGCTTTGCTTCTCCAAAGCGATAAGTAGACACACATGCAGAAATTGCATTACCAGCAGGGGGAGATTTAGGGTGCATTTAAAGCCAAGATGTCGGTAGCAAGCAACAAATGTATAAAGTACATGCTAGTCCTTAATCACCAGAAATGATTAAGCTAGGTGGCTAATATATAATATGTATGTGTTAATAATGTCTGTTTAAATGCTTTTCTTTTATTATTTTTATGTTGGTTTTAAATAAAATATCTCCCTCTGCTGTTACTGCAACTTACTGCACCTTCTGCATGCGTGTCCATTTCACACTTTGGAGAGGCAAAGCGTGAAATGGACATGGTGGACCGGCAAAGTCCAACCTATTCTGTTTCACTGGACATCATCTTCTTGATTTTTTAGCTTAGCAGTAAGACTTAGATTAGATTAGTAGATTTGCATAAGGTGTCCTTTTGGATTGTTACCATGTTGCACTGTACAAAGAAATTTTGATCCCTGGCAAGTCCAGAAGAGATCAAAAAAGATGCCACGGCCATAAAACGCATTCAGCCAGTAAAATGTGGTTGTTGGAGCTTTGGTTTTTCTCATTATTTGATGTTCCTTTCACTCTGTAGTTATTTTAACATGAACATGTGGTTTGGTTAGATTAAAGTACCAAATAATTGAGGTTAGGTTTAAGAAACGATCGTGTATTATGTAAAAACCTGCCCTTTCAAAAAGTTGAAACATTGAGAAGTTACGTTTACGAGTTCTCCGTGAATTAAAATTTAATCACCAGGCATCCTCATCTAATGTTTTTATACGACACGTTGGAAATGAGACTGGGTTCTTAGATAAGCACGTCTAAGTAAAAGATTGAGCTTTGTATTAGAGGGGTGCAGATTATTAAAATGTAACAATTTATTTATGGAGGGAATTAAATTTGATTTGGCACTGCTATGAATCTCTTTAATTAATATATGAAGTTTTAATAAGCACACAGAAATGAAGGTTATTAGAAACTATCACAGAAATACTTTTTTCTCTACATGATTCAACAATTTACCAGGTTGTTCTTTGAAGAAATGTTGCCTGTCATCTATATAATATGCAGGGTTTTGCATTTTACTCTTTCTCTAGAACTAGAAGACATAGGGTTGAAAATACAACATAAATCCTTCTTCAAAATTTAAACATTTCATCCCGTGTGTTTCATTAAAGAGTGAAAAGTGTTGTTAAGACATGTAGCCTCTCCCACTGAACCACCATGTGCAAAATGAGTCCATTAAGAAGTGAAGAGGCTAGCCGCCCATCAAGCAGTACATTATTTTGTCTTCCAGTTTAAAAAATGAGTAATACTGTTCCTAGTGCTTTGTTCTTGGCTCAAACCTATCACTCATGTGCTACAGGAAAGTCAAAGCCATCGAGTCATTTTTCAACAGAAAACAAAAGAAGCCATTTTGCTGAGCTAAAGCCTCCTACTCTGCATTCATAATGATGGATTATGGCATCAGATTGATGAGGATGCCTGTCTGAAGGGTATTTAGAGGCATTTCAAACTAAATGGGATCCTGTGTGCTGCTGAGGGTGTTTTGATTTTTGGAACAGACAGTTTAAAACCCACTGCAGGCATTAAGAAACAGCCTGAACAGACTGTTGGCCCAGATGCAATGTGGCATCACTTTCTGTCTTCTTCACTACGAGAGGAAGCCACAACTTGCAAGTTCTGCCAATTTGAAATTCCTTGAAATACACACTAATTTTCATCACATGGCATAAGGTTTCACAAAGATCCACCACTGGGATGAATCACAGATTCGTGACAGGGTTTGGCAGAAGCTTGATTTTGTGTTTGTGAGATATAAAATCAGATGGGTTTTTTTTACAGAGCCTGAGACCACTAATGAAGATACTTCTGAAGCTTATGCATAAAATTCAGCTGCTAGTCTGTTTATTACATCACTTTCCCATGTTCAATTCTGTCATCATTACTGTTGTCCAATCATTTTCTCGCCTGCTTTCTTTGAGCCAGTCAGCCTCCACCCTGCCTGATCTGTGCTTGCTGTCATTCTCCCTTTCAGACTCTCATTTGTGTAACCCACCTGCTTCCCACCTCCACCTCACTCAAGTCACTCAGAGCTCCATCCAAACCTTAGTCTTCATCTTTGCCACTGCCAGCATCTAGACTTCAGGGTCCTGTCCTAAATCCCATCACTGCTGGGATTCTGTTCTGCCACGAAACATAATCTCTGTCTAATTACCAAATACATTGATTTCAATAATTCATGCATAACTCTTCATGTTTAATGATCCCTCCTTATTGAATATTGTCAATATACACCTGACAGTTGTAGTGAAAAGTTCAATCTCTAAAGAGATTATTATATCTCATTTTGTATCCATCCCTTTCAGTTTAATCACAATATGCACCAATTTCCCCCAAAATGTTCAATAAGCCACCTTTTCCATAAAGCTCTAAGGAGCTTAGAAAGAAAAGCAGCTGGACTTCTTTAAGTTTCGTGAAGATGTTTCACCTCTCATCCAAGAAGATTCTTCAGTTCTGAGAGTAAAAGAAGGCTTTAAAGAGGTTGCTGACCCTCTATTGATCCCGTGCCTCATCACATTAGCCAAAGTGTGAAAAAGGATGTGGGTCATTATCAGCAGAGGTTTCGGGTTGAATCATTGTAAGACGTTGCCTCACTCTATCATGTGACCTAGTGGGTGTTAAGGCGCTTGGGTAGGGATCTCAAAGCTGGATTATAAGTGCCAGACAGTTGGTGTCGTAGGCCACTCCCTCTGTTCAAAGATGGCCATTCAGTCCTCTTTCAAACCATTTGTCTTCTCTGTCCAAAATGTGAACATTAGTATTCTCAGAAGAGTGACCTTTGTCCTTTAGGTGCAGATGGACAGCCGAGTCTTGTCCTGTCGAGGTGCCTCTTCTATGTTGTGTCATGCGTTTATGGAGTGGCTTTCTGTTTTCTCCAATATAGAGGTCTGAGCACTTCTCACTGCACTGCACTATATGGATTATGTTGTTTAGTTTGCGTTCAAGAGTTTTGGTATGAAGCAGAGTGTATGACTGGGTTTTGTTGAGATTAAATTATTTGAAATGCCTCAATTCTATGCTTTATATTAACTATTATATTGACCATACAGTGTAGTATTAAGTGGACACGGCCCTGAAAATAAAGGCATTAGACTACGTGTCCTTGGGGGGTAGAATGCTGTAGACTCTTGCTCACACTTGCCTAGGAAAAGGTAGATAACAGTGGACCATATTTTAATGGAAAGTTACTGAGACACTGTTGTTTAGACTAGAGCAGGGGTAGGCAACTCCAGGCCTCGAGTGCCAGTGTCCTGTAGGTTTTAGATCGCACCCTGGGTTAACACACCTGAATCAAATGATTAGTTCATTACCAGGCCTCTGGAGAACTTCAAGAAATGCTGAGGAGTCATTTTAAATCAGCTGTGATGGATCATGGACACATCTAAAACCTCCAGGACACCGGCACTCGAGGCCTGGAGTTGCCTACTCCTGGACTAAAGTGAGAGAGCTTCTGTAATAAAACTGTTGGGGGTCCACCACCATTTTAAGATCCGCGGCAAGAACCGGTGTCATGCAGGACGCATCTCCCTTCTAGAAGTAATTGTGTAAGAGAATAAAGTGTGAAATGGTCTACTGAGCAGTGTGTTGTCTTCCATCAGATGCCTATGAGGAATCAAAAGAACTTGGTTAAGTGTTGATATTTAACCCTCTCAGGCTCAAATTAAGTTTTTGTTGCTAATGCACAAAAGAATACCTGCAGTGGTACTTCTGAGTAAAAAAAAAAACCTCATAAAATATGTATGTGGGGTAATCAGGTTGTTAGCTTTTACTTGTTGCAAATCTGCAATGCCTGCCTTGAGAGGGTTAACAGTTTGAATCTTCTTGGAGAAGATTCTCCTGATAAGCTCTCTGAGAAACCTGCTACATATGGAATGACAGCCTCGTTGGTGTCTGACCTTCTTTACTGTGTATCTTTGTTAATTTCATGAAAGACATATTTTCCATAAATAGTCCTGCTTATCTTTGGTTAGTGAAACATTGTCCAATGTTTCACTAACGTGACGTGTTGTTCACATCTGCTTAAAGCACTGCCATCCTTAGTAAACTTGCATTTTCCTCTGATGTAATTTTCCACAATATCAAAAAAGCTACTTAGAGCACATTGCCTGGCTGAGGCACAGACATTTTTAACAGGTGAACAGTGATTGCACACAGAGACTGAAACAGCCCCTTATGCTTTACAAAAACAGGACAGATTAATGCTTTTAGATCCCACTGTGAACATTTTCAAATGATTTGTATTTTGTGGAAATTTGCACGCCGCATGCTTGTTTTTGACATAAGCTTCCTATCGTAGATAGGATCAGATCATTTTGGGCTGACTAAATCATTTTATGCCAACAAGCAACAGTTTCAAGAGAAACTGGATTAAAATGCAAATAAATGCTAAATGTGTGCCACTTAATGAATTTGTGGAAATGGGTGAACTGCTTGAACCGATTTGAGTTGCAAATGATTCATTATACTTCTTTCCATACTCAATGTTTGCTTTTATATTCAAAATAATTACAAATACATTTTACAGATAAAATCTCTTAAATATATCCAAACATTCATATAGAAAAGATTTTGTGCATTTGATTCCCATGAAACCACTCAGGAGCATGTCTTTGTGCCCTCACTAATTAAGAAGGGGATTGAAATATGGACCCATCAGTGAGGGGACACTTCTCTGTTTGACTGTGGTGATTAATTTCAAGCAAAAAGACCATGACAGGAGATCCAGAGATGTGGGGACACAAATGTCCAACTGCTAGAGGCAGAGATTGTACTCCACACACTCAAACACTCACCTCAATCTACCTCAATTGTTTAAATCTAAACAAATAAATAAATGGGACCATTCTCTAAATTACAGCAAGATGCACAACTTTATTCCTAGTTCGTTGTAGCTCCCCTTTCACCCTAACATTACCGTGCCTCTTGGATCCAGAGTGTGTCTACATCTGATAAGCTAGACAGCGGTTAGGCTACATCTGGAATGCTAATCTCCTTTTGGCACTTTTCCCTTCGCTGCCATCCTGTCAAGAGCAGCTTGGAAGAAGGTCTCACTTCAGGTGTTTATGCTGCTAAAATCTTGGTAAGTGGCATATCTTTGTGTCAGGTGGTAGAGCAGGTTGTCCACTAATTACAGGGCTGGCAGTTCGCTTCATCATGGTCAAGTGTCCCAAATTGCTTCCGATTGAATGCTAACATCTTTCGTGGCAGCTCACCACTGATGTGTGTGTGCCTGTGAATGTGAAAATTACTCAGATTTTTTGTCAATGCCCCTTTTGATTTTGGGCAAAGGCACCATTCTCTTTTTAGGTGGAAACACATAGAACTGGTTCTAGAGTACGCTCCAGCACCAGTGCTTTGGTATAAAGGAGGACATATATAAATGCAGACCATTTACTACTTAATTAATAAAGCTCTGTTTTGTGGCATTCGTGCATCTCTAGTTGTGGGTTGTGGGTTGTTTATCCACAAACACTTTTAAAAGAAAATACTAGAAAATTGTAATTTAAATACATTTCAATATTAAGTTATTAATATTTTTGGAATATGTAGGAGTTCTGTTCTCTGCAACTACTCAATAAGCAGTCAATAGAATAAGCTGTTCTAGTTCAGTCTATGGTGATTTAATGTGATAAAATCATTTTGTTTTTCAGTGTTTTCTGGAGGATTTGATATGATCTAGCAACATTCCCTCGGAAACTAGCAGGTACACAGTTTGCTTAAAGCAGATACAGGAACTCTGTGAGTAGGTGAAGTGAGGAGAGGCTCGTGATAAATGCAGTGATAATGGAAAATGTGTAAGGCAGACTCCTCACTGGAGTATATGGCACTGTATGTGTGAGCCCACAGTAACGCACACAGAGATCAAGGCAAAAATGTATCTTATTCTTATCACAAATGCCTTTTCCTTACCAATGTAGCACCATTTAAAGGGAAATAAATATGTCAGTTATATGATGTCATACCTGCATATTGCGAAGAAGCATTGCTACAACAAAAAAAATAGTCAAACATAATTTTTTTTGCTTTTCTGGCCAAATTTGCACATTAAATTAGTGTATTCAAGAAACATGGTGAAAAAGAACACAGTAAAAAAAATATATTTTGGGGCAAAAAAATGTCTTCCTTTACAAAAATGTGTCCTTGTAAAGTCAAGTACAAGAACATGCGCCAAAACATCAAAGACAGTTCCCTCATGCACACATACAGTGGAATCTCAAACTAGTATTTACATGCACATACAGAAACTACAGCAGATGAAGTCAGAGAGCCATAGAGACACAAAATGATGCACATCACATTACATCTGCTGTGACGTTTGAGAGAAGAAAGCCATTTTTAAAAGTACTGCTTGTTTTTTTTTTTTCTGTTTTCTTTCGTTCCTTTTTTCTTTTCCTTAATACGAGTCGTGAAAAGCAGCAGCAGCCAGACAGCCTTAAATATTTATTTGTGGGTTTTGGAGCCGGATGAGCTCTGACTGCATAAACAGATTAGCTGCCACTCTCTGCAAACATTCTTATGTCCACATACTCTACACACACGCGCAGACAGATCTTCCTACATATACACCTCACTACACACATGCAGTTAAGTAATATTGCATCCACAGTCACATAATTGCTCTTCGCCGTTGCACTCATACACGAGTGTCGCTCAGCCAGAAGGCTTCATGTGGTGAAATACACAGCATAAGGCAAATCCAGCCTGTTCTTTCCAAATATTTGACGTGTCATTGCTGGTTTTCTGGGTGTGTTTGTGTGTGTCTCACAGTTTGCCCTCCTAACCTTTTGTCCTCTGATGCCTTCACCTCTATTTATTGAAACCGCCACCTCACTTCTCCTGTTCTCCTTCATCTTTTGATAGTTTGATGTTAGCCCCTCCCCTCTTCCCTCCATCTGTTCCCATATTTTTCCTTGTTTGGTTTGTGTGCTCAGCTTCTTTCGTTCTTCTTTTGCCTTTGTATTCTTCCTTTTTGCAACCTTTCCTTCTCTCGTCATTGAGATCTCTTTTTTCTTCCTCCTTTTCTTTCAATCAGAGCTGACGTGACACAGTTTTTCTCCCACTTTGGGTGCACTCAGACGGCAGTGGCTCCACATGACCAAGGCAGAAACCGATACCACTGACAGGCATTGTGACTGCAGAGCATTTGACCAGAGGTTCACTGATCAAATCTGAGGGAACATACATGTGGAGAAAATCTCCATGTACTTTTTTTGTTTTCTCTTTTTAACGCAAAGTCAAAGCAGCTGGACAAGTGCCTGTAAGAAAGCATCTGTTTTTAAAGAACAGCTGTTTGAAGTCTTTTTTTTTTTTAAGAAAAATGGACCAGATTTTTGTCCATACCAGAAGGATTTCAGCATTTCTAGCTCACTTAACAACTAACAGGCTGGCTAAAACTTTGGGAAGACCCCTGAGATTCAATTGTACCACTAGACAGCTACATATGGCACCAGTGATTTAGTTAATGCTGGAGTTAGGTCATGCTTAAAGCACGCAGGTGACCTATGATTAGGAAGAATTGAAAAATTTAAGTTAGAGAAAGGATCCCTTTTTAAAAGATCAGGTGCATCTGCCCTTTTCCTAATTCCAAGGCCGAATTCACAATATCTTCGTTAGATCCAAACTGTGAGTCTAGTTGGATACAGTAATGCATATGGATATATTTTCAGGGATAATGAGTTCGCTGTAATGCTCGGAACTAAAAACAACAGTGGCAAATATACAGTTGGAGAAGTAAGAGCTCTGATCTCCTTGAGCTCTGGGGGTGCGAGCAAAGAAAAAGCAAACATGTGACATTTTGTGAATTTACTGTCTGCAAGAGTTGGAATAACAGGATTTGTGTAAAACTTGAGTAAAACGTATCTGCGTTCAGTGTTTTAAAGGCCAAGATGATCACAGGTTATTTGGAAATCATATTTACTGTATGTGCTGAACTCTGTTGCAGTCAGAATATTAAAAGCAGGTCAAATAGTGAAGGGTGAAATGGAGAGCTTTGATCTTGTTACACTGCAGTGTTCTGATGGGAAACCTCTGGTCTTGACATTCACATGTGTGTGAATTTGACATGTATATATAGCCTAAATAATGGCAAGGGCACTTCCTGTTAGCTGTAGTCCAACTTATCAGGACAGTGCAAACTATCACACCTCAGAAAATGGTAGGAAACAGTTCAGTTACTACCGGACACCCCCAAAAGTCCTGTCTCCATGCCTCCAAGGTCAGAGGTGTTTTGGTAGAACAAAGGAAAGCTACAGATGGAAAATGGTTTTAATGGTGTGATTGTGACTTTCAGACATTGCTCATCAGCTGTTTTTTTTGTTTGTTTGTTTGTTTTACCTGTGCGTCACTTTTGTACACTGAGTTTCATAGGTCAACATTAAGTGGTTCAACCTAAAAAAAAAACCCATTCCTCTGTAATTGTCAGGTACAAGAAATGGGCTGAATTAGAGTGAAAAACAGCCAGTGTCCACCAAAACACTTTCAGAAAGTCTTGCTCATTACAAATTTTAAAATGAAAAGAATGTCTGGCTCCCTGGAAGCAAAATAAACAGAAATGATGGGTGTAATAAGACTTTTGCACATCAGTTTTTTCTTTTACCCTAATACAGGCTTTGCATTGCAGTCTGTGTTTTCCTTCAAACTAGCCATATGTTGACATTAGTGATTTCTAAGCTGAGTTAGCTTGTATAGCTTACCTTTGGTGTTGGTATAGCAAAGAGGCACTGGGGCAAAACACTCAGGAGTGAGCATGAATGTCACATCATTTGGATTTTAGAAGACAGTTTCTATAAATTAATCCACAAGCTGTTAAAGGCAGACAAAGTCTTAATTCACAGTCTGTTCATTGCAACCATTGTAATCTGTTTATATATTGCCACTAAAAGGCATTTAGTATTTCCAATAAACTCCTTAGAGGAGCTCATGTCATTACTTACAATTAGCTTATATTTTTAAAATGCTGATGTTAATGTACATCAGCAATTACGTTCAAATATCTATCAAAGTAAATGCATTGATCAGAAGTTTAGTGTGGTGGTGGGTTTAGAGTTTTTGAGAATGCAACAGATTAAGCAAATTTGGTTCAAATCTATCCTGATCACAAAGGTGAGCCTTTGAGCTTAAACATGCCCAAAAACTCATGAAAGTTTGCATATTGGTCAGGTCTGGTGAAAATGTACAGATTTTAATAGTTTCACATATCGGCGGGCAACATGGCTCTAGAGCGCCACCTGTGTGTTGTTAAATGAAGTCCCGTGAACACATAGTTTGAGCTACATGAATGAAATTTGGTAGTCTTGAGTCCATAGACTGATACCCAACAGGGAGTCCTGTGCGAACTCCTAGGGATTTTATCAGATCAACATGATCGTTGGTGAATCTTCTAAAGATCTTAGTGATGTTAAATCGTGAAGGTTTTTGTTTTTCATGAAATGCCATGGTCATGGTGGCACATCGAGTTTTGATCATTCGCGACGAAGTACGAAATTGATGTAACTCTAGGACACATTGTCCAATCTCTCATAAACTTCACAGGCACGATGAGAGTCGAGCCCCAAACGGATCGACATGCCATTCGTTAGCAAAGGTCTAGATAAGACTTTAACTGGTGTTTCCACGCATGACATGCATCCATGTGACATTACATCAGATGGTAATCTCCATCACCGCCTGCTGGGTGTATGTTTTGGACGTGTCTCAACAGGGCCCTCTTAACAGTTTATTAAATCATGTCAAATGCTTAAATGGCCTAGCTTGTACAAATCAGTCTTGAGCTGCTCTTAAAAAGTGTCTACAGATCTCAAATGTAATTTTTGTCCATTCACTAGTTTACAAGCCACAACCTTGAATGCACAGTCTCCTTTAGGTTTCACTGTAGAGCGAGGAAACACCAGCTTATATATGGATAAAAGCAGTACTTTGGAAGAGGACGATGCATGTAGCTAAACCTGCTTGTTTTCAGGCTTCTTCATCAAATTGCATTCTTCTGCATTTACCAGCTCCAGTCTGTGGTCCAATTGTTTTGCTCTTCATTCTTTAGTCTTCACCTCATTTCATCACACCATTTTTTCCTTTTCATTTCTATCTGATTTCTCTCTCCTGCTTTGGTGCCTGTTGTTTTGCCCATGCTGCTTTGCTCTACATCTCCCTCCTCATTTCTCTGTTGGACTTTATATTCCAATCCGTCATCCTCTTCTTTCCCTTCCCACCGCCATCTCGACTTCCTCATTCCGTTACACCCGGCAGATTGCTCGAGATCCGTCTTAAACCTCAGACCTCATCCTCTCTCCTTTACTCTAGTCCTCGGCTCCTCGAGCTCTCATTCTCATCGATGTCTGTCTCGCTACCAGTTCCCCTTTTCATCCCTCTGCCACATTCTATATTTTCCTAGATATACATATTTATATTCTCAACTTCTCTTAGATATTCAGCCATTCTCTCTCTGTGTGTGTGTGTGTTTTGCTCTCTCTCACTACCTCCTTGCTTCCAGTATTTCATGCGTGAATAATCCATGTCAGTTTAATCCTTTTAGCTATTCTCCCCGTAGCCTAATGAGCCTATAGCGCTACTGCACTGCCTCACACACACATACACACACAGACACACGTGCACCACAGCTATCAGTATGGTTAAGAACATTAATACCACCTTAACAGGATTTATCTCACATCTCGATCCCTCTTCATCCTCTACTCCTCCTCTCATCCTCTCTCCGGTCTGGTCTGTCTCTCCTCTCCCCTCAACCAATGAGCACTCTCCACATCCCTTAATTAATCACACTAATATCTTATTTTAATGGCGTAATTGCCACATTGGCTTTACCAGAACTGACATTTTCCTAAGTGGTCTAGAGGCAGACTCACAAATCTTCTGTTAGCAGCCAGCTGGTAACAATAAAGGACGTCCACTTGAGATTTTTTGGAGCACTTGTTAAAAATGCAACAAGTAAAGAAGAAAATGATTCAGAAAGTGCCTGAAAAAAGAGATCTCCACTGGTATTAGGAGCCTAAACAGATACATTCATTTAATAAAATGCTCATATTTGATCCTAGTTATTGAAGGCTTAATGGAAAAAAGAAATCCCTCAAGAAATGCACTGAACAGAAAGCTACACATGCCAAGGCTCTTAAATGCAGCTCCATATAAATGTGGTCATCTAACAAGAATCTAACAAGAAGAAAATTACCAAAGCAGTTCAAAATGAAACAAAAGCAACCAGCAGTGCAAAAACTGTGAATGGAAGCATCCAGGAGCTTTATAAACAAACTCAACATACCACACTGCTTTCCCAAGTTAAAATGTTCTCTTTCATGGGAAATAGGTGCTTCAAAGAATTGACTGTGGCAGACTAAGCTGCCAAATACACGCACCTAAATGGATGTTTTTGAAAACCAAGAAACATATTTGAACCAGATGGCGTATGGTGAATAATTTAGTTATAAATCATATTTAATACAGCACATGCGATCCTGTGGTTATTATGAGGGTTTGCACGCTTGACTGTAAACTGAAAAGGTTGTTTGGTGTGCGCACTAATGTTTTTCGCGTCTATTTGCGCAAGAGCACCTTAAATATGTGTAAGTGTGAGTGAGTGTGCGTCTCCTGATATGCGACTCTTTGATTTCCTCCATTCCATCACATTCAAAGCGCCGTCCCTTCATTTGCAGACACGGCAGCAGGACAGAAAGTTTGCCGCTTCCCTCCTTCTCTATTTGTCTCTCGCTGTCTTCTAATCGGTCTCTGTCATCGCCACCCCCTTTCTCCCCTTCCCCCTTGTCCACCTCTCGTCTCCCCTTTGTTTGCAACCTCAGTCCCTCCCTCCATCATTCTGTCTGTGCTTCCATCTGCTCAATTGCTCCTCGGTGTCGCACGCACAGACAGTCGTCTGACAGCTCTATGAATTTTACACACTCACAGAGTAAGTTATATCCAGCTAATTAGCTCAAGTGGCAGCAGTCTGCCACATCACTGCCATTTAAGAACAAGAAACCTTGTTCTGTTTAAAAGTCTTGATTGGGATGTGTGACTGTGTAACACACACATTTTCATTTTAAAAAGTTGTAGTTTTGAACATTTTGTTCATTCTTCTGTCATTCTGAGCTGGTGAAAAATCCACGTGTAACCCTTAAAGTGATACCTCCACTTTAAGGGATATTTCCTAATGGGTAAAGTTAAACATGTTACAGGTTTATATATATATATATATATATATATATGGCCGTGGTGAGCTTGATGAGGACAATGTTAATGTCTAGATTACACGTTTTTTTGTGGGGAGTGCAAGCTCTCTTTCAAAGCAGCCATTTTGGCTTTAAACAGCAGGTAAACGCATGTGTTACTAATCACATTAACAGAGGTTCTCTTTCATTTAGGCTCATTTAAGCTTAACTAATGCGATTAGTAACACCTGTTTTTCCCACTACTTTATATAGAAGTAGCTGTTTGCAACATCTGTCTCATTTTTAAAAAAAAAAATTTTTTCCTTCAGTTGTCATACTCCCGTCCTGAGTAGGACAAGATAATACAATGCAGTGAAATTCTGATGAGGAAAAATGGGATTTTCTATTATAAAACTGCAATTCCAAAATACGCTGTGTAAAAAGTAAATAAAACTAAAATGCAATATTTCATTCCTGGCAGAACACTGAAAAAACAGCAATGTTTAAATTTACCATTAAAAACAGAATATTTCCTTGTCTTCGGCAGCACGGTGACATGGTGGTTAGCACTGTAGGAGAAGGTCCTGAGTTTGACTTCACCGTCTGGCTGGGACCTTTTCCTGTGTGGAGCTTACATGTCCTCCCAGTGCCTGGTATCTCTCCGGCAGTGTTGGTCAAGTTACTTGAAAAAAGTAATCAGTAACTAATTACCGATTACTTCCCCAAAAAAGTAATCCCGTTACTTTACTGATTACTTATTTTCAAAAGTAATTAATTACTTAGTTACTTAGTTACTTTTTAAAAACACAATTTACAACCTGAATAGGTGATAAAGCGATAGATCTTTCAGCCCAATTCTACTTTTTCTGCATAATCCATCATACAAAATGTAATCAAATGGAAAAGTCTCTTTTTGAAACTTGTTTTATTAGTTTTAATCTTTTAACTTTATGCATCAAGTAAAAATTTAATTATATGCAACATTCTCTGACTGGAAGAAATTTGTTTAACATTTAAACTTATTTTCTGCACATTCCAGCACATAAAATATATTTTTTTGTGTGTGTGTTTACACTCAGTCTTTCAAAAAGATGTAAGTAAAACACAGCAGAAAATAAATAAAGTCAAAGACTAGCGGTCCTGTTGCTCTATTTTCACCTGTAAAGCAGGAGTGGGGTAGTATGATCCACTGTTGAGCTGCACACAGCTGTTGTCACGAACGTCGCACTCGCTTACGTCACTGTCATGAGACATTCTTGCAAAAACATCACGGTTTTAGTAACGCAGTAACGCAGCGTTCCTACGGGAAAGTAACGGTAATCTAATTACCGTTTTTGCAACAGTAATCCCTTACTTTACTCGTTACTTGAAAAAAGTAATCAGATTACAGTAACACGTTACTGCCCATCTCTGCTCTCTGGGTACTTTGACTGCATGTGTTTGGACTGTCGGAGGCAGCTAGATGGGCTAGGTTACCTGGTAGTGCAAATGTTTGCCTGTCTCTCTGTGTTAACCCTGTGACAGACTGGTGACCTGTCCAGGGTAAGGCTGTTACCTCGACAAATTTCTTAGTCAACGGAAAAAAAATTAGACTAACTGACTATTGTAAAACTAAGAAACACTCAGATATCATGTTATATTTGAGAACGATTTAATGTAAAAAACAAAACAAAAAAACATTTAAACAAAGGCTTTTAAAACCGTTAATAACATTTTGGGTTACTGGGTCAGCCACCAAAGCGTGGAAGCCCAGACCGCCCCCTCACTGCCTCCCCCTCGACATATCCAGGGAAATATTAAGGACTTCCCGTATAATCTCTCCAGCGCATCCTGGGTCTACCCCGAGGTCTCCGCCCAGTAGGACATGCCTAACCGGAACATCTTACCCAGGGGGGATTAGCTCAGCAGGCTCCTTTCTATGTCCCCCCACAATGGGAAAGTCCATCCGCCCCTTATTTACGCTGCTTGTATCCACGATCTCTAACAATAGTAGTTTTAACAAAAAGATCAGGCTGAGATTAGGAAGTGTTATGAAGTTTCTCAACAACGATGCTCCATCTGATGGCAGATGGCTGCATAACATTTAGGATATAGCTGTTTACCAACATGGGCATCAGTTCAAATGTAAAATGATAATATTAAACAACTGCTATGTCTGGTACAGACTAGTTACAATAGCAATCATTACTTGTCTAGTTGAGTAGTCGCATACATCCCTAGTCCACAGTATACCCTGCCCCTTGCCTTGTGGTAGCTGGGATAGGGACCAGCCTGGACTTTTTCAGCAGCGCTCCTCTCTTCTACCACGACGTCATGCTCCTGCAATAGCTGCAGTCTGTGGTTTAGCATTATCATGCAATCCCTTCCCTGAAAAACGTGTCATCTGGATAGGAGCATGTGTTTTTAAACTGGTATATGCTACAGGCATATCCCCCCCCCCCCCCCTTACAATCAGGGATGCAGGCCTTTGAACTAATAACAATATGAGCACTTAGTTGTCAAAAAAACATTTCAAATTATGATCCGTCTGACCACAGAACAGATTTCCACATTGTCTCAGTCCATTAGCTTTAAGCCAGAGGAGACAGCTGTGTTTCTGGATCATGTTCCCATATGGCTACTTCTTCGCATGATGGTGCTTTTAACCTGCATCTGTGGACAGGAGACCGAACTGTGGTCAAAGACAATGACTTCTGGAAGTGTTCTTCGGCCCATGGAATAATTTCCATTACAGAATCATACCTGCTTTTAATGCCGTACCAACTGAGGGTCCAGAGATATGAATTATTGGTTTCCAGTCTTGACCCTTGCGCACAGAGATTTCTCCTCATCCTTGGAATCTTTTGATGATATTACATCCAGTAGACTATTTTATGTTGAGGAATGAATTACAGATTGTTCTACAATTTGTATATGCAGATTTTTTTTCTTTATTTGTTAGAAACTCTGCCTCTCTTTATACCCAATCATGTTACTGACCTGTTGCTAATAAAGCTAATTAGTTGCAAAATGTTCCGCCAGCTGTTTCCCTTCAGTAAAACTTCATTTTCCAGGCTTTTTTGCCCCTACAAACTTTTATGAACTAACTTTTTGCATAAAATATTAAAATATCTCAGTTTAAACATTTGATATATAAAAAAAACCCTGATACTTATGAGATTTGCAAATCATTGCATTCTGTTTATATTTCTTTTTTACACATCATCCCAACTTTTTAGGATTGGGGGAATACCGGGTTATATACTGTATATCCCCCTAACACTCTTTACCAGTAGTTATGTGGATTGCCAGACTTTGTTGCCTGCCTAAAGAGTCAAGACAAGAGAAAAAGTCAAGATCGGCTGAAATCCTAGCAGACCTGCTGATCTGAACGCTAGCCCTCATCAGCTAAAACTGTTTTGAACTTCAAGAAGGCTGAGCTCATAGTTGCTACACTCCAGCTTCTCCCATACGACAGTCATATCTGCCGTGTCTGATGCCTGCTTTGTTCTGTGCTCGAGTGCCCATCTCCACGTTTCTATGCATGCACAGGTAACACTGGGCATTTCCCAGAATAGAGACAAGTACTTTTGTTTTGTGGGTAAAGCGACAGAACTGCATATGAATTGAAGAAGTCCCATGTGTGGATCTTGGCAAAGGTAAAGCAGGCCAACTCTGAGACAATCCCAGCAGACCAGCTGATATGAATGCCAGCCCACATCAGCTAATACATGTCTAGTCCCTGGATTGGAACAAGATTAAAAACAACACCTGACTCACGGTTCTGCTGTCAAACTCAGCTGAACACCTATTTGTATTTATTAAAAATGTAACCTTTTTTTAAACCTAGAAAGGTAGAAACTGCAACAGCTTTTGTTGCTGACTGCATGTCATATTTTTGCAAATCCACAGAGAGCAGATTTTTAACATCTGGTCAAACCCATCAGTGAAACAATATGAAGATAAATGGCCTGTAAATGGCCTGTATTTGTATAGTGCTTTTCTAATCCCTAAGGACCCCAAAGCGCTTTACACAACCAGTCATCCACCCACACATTCACACACTGGTGATGGCAAGCTACATTGTAACCACAGCCACCCTGGGGCGCACTGACAGAGGCGTGGCTGCCGGACACTGGCGCCACCGGGCCCTCTGACCACCACCAGTAGGCAACGGGTGAAGTGTCTTGCCCAAGGACACAACGACCAAGACTGTCCAAGCCGGGCCTCAAACCGGCAACCTTCGCCTTGTAATCGAAATGTTGCCGATTACAAGGTAAACTCCCAACTTTTGAGCCACGATGGCCCCAAGATAACACAACTTCACACGTGTACATAAGCCTAGGTAAACACTGTAAATGAACCTTATTACACAAGGACAGCACATCGCCCCACTGTATCCTTACAAGCCGTCCACTTACGCGACATGAACAAATTATATCCGACTGATTAATAGAACCATGAAGGCGTCAGAACACATGTGTCCAAACCCAGCGCAATTGACAGAGGCAGCGAGATTTGAGCGATGTGCTGTTTATTTAATAAGCAGGTCGGCTGGAGCATTTCAATTATTTCTGGGCACTAGGAGTGATGGAAGGAGGGAGGGTGTGAGGACTGCTGTGGGTAAATGGAAGCTGAAGCACGAAGGAAGAAAGCTGCAGAGGAAACTGCGTGTGTGTCAGTCTGTGTGTGTGTGATTGGTGATTGCAGAGGCCCTAATGGATACCAGAAGGGGAGCCATAACAAACACAAGGGAAATCAAAGTGTAGAAATTACAGCTCGCTCTAAATGTTGCATCGAGCATGTTTGCTATCTGTTCTGTATCCAATTACAAAAATATTCTTCACTTTTTAACCTGATCAGTGTTTAACTGCATTGTGTCATCTGGTAGGTAAGAATTTACTCAGGGCTGGAGCGAGACAGCTGAAGGTTCAGACTGATATCTCTCAGCCACATGTCGCCCGCTGGCGTGGAATCAAATCCCCGTAGTACCTGTTCTCCAGCGTAGCCTGCTAAGCCCTAAGTTGTAAATCACCCCAGTCTTTTAAAGAAAGAAAACAAAATCCCACCGGGTGTTGACTGTAATGCTGTTTGGAAAAACCCTAACTGTGTTACATTCATGCCCCAGAGTTCATTCATTATTCAACCTTCGCCGCACACTCATGTATAATTGTGTCTCAGGGTCTGGACTCATCACTTATTGCTGATGATGTTAAAATGTAAACTCAATTTCGATCTCTCTGTCAGAGCCTCAAATGCCTCAGAGGCAAAACACACGACGTTCCAAAGGATGAGTCTGCTGCTGCGGGCCACAGCCCCTGCAGCCCTTGTAGCACATTAGCAGTGCAGCACCGAGCAGCTGCTGCAAAGCGCCAGTCTGGCTGAGGAAAGCCGCTCAGCCCACACGTCCCGCTTTCCTGCACACCACTTTGTTAAACTCGTGAAGTTAAGACACTGTTTACCTTAATGATGCTGTTTGCATGAGAAAGACGAGGTGTGACAAGTAAAGTGGCCTGTTTTGTATACCGTTTGCTGTGGGCGAGGCGGCTGATGAGCCAGCCAGTGGTGAAAAATGATAAGAACTGAGTGTACTGCAAGCTAAACAAGCAAGTGTCACACTTATGAAAACAACATTAAGATAAATGAATCATTTGCTTTTTAGTCGTGCCAGCAGCCTGACTCGAGTGATGACAATGTGGCCGCATTAATTCACCAAAATATCTCAGCAAAATTATAAGCTGAATCCTATTGTGACGCCTGCTCTGTTTACCTGCACATGATTCAGTTTGTGCAAGTTAAAGGTGTGACAATTTGGGAAATAATCTGCCTGTAGTTAAGGAACACTTTCCCCAGGTTTCATTAACTCCACCACGTTTTTGGTGACATATGTGCCTGCTTGTCATCCTGTCTGTAGACACAATAGCTCAAAAAGCTTTTAATTAGTTTGCATTTTATTTATATAGCGCCAAATCACAACAACAATTGGCTCAATGTGCTTATAATAATACAAAAAAACAAGAGACCCCAGCAATCATATGACCCCCTATGAGCAAGCACTTTGGCGACAGTGGGAAGGAAAAAACCCCTTTTAACAGGAAGGAACCTCCAGCAGGTTCCCTCCGGGTACTCCGGCTTCCTCCCACCGTCCAAAGACATGCAGCTTGTGGGGATAGGTTAATTGGATAAATCCAAATTGTCACTAGGTGTGAATGTGCGAATGAATGTGAGTGTGAATGGTTGTCTGTCCCTATGTGTTAGCCCTGCGACAGACTGGCGACCTGTCAAGGGTGTACCCCGCCTCTCGCCCTATGACAGCTGGGATAGGCTCCAGCGCCCCCCGCGACCCTGAAAAAGGATAAGTGGAAGCGAATGGATGGATGGATGGAACCTCCAGCAGAACCAGGCTCAGGAAAGGACAGCCATCTGCCATGACTGGCTGGGTGAGTGAATGAAGACAGGACAAAGACACGCTGTGAAAGAGAGCCAGAGATCAATAATAACAAGTAATTAAATGCAGAGAGGTGTAAAAACACAAAACAGTGACAGAAGAAGAAATACTCAAGGCATCATGGAAAGTCTCCTGTAGCCTAAACCTCGCAGCATAACTAAGGGAGGATTCAGGGTCACATGATCCAGCCCTAACTATATGCTTTAGCAAAAAGGAAAGTTTTAAGCCTAAACTTGAAAGTAGAGATAGTGTCTGTCTCCTGAATCCAAATTGAAAGCTGTTTCCACAGAAGAGGGGCCTGAAAGCTGAAGGCTCTCCCTCCCATTTTACTTTTTAATACTTTAGGAACCACAAATGCTGTCTGAGAGCAAAGTGCTCTAATGGGGTAATATGGTACAATGAGGTCATTATAAAAAAACATGGTTTTGGTTTTGTCAAGACCTTGTTTGTTAACAAACTGGAGCTTACATGTAATGCATGATGCTAGCATTAATCAACACTGGAGTCATTTGGAAGGTGACAAGACAGGCATGTGCAACCTTTTGCTATATGCAAAATGTACTCAACGCCATCGATGTGATTTAATATATGGACTTTTGATACATGATTTTAGAGGCTTGAGGGTGTCTGCATGATTCACAAATCATAATAATCCTTTTTAATCTCATATTGGGACTTCCCTTTCCTTTAAATCAACTTTCTTCCTATTAGTTGTCCCTCACACATCAATCAAAGGCATGAAAGAACTTTCTAAAAAAAGAGCATGAAGTATGATGTACGGTATAAAGGTTTTGAGTTTTAGGGATTAATTGCACATAATTTGACCTCAGTTTTGATATTTTATCTGTTTTTAACTGTGTTTAATATGAGCATTCAACATTGTAACAACATATGTTGTTATCTTATGTACATATGTACATAAAATAAGGAAAAGCATAATAGGCCCCATTTGAAGGAGGCAGTACTGGGACTCTGTTGAGGGCATGTTTAGTTGTAGTTATAGTAAATGGCCTGGTTCTTACATTATACAGGACGTCTGGGTAAAGTCAGGGTTCAGTATCTTGCCCAAGGATACGTTGGCATGCAGACTGGAGCAGGGATTGAACCACCAACCTTCCAATTAGAGGTGACCTGCTCTACTTCTGCCGCTACATCCTGACCCACGGGGATGTAGAGGTAGAGCAAGTTCGTGGAAGTTCATGGAAGAATTCCCAACACTCTCTTCAGCTAAAACCCTTACTTGTCAAGATCAGTGTGTGTGTGTGTATGTGTGTATGTGTGTGTGTGTGTGTGTGTGTGTGTGCGCACAAATACAGTACGTACGTCTACTCCTTTGGGCCAAGTTTATATTTACCTTTTTTTCTGTGTCTGCCACCATCCATCAGTTTTACCGTCCATCAGGTAGCTGGGCCACCATTTTGATTTAAGGAAATGTCCAGAGGAAAGAAGTGGGGGCGAAAAAAACTTGGCTTATTCTTCTTTCAGAGTGTGCCACAAATAAGGCAGATAATGCCTTAGCTTAGTGTTAATGGTACAAGAAATTAAATTAAGGCCAAAGTTGGGATAGAAAAATGTTTAAGTGGAGAGCAGGAAGATCAGAGGGAGGAGAATTGGGGGTAATTTAAGGAGGGAAGGAAAGAATTTAAGAGGTGTATTGGAAAGATGGAGGGAAGAGATGTAGCTATGAGAAGGTGGGGATGCTTACCTTTAATTGAAAAAGACGATGGCGGCTCAGAGATGTAGGAACGGGGGATGAGATGGGGAGCAGCAGGGTGTTTGGCCATTGGGAGGCAGTTTCAGGAGGAAGATGGTAATTGTCCAGCTCGACTCGATAAAGAGGCCTTTAAGAAACTATTTCATTTTCCCTCCACAAACTCGTACTGTTAATGGGATTTCTGCTCTCTGCCCCTGCTGTCATAAACACAGACACACACACACAAACACACACATCCTTGCAGAGCTACAAACAAAAATGGCCTTACCGTCACACGTATACCAATTCTCATCGCTAAACTCTTACTGAGATAGCCATTAAATACAGCCATAGCCAGTGATTTCTCACACTTGCAGACACACACACACACAAACACACAGCCAAGTGCACAAGCGCACAAAGAAACACAAATGGAAATGGGGAGACGTGGTGTGCAAATTTTCATCTCGTGCAGCGATACCGCCAAAATCATGCATTACTTTCATTCCAACAAATCATGTCAGAGTGAACAGAGCTGAAATAGAATCGAAGATTATGAAGTGTTACATCCTGCTATTTTGCTCACAGCTTTTCAAATTACACAATGTCCTCCAAAGAGGCTCAGTGCTGCTGCTCAAACCATGGAATCAGACATTTATCAGCTCCATTGGATAAGCGAGTAAACACTCTAACGCGGCAGATGTTCTGGGGTAGACAGGTGAGCGCATCTATGAGACAGAGGGAATGCAGTGCGGTCACGTAGGCATCTGAGGGTGCGCTCACATCCGTTTTGCAGATCAACCAATCCATAAAAACCCTGAGCTTAGTCATCCTAATGATGTCAGCGTATGTGTGCGTCTGTTATGTGTGAGAAATTGAGATTTCCACATTTCAAGGGAAATGAGGAAAAAAAAAAGATCCTGGCCCATTGCACCGAATGACCATAATCTGCCCGACCTTGATGGGGTTTTTGATTGATGACAGTGACTCAGCAGTTGTGACAGGCGATTCTGTATTCTGACACGGAAAAGAAAACACGCCCTCGCCGGTGAAATGTACAAACACTCCCAGTCTCATCTTTCACACATGGTTTCCGCTACAGCAGTGAAAGAAAGTGCGAAGCAGAAGCACCCAGCAGCAGGAAAAATGAAATAAAAATCTCACCCATTAAAGCAGAAATGGAATTTGCAGGTAATTTTGTGTGAATCATCTTCACACAAGCTGAAGATAGGCGACTGTGGCTCAGGGGGTTGGGAAGCGTATCTGTAACCGGAAGGTCGCTGGTTCGATCCCCGGGCTCTTTGTCCTGGTCGTTGTGCCCTTGGGCAAGACACTTTACCCTACTACCTACTGGTGTTGGCCAGAGGGGCCGATGGCGCGATATGGCAGCCTCGAATCTGGAGCTGCCTCCACCAGTGTGTGAATGTGAGAGTGAATGAATAGTGGCATTGTAAAGCACTTTGGGTGCCTTGAAAAGCACTATATGAATCCAATCCATTATTATTAAATGATCTTTAGCTTGTTTTGTTTAAGGTTTTGCCATCAGATCTTTAAGGCCTGATTTATGTTTCAGTGGGAAATACATGTTGTAACCTATGACATAACCGCAACACCCCCTAAACCCTACCACATAAACTACTACATCACCTGATTAGAAATGTACCTTCACATTGGGTCTATTGCGATTGACTTGCTCAGCAAAGTTGATTCCTCCTGCGCATTTCCGGCTACTTTTTTCGCCACCATTTTTTAATTTAACAGTGAGAAAAAAACAATCATCACCTCAGCGTGAAGAATAAAGATCATAGCATCAATATAAGGATTCACAAATGTCTGGAAATTCCTGGAGGGAGACATATAGAAATATCAGAATGGATGTGAGGGAATGTACAAAGAAGTAGGAAAACTAGAAAGACAAACACGTTTACACCTAAAAATGCTAACCACAACAAAGAACCAATGAACCAGGAGGCATAAAAGTCTCAGGATTTTATTTGTTTCCATCGGCTGAACACAACCAAATGGTAATTAACATGTAACGCACCAGCAGAAGTCTAAGTCAGGTCTAAATCCAAACTGTTAGCATGTATTAGTTCCACCAGCTCAATTAATGGCTATGAGATTCATTCCTGCATTGCCTTAGGTAACTAAAAACCATATTTCATAAATTAGTGGTATTAGTAATATGAATTAATGTAATTCCACCTATGTTAGCTCGGGACAGTGTGGGCAAATATCAGTGACTTGACATCCCTTTGGCCTTCCAGACTGTTTTTTCACACCTATAAAAGCAGCTTCCATTGCTCTTATTACTACATGCACTTTAATGATGTGAGCACAAGTGTAGCTTCAGGAAATGTGAACAAGAGAAGAAATTTAGCCCATAATTCAAAACACCTGTGTTGCTGTCGATGAGCTCTGAGGCGGTAAAAACGTTTTCATGCTAGAAAACACAAAATACCAAAGTTGTCTTCTTTCTGCAGGTCAGTAAGGACAGAAATCAACCGACCAGCTCATGTTTGTTTATTGTTTGAAATGTCACCACCTGCTACTACATGTACACACAAATTCTCATATATACAGCCAAACAGGCGGCTGAAATATTATGAGAACTGTAGATTTTAGTGTAATCTATTACACTGAAGGACCAGAGTGGTTCAAGAACATAGGACTCAAACTAAAGCACACAGATTAACCTGTGAACGTTACCATCAGAAGTACTTTGCCTCAGTGTGCCTAACCAATATAGACAAAAAGAAATATGAGAACACTAGGAAAGTCTGTCTGTGGCACTACCAGTTCATTAAACAAATATTAAACATTAAGATGCCTTGCCAAGTTTATTCAACCAAGTTTATTCAACCAAGCATGTCTGGGAGCAATCCTTAAACAGGTTGCCAGTTCCTCACAGGCATAATAATAAACACTGAAACCTTTTTTTTTTCAATTCTTTGATTCTTTTGAAGAACATGAATCAGCCAATCCCATGGCAGCGACTTAATGCGTTAGGTATGTGGATGTAGTTAAGATGACCTGCTGAAGTTCAAAGTGAGCTTCAGAATGGACAGCAAAGGTGAACATGACATGGTTGTTGGTGCTAGAAGGGCTGGTCTGAGTGTTTCAGAAACTGTTATTCTACTAGAATTTTACCACAAAACCAATTCTAAGGTTTACAGAGAATGGTCTGAAAAAGAGCAGCTATCCTTTACCTGATAGGTCAGAGGATGGCCAGACTTTGAGCTGACAGAAAGGCAACAGTGACTCACATTACTACTTATTACAATGGAGGTACACAAAAGAGCCTCGGAACATTGAAGCACATAGAAGAAAACACTGAGTGCCAATTCTGTCAGCTGAGAGCAGGAAACTGAGACTACAATCTCAACTAAATTGGAAACAGAAAAGTGGAAAATGTTACTGGGTGTGATGAGTCTTGATTTCTTTTGTGATCAACATTTTATTGATTCAAAACGGGGTTGGGGGGGATGAGTCTTGATTTCTGATGTGACCTTTAAAGGTTAGGGTTGGAATTTGTTGGTTGTGGTGTTTGTATAATAGTGAAGAGCATATTTTGGGCCCCTTAATACCAAATGAGCCCATTATTTAAACACACAGCCTATCTGAGTATTGTTCTGCCCATGACCCTTTATGACTACATCTTGTGATGGCTACCTCCAGCAGGATAACACACCATGTGACAAAGCTCAAATCATCTCACACTGGTTTGTTGAACATGACAATGAGTTTATTGAACTAAAACGACCTCCACGGTCACCAGATGTCTGTCCTATTGAGCACCTTTGTGATTTGGTGGAACAGGAGATTTGCATCATGGATGTACAGCTGACAAATATGCAGCAATTCTGTGATGTCGCCATGTCAATGTAGACCAAAATTGCTGAGGAATCTTCCCTGTGCCTTGTTTCTTTGCCATTAAGTGCTAAGGGAATTAAGGGGAAAATGGGCCAGTAATAGAAGTAGCATAGAAATAATTTTTATTTTACGAACATTAAGAAAATGTTTTTTTTATTTTTTAGAGTTCATGTGTGGTGAATGGTGAAAGTTCTTCTTCTACATGTTCCACAAATAAACCTGTAAAACAGTGCTTAACTTTTCTTCTGTCATTAACTATTTGGCATAACATATCGTATGTCCCATAGGTGATTACGGAAAATGTGAAATATGAACTGTACAATATGAACTATGTCAATTAATCATTGTTGCAAAGCAATACAAATTCAAACATCAAATATGTGACATGGTGTAAGATGAAAAGGTGACTGAACATACCTTCAAGGCTCTGGCGTCTTTGGCCACGAATGAAATATGCTTGCTGTTACCTCTACATGTTTTTTTCTACCACAGAATAATGAAATGGAGAATGCAAACTCGGTGTGGTAGCTGCTGGTGGGTCAAACTGCACATTTTCTCTACTTACTCAAATCTCTCCCCCAAATTATCCTTGGGATGTTTTTTTTTTGTTTTTTTAATTTTTGGAAGGAATTATAATTGGTATATTTTGTCATCAGTGTAACATGTCTATAGTGTATGCTTTCAAATTGGCATTGTTTATACAGAGATACAGTTCCTTGTATTCAGTCTTTAGACTAGAACTGGTTAACATCAGGTTCTTAGCTGTAAGAGTCCATAGGTAGTGCAAGAGAATAAGGCATAGAGTTGGCAACCACCTGGCAATTTCTGGCTTCTAGGAAAAAAAATGTGCATTCCCTAACAAACCAACTGGCGAGTGGTTGTCTTTAGCACACTCAGGTCTAGAGACCCATGGTAACCACTGGATGGCTGTGTCCAGCTAGCACCTTTCTGCAAGTACTCGCCAACCAGTCAGGGAATACAAAATTTTCCCTAGTGTCCAGTGGTTACCAGATAGCCTGTAGACCTAAGGTCATCATACAAAAGAACAGAACTGAAATTCATAGAGGGGCAGCCATAAAAAAGTAGTTGCTACTACACCAAACTTGTAAAGAGGAACACAATTATAACATTTCTTTTTACTTTCCATTGAGAGTGTGTCGTGGCATCACCCACAAATAGAGTGAAATCGCAGCTTCTGTAGTTACCAATTTATGCAGCAACCCCAAAATTGACTGCAAAGGTATTTCCAAGAGTAGGAAAACAATGTAAAACTATAATTTGCATTTCAAACAACCCACATACCAGATAATTCCTATGAATCTTTAGCTCTCAAAAAAGCCATTGTTATCCATATTGCTACCCACTTATGTAATTGTTGTAGAAAGCCTAAGATGAATCTAAATAAACACAGACTGACAAGAAGTATGTGCCCAGAGGCTGCAATATATTCTCCAGTAGATTGCTGACTCTAAACTGTTGGAATCAAATTTGGTGTTATTGAATTGGTATAACCATAATGATATTCAGTTTACAGTTATGTAATCCACATACTTTAGAAACTGCATAGAACTTATAGTGCCCAAAGTGATTAATCCATTTTCAAAATGTATGTTAATTACCTTCAACGCTTGGACAAAGTCAGCCCCTACTGACCCATCTTTCATCCCACCTTCTGTTTCTGTCTTGTTGCCTGTAAGTATCCATCAGAAGCAGAGAACACAGCAGACTACTTTTAAGAGTGTCATTACAGTACTTTGCCCAGAGCCCTAGAAATCATACTCCTACGCAGAATACTACTTCAACTCAGCTTTTTTTATTTTCATTAAAAGCAAATGTGTCCAGGTAAATCCACCTTGTAAGCATAAGCAAAGGTGTTGCTTGAAAATCACAATCAATGGCATGGTCCTTTTCAGCTGTTACAGAGGAGAGAAAACTCCAAACTAAACCTATCATCACATCCAGTGGTGCCCCTTAATGTCCTCCTGAGAGCTGTGTGCTGACTGACACTGAATTAATTACCTCTGAGAACGTCAGCTACATATAAGCAATCCAATCTGTGCCGCAGGAGAACTCAATTGTAAAAGCTGCACCAGCTGTACCTGTTGACCTGTGCTGCAGCATGAACAGCAGGATTCAGGGTCTTTATTCTCCCTGTAGCTTAATGGATAGAGCATGACTCAAACGCTGCCTCGGTTAGGAGTTCAGCTTTCCTCTGTAGTCACCCACATTAAAATTCTATAAGCAGCTATGAAACTAGAAGGAGCTTGGGACAAAAACATATACTGGTGTCATAGAGAAAGAAAGAAAGAACGAACAAAGGAAAGAGAGAGCCCCCAGCAGTGTTGTAGAAAAAAGTTCAAATGAGTCACAAATATAGGTGGCACAAATGTATTAACTTCAGCTCTGGATCATGGTTGATTGTGCCACGACATTTACACAAGTCACAGTGTAATAAAATATCTACAATTTCTCCAAAATTAATCAAATGCTCTTGTTCTACCCTCAGCTAAAATTAAAGTTGTACTTTTCTAAAGTAATCCTGAACAGTAGTTCTCCAGGATTTGACTATTTTTCACAATTTTCAGAGGAATGCTTGTTGTTGTTGTTGTTGTTGTTGTTGTTGTTGTTGTTGTTGTTGTTAAGCTACCCAACACTGTCCTATGAATCATTCAAGCTTGAAAAGGCAGCTAACTCGAGAGATGACCCAGTGTTGTGTCTACAGAAAAACCAAAGAACCAATTTATATTGTACCTCTAGGCACTTTGTAGCAGTCTGCCACAGAAACATATCACTTGTTCCACTGTCTCTAACTTAATCTATTTTAAAAATGGCAAAGATCACCCAGATTAACAGGGATAAAATTTTACTTTTTGCATTAGCAAGGTGATTCCCAAAAGCACTGTTAGTCAAAAAATAGCATATCTCACCATGTTGTGCTGTGTGTCCCTACAAAATTAAGGAAATTCATGAAGCAGAGAACAAAAGAGTAATCAGAAGCAGATGAACAGTATCTGAAAATTATTTTCTTAGGAAATAGGAAACAGGTCCAGCAAGGACCTGACCCTTCAGATGTGTCGACGCCTCATCAGATATGATCTCGTTGGAAGTGTGGCTGCTAAGAAGGTATTTTTAAGGAAGGGAAACAGAGAGAAAAGGCTGATGTATGCCAAACTACACAAGAACTGGACTGAAAGTGGCAACAGGTCAGAAATCGTTGGTTCGAATGGTATACAGCATCTCTGTCATAGCTGGGGAATTTATTTATTTCAGCCTGATTTGTTGGTCAGAACTGATGGAACTATGAAAAAAGTGTTGAGCTCAGACTTTTGCACAGCACTATAGACAGGACACACTGCACAGGTTTGCAGTACTGGTTTGATATGTCCCCCTCTTGGTTTTTAAGTATAGAGTACTACTACCTGCTACCATAAATTATTCCTCCTTTCAATAATTTTGTTGCATTTAATTATATTTCATTGTAGCTGTTTGACATTGATTGAAATGGCTGTAACATGTAGAAGTTGTGCAAAATCCAGTCGTTTCTGAAAAGTCTTGTGTCATTCTGACAGCCATTATAGCAGTATCATGGACAAATATCGCCCACTCTGAAATTACCTTCAACTCTTTAAGATATTTAAACATTTTACAGCTCATTGTTTTGGTTTGGTGTCCTGCCACTGTGCTGTTTTAGTTCTGCCTCACAGCCATTATGGTTTATTACATAATTTCCAGTCGCAGCAGGCAAGTGTCTTCAGGATTAAAAAAATGAACCCACTGCACTCTACCACTCTACCACCTTTTGTCACCTGCTGCACCAGCAGCAGGTGACAAAAGAGTTCATATGAATACTAATGCTGATAATACTTTTTTTTTTTTGCTGGATTAGCATTTTGCCTTATTTTACCTGTAATTTCAATAAAGTAATCATCAAAGAATGAAAGAAAGTTTTTCCTATTAAATACCAAAGGATGAACTTATGTAATAACACTGAAATGTTAGTCTCTGAAAAGTCAGTAAATCTTGTGACAAAGTCGATGAGTTGGTAATAATGAGGTGCAGTGAAGCATCGTAATCGCTGCTGAGTGAGGGAAGTGTCAGTTGCTCCATATTTACATCAAAGCAAAAAGCTGAATAGCAAAATGTAAACAAAAAAACCCCCAAATACAATGCATCAAAAGGCATCCGAATAGACATTTACCCCAGCATAGCTGTAGAAGTTAGACATCCCAGTGTGACTCAGCATTTGGATACATAATTTTTTTTTTTCACTCAGCTATAATAATCAAATACATATTCTTCAAAAACTGTATCACTTTAGTGCTCTTCAGTTCCCTGAAACCCTCACACACTTTCTTCTTTCAGAGGCCTAGGAGACCCATAGCTGGGGGCTGGCAGTCACACTAAACCCTCGGGAAGGCTCCACATTCGGGCAGAACTTGGCTGGGTCACTCCCCCTTGCCTTCACCCCCTATTCCTGCGAGGCCTCCGGGAGGAAAGTCACAGCATCTAATGGGGACAGATGGTGCAGTGTCATGAGCCAAGTAATGTGTGAATGTCTGGTTCCACTGTTACATTCCTTCAAAGGCATAAAGTCAACACTGCTGTGCACCATCGCATGACAGCAGAAATGCTAATACTGTGCATAACAACAACCAAACTCTATTTTTGGACAGGCTTTTATAACTGGACCTTGAAATCAAAGTCTTCTGTTCTAAAAACAACACCCTGCTTACTTTGCCATTGTCCTCAATTCATGTACTGATCAATTTGCATGGACATGAGACATTATGATGACCTAAATGTTCTCCCCTTCTCCTCAACAAGAAGTCTGAACTGTCACACAACAGTCTGTTCACAGTATAAATAAGTCAAAAACCCATTGCCCAAAACACTGGAAGGCAGTGAAATTAAACATTTATACACTTGTCTAGACAATCTTCCAGAGAATACATTACATTGAAAAGAGTGACAGAACAGATATTTACACCACTGACATCAATATTGTGGTGAAACTCGGCATGGTGATGCTACCTGATGACACTTTCAAAGACGTGAAGCAACAGAATTATGGGCTATTCTTGTTTAAGACATATTTGACAGTAGACAAAGAGTTTCTTTGTAAAGGAGTGAGACAAAGTGATAAATATAATGGAAAACTGTTCACTGCAACTTTTTTTTGCACTTGTATCTCTTTTGTGGCTGCTTCCAAGAATTCCATGAATAAAATGACAAATTAAATGATTACGAGAATTCACCAGGCCAAATTAGATTTCCTTTAGCTGACATTAGCCTGGTTGACTCACTACCACTAGCAGCTAGTGGGCTAAGCTTAGCTTGCTTCCCTTTTTGTCATGTAGAGATATTTGTGTTTATTGACGTTAGTATTTAGCAGACCACATTGCTAAGTGTAATGAGATGGACTGGCATTTGTATAGCACTTTTCTAATCTTACTAGCCACTTCAAACTACATTTAACCATACAGCATGGCATTCTATTCACTAAGGAGAACAACCAAGCCCCACAGTGAAGTAGCTGGGGATGCTTCTTGCTCTGAGGCAACGCTACAAACCACTGTTCACCATTTTGCACTGCTCACTGTTAACACTGTAAGAAAGGAGAAAAGGGTATTGTAGCAAAGTGCTTGGGAGAATGTATGGACACTGCATCATTTGGTATTTCAGATGAAATTCATTCCAAATCCAAAGCAATGTATCTATAAGAAGAAACCAAGAGTGTCTAAGTAGTGTTTAGGAGCATCTTTTATCGTACAACTCCTTGACACAAAGAGAATAAAAATTATTCAATAAATTTGTGTTTATGGTGCTTTAAAAAATGTATACTTTTTGCATATTTTGATGACAATGATGTGTCGATACACCTGAAACTCTGATTAGAAAGATCTCAGGTAACCAAACAACAATACAGACTATGAAAAAACATTTAGCTAAAACAAACATTTAGCTACATTTCATTTCGGCTTCTAACAGACGCTCCAGACTGTGGCTCTGAACTCTAAATCCACTAAAAGATGCTATGTAGCTGCTGAGCTACCCTATTAACTCTAAAAGTAAATAGCATAGAACCATCATGAGAGAGCTGATTAGGTTTCAGATGAAGCAAGCTGAACAAGGCAGTGATTAATAGTAAGGTATGGATAAATATAAATATAGAAGATATATAAATGTGATCACAGAAAATCTGAAAATGCGATTAACATCCTAGTAAGTAGTAGCATCTGTGAATGATTGGTGCTATCCGTGTGTGCATGTTCACCTGACGGTTTGTTAGTTCTGCATTGAAGCAAGATAGGCAAGACAGTATAAGATGCATGTGTGTGTGTGTGTGTGTCCCCTGTCTGTTTATCTGTGTGTGAATGCCGTGAACCTTTCTGTCACTCTACATCTACCTGCCTGCCAGATGCCTGCTAACAAGGACCTAGCTCCTTGCAGGCTAATGCTCTACCTGCCCATCACACAAGCCCACACACATACACACACACACACAAACATGCACAGCATACAAACTAGGTGACGGCTGGGCTGCTTTCACAGACCGGTGCAAGACT
Source organism: Neolamprologus multifasciatus (assembly GCF_963576455.1). Classification (NCBI taxonomy): domain Eukaryota; kingdom Metazoa; phylum Chordata; class Actinopteri; order Cichliformes; family Cichlidae; genus Neolamprologus; species Neolamprologus multifasciatus. The sequence continues at coordinate 33,974,178 of NC_140444.1, forward strand.
GACTAATCAGTGTGACTCACACATCTCTGCGTGTCCAAGGCTTGGCCTCATGCTTAATGCAGAATGTCAGGAAGTGCCCACACACAAGCAAACACACACACATTGCTGCAGAGGTGAAACCTACTCTTTATTCTACGTGTGCGCTTGTTTTAGTGTCACTAACATTGTTTGTCTATGGCTCTGAATCTGTCTCTATCAATTATATACCTCAGATAAGACCATGACAGCTCTGTGCGTTGGGTGCTTCTGTTGTTGTGTTAGTGTGTGCGCTTAGGTGTTATTGCTGTCAAAACAATGCAAATGTCAGATACCAGCTAGTATTGCCCTCTGAGAAGAAATGTGGACTCAAATGGACATAAAGGAAAAGTAAAGGAGGCAGAAAGGAAAGAAAGGGGAATGTGGGGTCGGGGTGAAACAGCCAGGTGATAAGAATGAAATGGAAAGAGTGAAAATAGGCCTTCCTCCAAAGTAAGCCACACCTTTTGTATGCTTGTATCCTTGTAGACTTGAAGCAGATATGCATGTCCATTACCATAAAGGAGCAAGTGGTGAAGACTAAAGTCCAGCAACAGTTGGAATTAGATTTACACGGGTATTGAGAAAAGAATTTTATTCCATCTTTTGAACAAGAAGGTTTAATTTTGAGAAATGGTAAACATTAAAAACAGGAAATAAGTGGCTGAAAATAACCAAAAGAAAAAAGCACTTTCACAGCATTAAAATAGGTTTTTATTTAATGTGCTACAACCTGTTAAAGTCACAGTAACAGCTCAGATATGGTGACATCAAGTGAATTCATTGCAAAAATTAGACAATAAAGGCCCTGCATCACATGTAACTTAACCGTTTCGCTTAAATCCATCTGGATGAAAGCTTGGGATGGCTGTGGCTCAGCAGGTACAGCAGGTCACTAATTAGAGGCTTGGTGGTTCAATCTCCATCTCCTCCAGTCTGCATGCTAAATATCCTTGGGCAAGATATTAACCCCCAAGTTGCTCTCCAATGCATCCATGGAAGTGTGGATGTTAGATAGAAAGCACTTACAGCACTTAAAGCATTTGGGAAGTTATAAGATTGGAACAGAAATTGCACTGAAACTAACAAACTGAGTAATATTTTAACCACACTGCATAGACGCGTTAACATCAGACTGACATGTTATTTGTTGACAGCAGGATATAAAAACTAATAGCATGTAAACCCCTTAAATTCACTACAGGCCAAATTCTATGTTCCATAACACTTTGCACAAAATGTAAAGAAACTGTCATTTTCTCCGTATATTTTCCAAAGACTTTCTAATTTTATATTAGAGAGCTTTTCGTATTTAGAAGTCAAAAAATACAAAGGTAAGGTGCATTATTAAAACAGACTGAATCAGCCTTTACCTCTGACATCTGAGTTTGACTGTAGGTAGAGGGTGACATTTGTGTCTGTTACTGCTAAAGCAATAAAAAAGATATTAAAACTGCACACAGTCCTGTATGAGCAGTTGCTCAGCTTCAGCACAGTGACTGCAAAGCCATAAAATATAAAACAATCTAAAACCTGATAATAAAAAAAAAAGAGCAATGGACATGAGCCATTTCAGCGTGAATGTTTTCAAGGAAGATACTTTGCTTTCAAATGCCAAATGCAACCTCAGCAGAGCCTAAAGCTTCAAGCCACTCGTGATTTCATGTGTACGTCTTTGGCAGGTACAGATGAGTTAGCAGACCAATAATAAAGTGTTTAGCACTGAATATTTAGCAAGCCACACACTGCTGAGCAGACGCTCCTGCTGAATATGAATTCACGAGCAACAGATTTGCCATCTTGCAGCACTGCGAAAACATGTCAGTACTTGGATATATATTTTGTGTGTATCTGTGTGTTTGTCAGCTCTCACTTCATTTAGGCAGAGGTGCGGCTCCGGAGAGGACTGAATTTAACTAAAGTTATCTAAGCACCCTCCATCTCCCCCAGATCTTTCTCTCTCTCACTTGCGCGCGCACACACACACACACACACACATCAACATATGAAGCTATATTTCCTATTGTATAGCTGTCTCATGTAGCTGCTACTGTACATCTACCTCAGGGCTTGCCTCAGCCAGGGTGTCAGGCATAGCACTGATTTATTTATATCTGCAACTGGCTAAGATTTCACATGCGCTCTAACTGGAGAGTGCAGCCATGCAGATGCACATTGCTGTGGTAAAGGGGACAGGAGGGATGCTGCGAATGGCACATTCAGTTTGGAAACACTAATAAAAGCTTACACAACATGGAATTCTAACTATCAGTAATATTTCCTGTTTTATCTCATTCGAATGAACAGTCATGCACACACATGACTATAAATGCCTAAAGGTGGATACCATAACAACCTGAACAGCTTAGGACGTGGGATGGAGTTGTGAGGGAGGAGAGGGCAGGGAATTAAAGCCTGAACTATAACCTGACACTGCAGGAATTTCTGTTGTCCACATCATGAATTTTTCAGCCTCACAAACACATACATATCGTTGCCATGCATAGCCCTGAATAATTGAACCCACATTCAAACTGAATGTTTATGGAAAGTGGCCACGGAAATGCATTTTGGTTCAGTCTCAGCTGTCTTCTAATGGCTGAGATTGCTTCTTGTGATTCTGGCTCACAGCCCAAAGGAATATAAGGGAATATTTATTTCCAAACAATTTGACTGATGCGTCTACTAACTTGGATTTTAAATATAGGCTAAGGTACAGACTTTTAGTGTCATAGTCAAAAGAAGACATACTGAAAAGACAAAATACATTCGGTCAGCTAGCTCTGGCCAAAGCAGGGATGAGACTTGCATGAGTGGTTTTCCAGTATGCTGCAGTTTTGATGCACTACTTGATAATTTTGTGTATTCTTTATTTATAAATATCTGACTATAATAATTGTAGTGTATATATGTCTGTATGTATCATATCTCCTTCTTAATGGGTGGGCCAATCTTTATGAAACTTAATGAATGAACATTGTCAGAGCGATGTTTAACATCTATATGCTTTGTAAAAAGATTTATTATCAATGCCAAATCTTCTGATATTGACATATTTATTATGCCTCTGAAAATAAGATGTTAACTTCATTTGCTTTTTTAAAAATTAAAAATGTAAAAATCTAAATTTAACTTAACAGTCACCGAAATATGTGTGAATGACAGGATTTTGATTCACTCATCACTAAATACAGAATTAAGAATTTGAAAACGTGACACAGGTTGGTAGTTATAATGCATCAAAGCTGACTGGGACATAATGAAGCAATGCTTTTTTGTAGTTAAATTAAAGATAGATGGGTAACCATCCCGGGTTATTAGTTTGGAAAGCTAACATTAGTTATACATCTTTGCTATGGAACATTGCATAATTTACTAGTTGTTAAAATTAGTATCAGTTGACAATATCTATATGCTATAGTCATGGTTCTGAGAAGCTAGCCAACTAGCATTTCCTCTCAGAAATGATTCTGCTAGCTATAAAAGGTTAGTCAGGTGGTTTGAACTCATATTAAATACAGATGTTAGGTTTATATGGTTGATTGTCATTTATGCTTAGAAATCTTTACTCATATATGCTTAGAGTTTTATAATCAATTGCATATTGATAGAGGTCTGATCCTTAGCAGTCTGTAAAGACACTCTGGAAGTCTGTGTGCCTTCCAGAGTGTTCTGGCATACACACTCACATCCTGGGGTCACAAGAAGAGGTCGTACCTTCTTTTATTGTTTTATGGTATAGCAAACACAAGTATATCTGTTTTAGTCTAAGTGCCTTTTGTTTAGATGAACTGCTGGACTTCCAGGCCAGCAGATTTTGGGAAGTCACACACACACACACACACACACACGGTACTCTCTGGTTAAATGTATATCTATGTAAGACTCATAAGTTAATGAACCTATGCATATGCATGTAACCTCAATAAAGGACCAGTGTTACGAGGCAGCAGACGAGAGCAACTGGGGTCAAGTGATGGAACACCGTTTGTCCAGTTCTTTCCTGTGCACGAGAAACATAAAGAACTTTGCCTGCTTGGTGTTCAATGCTTTTTGCTGTGTAGTTGAATTGTCTTGAACGTTCCAGCAAATAGGTTTATGCTACGAACCTATCAACAGATGCCTGTAAGTTAGTTACAGATCATTAGTTAATTTCTTAAAATTATTCATATGGTTTGAAAATTGTCAGTGCTTGCTGGCTAGCTAGCTTTAGCTACCATCATACAAAAGAAAGAGTAACCAAAGCATACACCCTAGGTTAGCCAAAGTGCCTTATGGCTTCATTACATGAAATGAGCATTTAGCTGGCTAACCTTAGCTTCCTTGCTAGCTAAGTTTGTTACTAGTAAATTAGAGTCTGAAGCACTACGTGTTTTTGTCCTGCAAAGTAGAGAAGCATTGGTCCAAGCTACTCTAAAGTGTGTATTATTGAAACATCTACAAAAATGTTGTGAAATCTGAAAAACATTTAGGTGTACACAACCAGGTTGTCTTTATGAGTTTCATTTACCCTTGCAAAGGGGTCAATTTACACTACAGACAGCATGACATAGTGCAAGGACTAATATTCAGTTAGTCCAATTATGAACACGTGCAGAAGATGGCTTGTACATCAACATGTAGTATATCTGAACAACTACATGAGTAAACAATGTGAAGTCTTTCATTTAGTAAGGTCAGCTTGACATAATGAAATAGCAGAATCCCTATTGTAGGAGAAAATTTACACCACACTCTTCACATACAGCTTCACTCTGTGTGTGCAGTTGGGAAAGGTATGTTCAGACACTAGAAATAAAAAAAAACATCTAATAGATAAAAAAAAAACATCATCATAAATTTGGATCAAAGAGCAGGTATACATTACAAGAGTGGTCTGCAATATTTTATAGAGTCAATTGTACGTAGCTACTAAAAGAAAAAAGGGGGGGGAAAGCTACAACTTGTTAGCATACTTCGTGAGAACTTTTCAGCTTTTAGAGAAGATTTTCAGGCTTTCATGCCTTCTCTGTTCACGCTCTGACTGGCCACATCTGTGGCTGCAAGACTGAGAGCTCATTGCTGGATTTCAGCACCATGGACAGATGTCTGCAAAGCTGAGCTCATCTAGCCGTGAAGATTTTTCAGCACCTTGGAAAGAGACACACTCACACCCAGCTGTGAGCGCTCCAGTTTGCTGGGAAACTTTTCAGAACATCACCCTTCATTTATTCAGTCTCTATTCTATTCTATTCTTTTCTCTTTTTTTCCCCTTTTTTTTCTTTTTTTTCTTTTTTTTCTTTTTTTTCCGTCTCAAGGGTTGTGAACAGCTGAAGCCTATTTGGCAAAATACTGAGAGACACTTTGGACAGGCCACCAGTACATCACGGTGCTAACACAGACATGTCAACATTCACAATCATCCCTGTGGGCAGTTAGTGCCCAGCTGTGCTAGAGTGTGGTTGGACTGTGGGTGGAATCCACAGCATCAGTGAGCAGGACATGCTAGCTCCACAGCTTGGAAATTGAATGTGTGACCAAGCCAATGACTATCTTTGCAGGTATGTCATCTGCCAAAAATGACATGCGGCAAATGGTCACCTGCTCATCCCGTGAGCAAAACTTGTGCCCCAAAATCCAGGATTTCTTGGAGATTTGTGCACCAGACACTCTGTTCTCAGGCCAAACTGGTCAATATGCCATTTATAACTGATTTTCTTTACAAAAGAGCAATTTATTTCAAATCATTTGTACATCTTTTCCAAACTTATTTTCCTCCTTTTCCCATAACCTGTGTTTTTGAAGTCCTTAGAGAGCTTAGAGAGCCTTTTGTTAATGTCATCACACATCAATAGCAAAGATAACAGCAGACTGCTGATGTTAGAGGTTTGAATATGGCACATTCTGTTTGTCAGCCTTCAGGGGTTTGGGTTGTTTTGCACTAAGGAACTATCAGACAATTAGATGTGAATCTGTGAAAGCCACTTGCTTTCTGACTACAAAAGAAAGAATAGAAACAGAAAGAAATTGTTGTTACTGTTCGGCAGTCTGCTGAGATGTGATACAAATCGAAATACACAAAAAGGCTTACACCTGTAGACAGCGAGCTCGTGTGAAAGAGCCTTGGGCTTTTTTTTTTCTATCTTTGCTCTCTCTCCAGCAGCGTAGTGTTCACAGCAGAGAGTAACTGGCTGACTGTGGCTCAATTCACCTTGATCCCTCTTCAACAACGTGGCTAGCTCCCCAAAACAAACAAAAAATAGCCTACACATATCCTTTTCAGGGTTGCAGGGGGCGCTAGAGTCTATCCCAGCTGTCATAGGGCGAGAGGTGGGGTACAGTCTGGACAGGTCGCCAGTCTGTCGCAGGGCTAGCACACAGAGGCAGACAACCATTTGCATTCACGTTCACACCTATGGCCAGTTTAGATTGATCAATTAACCTATCCCCCCTAAGTACATGTCTTCAGTCAGTGGGAGGAAACCGGAGCACTCGGAGAGAACCCACGCAAACACGGGAAGAGCATACAAATTCTGCACAGAAAGACCCCAGCCTGATGTTAGAGTTGAACTCAGGACCTTGTTGCTGTGTAGCAACAGTGCTAACCACCGTCCCACTGTGCCGCATAAATTAATAAATAAAAAAAAATTGAAAAACAAAAATAAAAACTTCTTGGGCATCTGGGTGTTTCTGCACATTTCAACCTTCCATCTGCAGTATAACAAATACATGTGATCCCTTTGCACAAGAGCCTTTGTACTGTGGTCTTCCTTTGTGCGACACTGAAAGGTCCTGAGTTTTGAAAAAGCCGACGATCCCCTGAGAAAATTAGAGATTTTATCATAACAATAGCCCATCTCTCCTTTATATAAAGAGATCTTTGGTTGTTTTCTTTCATTCTATTGTTTAAATGTGGCTTTAGCTTATTTTGTCACTTGTTTGCCAGAAGAATTATAAGATTACTGCATTTTTTAATCCATTTGTTCCAACTTCTTCTTCAAAGCTAGTATACAGTTACAATCAGTAAATTATAAAACTTTTAAAAAGTACAAGCAACTGCCTTTCATTGCTTTTAAAATCAAGTTCTGCCCTTTAATTGACCACCTTTGACTAATCCTGGACACTTCCGCCATGATGTCACCCATCCCTGTTTTTTTATGTTGTATTGAGAATCAGTCACAGTAATTTAGTGTTGGTCACAGAGACCGGTTTATTTATTTATTTATTTAGTTTAGACTGCTGCACGGTGGATAGTACTGTTGCCTCACAGCAAGAAGGTCCTGAGTTCAATTCCACCATCAGGCCGGCGTTTTTCTGCGTGGAGTTTGCATGTTCTCCCCGTGTTTGCGTGGGTTCTCCCCGGGTACTCTGGCTTCCTCCCACAGTCCAAAGACATGCAATTAGTGGGAACAGGTTAATTGGAAACTCTAAATTGCCCATAGGTGTGAATGGTTCTCTGTTCATACATGTTAGCCCTGCAACAGACTGGTGACCTGTCAAGGGTGTATCCCACCTCTCACCCTAAGACAGCTGGGATAGGCTCCAGCAACCCTGAAAGGGATAAGCGGAAGAGAACTTGAAAAGCACAAGACTGACTGAAGATTTATTTATCTACGTAGATTCACACTAAGAATAACAGAAGATTTGACCCATAGTAAAAAAAAAACACTATGGTGACATGTGCACACTGCCTGATCTTGCCAGACTATAATTATTCAACTTAAGGCTACAATTGAAATTATTATTGAAAATATAGTGTTATCAGTGCTTAAGAAGCACCAATTTTCTCTATAAGTGCTGCTAAGAGATCACAAAGAAAGAGAATCAATGTGAGACTATCTTTGAGTGCCGTCTCCTTAAAGGAAAATGTTCACTCAAATGTGCATGCAAATTGCACAGACAGTCATTTATAAGTACGTGGTTCATGAGGTACAGACAAAAAACAAATGAAAAACTAGAGCAGCGCTGTCAACAACAGTCTGAGATTTTAGGGATAAATAAAGGTCTTTGTTTCAGGCATAGATCATTCTGAGGGTATTTTCTGCTTCACTTTGAGGTGTGTCTATGTGTGTTTTTTATTACAGTAAAAACACAAACAGTATTTGCCGGAGGACACGGTGAAGAACATCGCCTTTGATAGAGTGCATCGCATCGGCCCCATGCGGGCTGTGACCGGGAGACCACGTCCTATTGTGGCCAAATTTGGCCACTTCAAACAAAAGGAACAGGTGAAAAGTCGCGGCAGGGAATTAAAAGGAACGGACTTCAGCGTAAACGACCAGTTCCCCAAAGAGATCCTGGAACGACGCAGGGTCCTCTTCCCAACCCGACGCAGCTTCATCCAGAAGGGCTCCCGCGCTGTCATTGCTGTGGACCGGCTGTACGTGGATGGACAGCTTTACCGTGACCCCAACATCACTCCGTGGCTGTATTAACTTCAGACCAGATAAGAATCCGCTACACCCTTTCCCTATCCACTCACACTAACTTGCATTAACATCTGTTTAACTTACCAGTATCAAATTGCATCTTAAGTGTGATATCATAGCAGAATGAACACTGTCACTCTCTGTCAATGGTTTAATTGGAATGTTTCCGGGGGTTTTTTCTTCTCTTTTTTTTTCTCTCTTTTCCCCCTCTTGTTTTTATGCTGCTCACCCTTGTCCTTGGTTTCTTTCTTTTTTACTTTCTATCACTGCTTCGATCACCTGCTTCCACACTCATCCACAAACAACATCCTTTATTTCGACACATACGCACAGCACGATCACGCACAGTCATGCGTTCAATGGCAGCACATTTACATCAGTCAGACAGCGCACACAGACCTACAGGATACACACACTTAAGCCAAGCGTACTCATATTAGTAAATATGCACACACATAGTCAGACTTAGGGAGCATCGCGCCACACATTTTTTCTCTCTCTCCTTCTCCTTATTTATGAACAAGTGATGTATTCTCTCCACCTGTCTAAGCGACACACACAGCGTACACCCCTAGTTATACACAGACATCTATGGGCGCACTAAGGTTTTTTACATGGAATGTAAATGGAGCTGGCTCCAGAGAAAAGAGGTTAAAAATATTTAACCAACTCAAAAAACTACAGGCAGATGTTGTCCTTTTACAAGAGACCCACAGACCTCTTAGAGGTTCGAATGAACTTAAAACACCTGAGTTTCCTAATGTGTTCTCAGCTTGTTATAATTCTAGACAAAGAGGAGTAGCAATTTTAATACATAAAAATATTAATTTCACAGTACTCGACCTGAGTACAGCCTGGGGTGGCTGTAGCTCAGGTGGTAGAGCAGGTCATCTACTGATCGGAAGGTTGGTGGTTCGATCCCTGGCTTCCCCCAGTCTGCATGCTAAATATCCTTGGGCAAGATACTAACCCCAAATTGCTCTCCGATGCATCCATCAGAGTATGAATGTGTGTGTGAGTGGCACTTAGAAAAATGTGCTTGGGTGAATGTGCAAGTTGTGTACAGCGCTTTGAGTGCTCAGAAAGAGTAGAAAAGCACTATATAAGAACCAGTCCATTTACCAGTTATAGATCCAGGAGGGCAGATTCTTAATCATTAAACTATCTATACTTGATAAAAAGCGTATATGTGTATATGGTCCAAATGTTGATGATCCCTCATTCTTTCATTCTCTTTCAGGCACGTTTTTTTCAGTGAACTCTCTGAACACTTAGATGGCACACTTGTTCTTGGAGGCGACTTCAACCTTAGACTAAATGAAGAAATGGATAGGCTCAACACAGCAGGAACTCAGCGTAATTGGAAGTCCACAAATATAATCAAACAGTATATGAGCGACTTTGGTCTTTGCGATCCATGACGCTCCCTTCACCCCAACAGTAAGGAATATAGTTTTTTCTCACATGTTTATCACTCCTACTCTCGTCTGGATTATTTTTTGGTCAGCAGCTCACTGCTGAGTGACATTTCAGACACTTGAGATTCACCCTATAGCTGTCAGCGATCATGCTACTGTATCTCTAACACTAATGCACAAGAATAATACTACGCCAAGTAAAAACTGGAGATTTAATACTGCTTAAAGATGAAGACTTTATTAAATATGTTAAAAAAGAATGGACTTCATATTTAGACTATAATGACGCTCCCGGATCAGCTTCTGTTCTTTGGGAAGCAGGGAAAGCTGTGATGAGAGGTAAAATAATTTCTTTCTCATCACATAAAAAGAAAGAAGAAAACAAAAATATTCAGGAATTAGAAAAAAACCATTAAATCACTAGAAGAAGCCTACGTGTCCCACCAAGGTCAGGAAACATTGAACAAAATACGCAAAACAAAACTAGAATGAAATGAGATAATTGATTAAAAAAAAACAAAATTCGATTCTAGCACCAGTTTTTTACAGAACGTTGTTGGAAATCAAAGAAAAGGGCAGACTTCCATCAACTATGAATTCTACAAACATTAATCTCCTGCTAAAACCAGGCAAAGACCCTATATATCCCTCAAGCTATCGTCCAATATCCCTTATAAATGTAGACCTTAAAATAATCTGCAAAGCTCTCTCAAAGAGACTGGAGACAATAACCCCCCTCTTAATTCATCCTGACCAAACTGCTTTCATAAAAGGTAGGCACTCATCAACAAATACACGTAGATTTCTTAATTTGATAGACTACTCCTACAGTAAAAACCTTGAAACTACAATATTTTCTTTAGATGCAGAAAAAGCATTTGACAGAGTTAACTGGAAATTTCTATTTGCAACTTTACACAAATTTGGTTTTAGATCCTCTTTCATTAACCCGGGGTTGCGGTCATGGCCTATTAAGGGCTCTATTGGCTCTTAGGTGACCGTTTCCTCGTGGCTGCGTGCAGCGGGGCTAGGGGAGGGTCTGTGCTCACAGACGTGGGTTACTGACCTGGTAGCCTAGCTGCCCCTGGGTGGGTCCGGGATGGGCGTGAGGTTCTGGGGGTGCTCCGTCTCTGGCTGGGCCTTGGGTCCTGGTTGGTGTGTTGTCGGGGTTTTGGGCGGGTGGGTGTATGGGGGCCCAGGCCTGGCGCAGGGTGCCGCCAGTGCATCGAGCCACCTGGGGGCTCTTCAACTGGTGGGGGAGGCTGTTACATCTTGCAGGAGGTCTCCTCTCTTCAAGAACTCACTCAGGGGAAGGGGAGATATAGGAGAGGTGGAGGAAGATCTCAGCCTGGGCGTCTATTGTCTTGTGTAGTCTGGAAGATGAGTGGATGACGGGGTGGGTGCAGTTTTCTCTGTGGTGGGGTCAGGTGGGCTGTCCCGGGCTCTGTGGGGCCGGGCGGAACTGGGCTCTGGTCCGGATGGGCCTTGGCCCCCTTTCCCTGGTGGGTTGCGGAGTATGGGGGTGCCTACTGGGGTCAGCAGGGGAGCTGACCCCAGGGAGGGGTCACTTGCCCCTCCCTTCCTTCCCTCCCCATCTCCAGCTGCCTCCCTCTTCCCGCTCCACCACAATCACCCACACATGCAGGGCCTTGGGGTAAAGGTGTGTCACCAGGGTGCAGGGGAGGCATCCACCCCTCTGTCCCCTTCTGGCTGCCTGTGCCTCAATTTAATCTCACAACTTAGACATTCACATTACTCACACTCTCATAACACATGCATATAGGACCTTGGGGGTAGGCATGCTACACGGACTCCAAAAGACCATCAGGGTGTACAACCTCACCCCTGGCATTGTTGCCCACCTCTCAATTTTAAATACATGTAGACATTGAGGGCTATCAGGAGGGGCTATGCGCTTACCTGCTGCTCTCTGGCAGGTAGCTCCATGTCCTCCTGGGTTTTAAATGCACCTTAGAACACACATGCATCAACACTACATATGAGCGGGCGGAGAGAGGTTTGGAGTCTTCACACACACACACACACACACACACATCCATTCTCTGCGGCCTGTTGGAGCGGGGGGCTGGGAGGAGTTGGCTGTCCGGTTGGGGTCTGGAATGTGGGGCCTCCCTGCTGCTGTTGAGTTGGGGCAGTCTGCTTCTCTCCACCCCAGGGAAAAGGGTAACACCACCTGGGTCTGGGTGCAGTTTCCCCCTCCAGGGGCAAGGGTACCTAGACCTGAGGTATAGAGTACGCTTGGGGAGTATGATTGTGTGTACAGTGTCTCTTTATGTCTATCTCCACGTGGGTGAGTGTTGAGTAATTGCATATGAGAGCATGCGGGTGGGAATGGATGTCTGTATCTGTGTGTGCCTGTATGTTTGTGTCTATATGTTTTCTTCTGCTTGTTTTCTTTTTTCTTTCTCAACAGGTGATCCAGGTGATTGATATATGTATTTTTGTCTGCTTATTTTGTTGGTTTTTGTTTTTTGCCCTTTATCCCCGTCCCTCTTCCCCACTGTTTTTCTTTCCCTCTTTCTTTCTCCCCTTTCTTTTCCCCAGTCAAGTCTGTCCCGTATTTAGCAAGTGAAAATAAAATAAAATAAACAATAAAAGGTGAATCAAATAGACCATTACGGCAAGGCTGGGATGGTCCATTTGGTAAAGTAAATCCGTTGGGCATCTTTCTTCGCCTTTAGACAATAATTCTGATGGCAAAAGAGCCAAACGGGACAGGCAAAAAATAAAGAAAACAAAAAACAAACAAAAAAACAAACAAACAGTATTTGGCAATCAGAAGATCATTGCCCATCATTTTAACATTTTTATTAAAAATTTGTGTTTGTAAAAAAAAGGTGAACTCGAAACCTAGAAAGTCACTTTATTGTTATCACTGATGATTACCTGCTCACTGCTCTGTTACATTACTGATTGGCTCCTGGTGGAACAAGTTTCCTAAAAGGTACCAGTTTTCTGATTGCCAAACATTGTGCTGAAACCTATTCAAGAAGTCAGTTTAATGTGGGTTTTAGCAAACAAAGAGTGGTAGATGGCGAAATAAACTGCAATATGGAAAACGATTCTGCATATATGTGTGCATGTGCATGCGCACACACAAAGTGTGCCACACACTGGAGTCTGAAAACAAACATTTTAGGCAGAGCCTGTCTGGAAGCAGAGATAAGCTCAGACCTAAACCTCGGTGGGTGGAGAAGTTTCTCCGCTAACTGGTTAGACGGAAACCAGAACGTGAACTGAAAGGGATGCGGTTAAAGAGAGCAGATGGTTTTGTCTTTTGCGCTTTGTATTTATCATTATCAACAATAAACTGGCCAGCATGAGGGCAAAAACCAGCAGATGGGCAGACTGAGTTACTGCCATGTCTGTCACACCACGCTCAACGGTGCGTTACTTGGGGCGTTACCACAACAAACAGCAATCAGTGAGATACTGCGAAGCTATGGGAGTTCACTGCAGTACCTGTGTGCTCATGAGTGGGCGCATAATTGTCCTTGTTTAAATGAAGCCTCTCTGTGAATAACAGTTTGGTGTTAATAATATACAGATTTTCGTTATCGGTTAGACAACTACCAAAGTTTTGCAACCTTTGGTAGCACACACACACACGCACACACGCACACATCTGCACACACACGAATACAACTTAGGTAAATCAAGAAAACCTGCTAAAAAAAAAAAAAAACAAAACCTGCTAAAAGTAAGGTAATCAAAGAAGATAAACACAATGGTAAATGGACTGATTCTTATATAGCGCTTTTCTACTCTCACTGAGAACTCTATACAACTTGTGCATTCACCCAATCACTTTATCTAAGGTTTCTAGTGCTTCTATCTAACATTCACTCACATTCACGCTCCGATGGATGCATCAGATGGCAACATGGGCTTAGTATCTTGTCCAAGGATACTTGGCATGCAGACTAGAGCAGACTGGAACTGAACCACTAACCTTCCGGTGAGTAGGTGACCCGCTTTATCACCTGAGCTACAGCCACACAATCTGGGCTACTTTGGGTCTTTAGAGCTCCGATATGGCGTGTGGCTTGTTTTAGGTTGAATGTCATGAAATAGTCTTGATGTGAGTAATAGCACATATTGGGTTTGCCAGATGTGATCCAAATTTCAGAATAAACTTGACCCTCAGCCATTAAATGTGCACCTGTCTGTGTGTTCGGGGCAGGGGGAGTCAGGGGCATCAGTAAAGGCCAAAACCTGTAGCTGTAGGCCGCATCTCAGACAAACATTTTCCGATACCAGAGCTTCCTAATCATGCATTGTTTGACCTGAAATGCTAGCAGTACATCATTTTTCCTCGAGCTATGACGGAAGTCAATGGATAGGCAGCGTTTAACCAGAGTATAATTTATACTCCATACATTTATCCATCCATTTTCCAGGCGATTACCTTGGCAGAGGTTACGGGGGCAGCGGTTTAACTAGACCTCCCGGAACCTCCCGGAACCTCCCTCTCCCCGTTCACATGCTCCAGCTCCTCCAGATAAACACTGACGAATTCTGAAGCCAGGTAAGAGACACAATCTTTCCAGCCCAAAGCACCTCACATAGGAGTCATCCAGGAGGCCGATAACCAAGCAACCACAACTCCTTTCCATGCGGATGAGAAGCAGCTCCACTGAGGCTGCTACGTCATAACTGAGCTCTTCACTCTATCCCTAAGCGTGAGCATAAACTCACCCTTAGGGATAGGTGATGCTCATTTCTGGGACTTGTTTCTGCTATCTTTATCTCTCAGTCAATACCCAGAGCTCATGGCAAGAGGTGAGGTGAAGCGTTGACCTCTGGGAAAAAAATTACATTCGGTATTGACAGGTAACAGATGACGGAGGCCGTGATTATTTTCAGACACGACAGAATCACGGAGCACTAGTTGGAGTTAATTTGCGTAATGTGAGTTCCTTATTCTGTGTGATAGAAGTTAAATGAGTGTTCTCGGAATAAACAAATTATTTATGTAAGTAATGTTGGATCACGGGTGAGATGCGATCTGTGTTTGGATCTCAGTGTCACACCCACACAGACCTCAGCCATGTCTGTCTCAGTCCCTGCGGGGGTTTAGCACTGTGACTGTTAACTCTTGGTAAATGTGTGAACACCATTTTGTGTCAAAGTGTCACAGTGGCAGGCCATAGTGAAGAAAACTTTGGTGAGAAAAACTGTGAGCGAAAAGGGAAAATCCCGGACGCCACGTCGAGTCTAACTGCCGCAGCTGCAGTCCAAAGTGCTCAATCAGTCGGCTTGGCTGAGAAACCGGAGGAAAGCAGCAGAAAGCAGGCACCATTTTGTGTTTATCAAAGCAGTTTATTCAGTACTGAGCTAATTCAACTCACAGCTAGGAAAATGAACCTCTCAGCGCCGCATTAACACTCCTGTATCAAAGAATAACATCAGCTGTGGAAAATGAAACTGACTTTGAGAGTGCCCGAGGTCAGCTATCACTTCTAAAGATGTTTTCATTTTAACCTTAGTCCACTAAAAAATAAATACATGTCAAGCTTTCTATGCTTCTTAAGATTAAGGCAATTAAGGCAAAGCAGTCTCCTTGTCAATGTGGTAAGAAAATGTAATGTATAGTTGAAATAATAGCAAAATAAGAGTGTATCTGCACCCAGAGAAGCTACGTGCAATCATTTGTGCTACAACTGAAGCACGGCTATTAAGGTAATGCAGACAGAAGCAGGTGGGAGAATGAGCGAGGGGTGAGCTTTGCAGGCAGGTGTAAATCAGCATCAAGCAGCCACAAACCTCAGGTGATCAGTGATCAAGGCAACAATGGGTAGGTGAAGTGCAGAACTCAAAAAAAAAACAAACAGGAAGACAGCCACAAACATGCTAGCAGCAAAGGAAGGAAACCCAACAATGGGGGAAAGAAACTCAAGAGGTACAGCAGATAAGGCACAACAGATGAGGACAAAGTAGTAAGCTATGGCTCTAATGAGGGAATGTCGAACAGATGAGCAGTCCTCACTAAGACATGAAAACAAGTTTGTGTGTGTGCGTTCGTGTGTAAAGTTGTGTGATTGTAAAAGGCTATCTGAGCTACCCCTGGCCCACTTCAGTGTCTATTTACTCTTATAGTGAAAATAAAGTATGCCTTGTGTCACTGCAAATGTTTTTATATATCAGGACTTAATAAAAAATGATTAGTTGCTTCCACTTCTTGAAATTAGATAAATTTATAATTTAAAACAAAACCTAAGCCAAAGTACAGACACAATGTTAAAAAACTAAGTGCATCACATGATTTGATGGTTTATAGAAACACTGTCAGCAGCAACAATCTTTTTCCGTATCACTGTGTCACTTTTGTGGAAAAATCTTGGCCCACCCTTATTTCTTTCTGTCTTTTGCAGTTTCTCTCAGTGTTGGGCAATCTGAATTTTGGGTGAATTTATTCAGACATTCACTCCTGGGAAGACTGGTGACTGTCATGAATGTTTTCCACAGGAATGATGGGTTTCAAATTGTTTGGAAATGGCCTGAAAACCTTTCCTAGATTACAGCAAAAATTTCTGGCATAACTTCACCTTCTTCCAAGTAGGTATGAGGTGCGTGAAGAGGATGAAAAAATCACAACGCTGGAACTCCAGCAATGCTTAAAGGGAAGAGGAACAACTTTATTCACCTTTCCCAGATTGAAAGGTAGCAACAGTTACTTCCCTAAGATCTTTCCTGATGTCTTTCCACCTCTGAACTGTGTTGAAATCAGAGTTATTATAGTTTTACATTTTCCAATTAGTTATTATTTGTATTTCAATTTGACTTTTTGTTTTTAATTCAGTTTTAGTTTCAGTAATTTTTTTCGAGTGGATTTTCTTATTTCAGCTGACTTTTTATTATTGAAAATGTTACTTTTAGTTTAGTTTTTAATAGTTTCTGTGTTCGTTTTAGTCTTTTAGGTATGGAGGGAATATGTCAGAGGAAAAAAAGTATGAAAATCTGTACAGTTATTACAATAGCATTACTGCACTTTTTGAAAGCAGTTGACTCACATCCACAGTCTCAATACAGACGTCAATCAATGCATCATCGGGACAGTTGTAACAAACTTTTTACAGATGCTAAAACTAAGGATAATTTCTCTATACTTTTATTGTAGTTTTCCAAGTACACATAGTAGACTTTTTTTTTCCAAAATCCTAGTTTTTATTTGTAATTTATTTAACGAAAATGCATTCTTGCATTCTCCATCCATCCATTCGCTTCCGCTTATCCTTTTCAGGGTCGCGGGGCGGAGCCTATCCCAGCTGTAATAATGGCACAGTGTAATAGAACATCATGTGTTATAGATGAGCTCCGAATGGTCTTTGAAGCTTAAACTAATTTAAGCAGGAAACACTGATCCTGAATCAGCAAAAGTTTACCCTGATTTTTTTTTCATCACCTAGCATCTGTGTGTATGCATACATGAAAGTAGAAAGTATGCATATATTATCGACTTCCAATCAACAAACACTTATATGTTTATTAAAGCAGAAAATATTTCTATATTTCCTGCTTTAATCAGGTTAAGATTCAAAGACCGTTCTGAGCTGATCTCAAGCTCTCACACATCATCTCCCATGTTGATCGACAGCTCTGTTGGATAATTTCACTATAAAAAGCCGTTTTCATACTCATGTGTCAGTTCTCAGTGGAGGACAGACTTCAGCTTATTTTTAGATGATGGATTTGGCTTTTAAGTAAATGACAGGAGACTGTTTTGGTCTGATAAACACTCGGCAGTCACTCTTGACAAGTAGCTGGAATAAAAGCGAGGCGCGATGCCTTTCAAAACGGAGACAAAACAATGTGAAGACAAACCCGGACAAGATGAAATAAAAAAAGGCAGGTTTAAAAAATAGATTAATTGGATGCTCGGTGCAGAAATGTATCATTTGAAACATTAGAGGTCCTGCTGAGTCAGTAAAACAAAACAAAAAAATCACTTTACATTGTTTGCCACAAACACAATCAAATAGAGACAAATGCTATGCGATGAAAGCAGAAAATAGCACAGGCGTACGGAGACAGCATATACAATACGTACACACAAGCTGCATTCACAGGCTCCCTGTCAATATTTCTGGTAATGAACTCTCTGTCTCTCTGTTCATCACACATATTTATATATACAAACACATGCACACATGTACACTCAGCACTATTAACTCGACTTTCTTTGATCCTTACTCAGCACAAGCATATTCACACACACACACACACACATCTGTGAGGTCAACAACCCCGACTGCTGTCTGTCTGAGTAAAGCTGTCCTTAAACCTTTAACCCCTCCCACACTGAAAAAAATGTTTTTTTGGCCCTGTAATTATTATTTCAATTAGCTATATAAATTTTACAAAAAAATACAAATTCAGTGCTATTACTTTAAAATAGCAGTTTTTCTTGTAGTGCATTACTTGAGGATTGTTTGTAATTATGTGTCCTCAGTTTTGTATGTAAATTGAAACATTCAATCCAAGTAATATTCACTAAACCAATTCATTGGCTTAATTAGTTGATATTTCCAAGTAAAATGTAATGGAGTGACATCAGTGAATATGGCCACCTTCTCTGCATTCGGAGCATGACGTCAAAGCCCCTCCCCACATTTGAGCGGTCTTTCTTCAGACATACCATTGTCCACATTTCGGCGGTTGGCAGACTTGACGGAAACGGGAAGAAGTGGAACCATGAATGTAAGTTTTAAGCGGGCAAACTTTGTACGTTCCTGTTGTCTCACCTACTTAAGTCAGTTTCTCCGCACTGAAAGCAGCTGCGCTAGCAAATAGTGTATTTTCCTGCTAGACTTGCTAACTAACTTTCCTGGCAGGAGGTATGTCCAGAATTTCCCACAGCACTTTACAGCTTAGATGGCCACCTAAACAACACACGCCTGCTGCCTTAACTAACGTCTTTGTGAATAAAACGACCACGGTCCAGTTTAAAATAATTGCTGCACCGCTGCCACGAGGTGTATTTTGAAAAACAAAAAACAAAAACGATGTACGCACTCGATTTCACTCAAGTCTTCATGTTGACCTGTTTTAAATTTGACACCGAGCTGACATATGTTTAAAAAAAAAAAAATTAATATCAGTGTGCATCCTTGAGTTAGTAGAAATTAGTTGAAAAGCATATAGATAACCTTTCTTCTTTTCTTTTTTTTCTTTTTTTTTTTTTACAGAACATAGGACCTTCTGACTGCTAATTTGAACTCCACAAGGTAAGATCAAATTAGTAACGATTAGGTTTAACTTGTCACATAATTTCTTTGTGTGGCAGTTTGGTTTAATTTTGAGATGGTCAATTTGTCTGTTTAAGGTGCCACAACATGAGATGGATGTGTAAGATATGTAGCTTTGAGTCAGAGAAGAGGTTGGGATTGTTAAAACACTACAGACTAAAGCATGGAAATGGTGGTCGCAGCCAGTCAGTCCCTTGTCTTCACACTGATTGCCCTTGCTCGTTTAAAACATTTAATGCCCTTAAGACCCATTTGTCTCGACACCATGTGAAGATGGTCACACAAAGTGGACCTCTTTCATTTACTTGTCTACTTTGCTGCTCTGTTTTTTTTTAATTCAGAGAAGCAGTATTTTGAGCATCTTAACAACCACTTAAGGAAGTTTGAAGTAGTTGCATGTGTCTTCAAAAACTGCAACTTCAGTACAAATATTTATACCACCTTTGCTACACATAGACACAGAAAACACCAGTCACACACCCTTGAGGATTTTAAAACTGAAGTATTAAAAAGCAAACCTAATGAACCCATGTTTGCTCAGGATGAGACCTGTGTGGAAGAGAGCTTAGAACTTTGGGATGGGGAACCACAGGAGTTGTCTCAAGATATAGAAGAGAAATTTGGCCATCTATTTTTAAAGTTAGAAAGCATGTTCAATGTCCCAAACAAATGCATTGATGAAATAGTAGATGAGCTTCAGTTTATATCCACCTCTGCATCTGGTCCACTTTTAAGAGATGTGGTGGTGTCCACCTTGAAAAGCCATAATTGTGATCTGGATCCAGCCATTATCTCAGATTTAGTGAAAAATCTTTGTGAGACACACCCTATAAGTACTGCCTTGGGGACAGGTGGCCCTTTCACAACTTATTACAAGAGAAGAGAATTTATGAAGAAGCATTTTTCAGTTGTTGAACCAGAAGAACACATACTTGATAAAAAAAAAAAGGGCAAAACCTTCCAGTATGTCCCAATAATGCCCTCCTTGGTGCAGGTCCTAAGTAAGTCTTTTCAAGAAAACACATTTGAAGGTGAAAAAAAAACTGAAAATGACTTTAAGTACCAGACATTTCGTGATGGATCTCACTATCAAAACAACAAAAGTTTTTCTCTGTAGAGGAGAACAGAGTGAGTCTCATCCTGTACGTTGATGACTTTGAGGTATGTAATCCTCTTGGGACATCTCGAAAAAAGCACAAAGTCACAGCTGTCTATTGGGTGTTGGGAAACATTCCGGTGCAGTTACGTTCCACATTGACATCAATCTACCTTGCAATTCTGTGTAAGGCTGAAGACACCAAGCAGTTTGGATTCCAGCGAGTTTTAGAGCCACTGTTAACAGATATCCAAAGCTTGGAGAAAGATGGTCTTTTTGTTCCAGCGTTAGGGAAAGCCATCAAAGGGACTGTGGTCAGTGTGGTGGCAGATAATTTGGGGGCGCACTCTGTGGCAGGATTTGTCAAAAGCTTTGCAGGGTCATACATCTGCCGGTTTTGTGTTGGGGAGCGATCCAAGTTTCAGTCCAATGAAGTGAGATCTGGGTCTTTTCATCAAAGAACCAAAGATCAACATACACTGCATGTACAGACAGCTGTGTCTAGTCCAGATCACCCTCATTGTTATGGTGTAAAAAAAACAGTGTGCATTGTCAGAAAAACTTGAGCATTTTCATGTTACATCTGGTTACCCTCCAGATGTTTTACATGATCTGCTGGAGGGCATTGTTCCAGTGGAACTGGCTTTGGCATTTGATAACTTGATCAAGAAAAAATATTTTTCTCTCATGGAACTGAATGATGCCATTTCCAATTTCCCATACAAGTGGAGTGATAAAACAAATCGCCCTCGTCTCATTCCTGCTAACTTTTCGACTCGAAAATCAGTAGGGGGCAACGCACATGAAAATTGGTGCTTATTACGTCTTTTGCCTCTGATTATAGGTTTAAAAGTACCCCAACAAGAGCCTGTATGGCAGATGCTGATGACACTGAAAGACATTGTGGACCTTGTCATGTCTCGAGCCCATACTGAAGAAAGCATTTGCTATCTTGACAGCATCATTTCAGAACACCGAAGCAGATTCCTTGATGTTTTCCCCCAACATAACTCATTCCCAAGCACCATTTCCTTGAGCACTATCCTCAGCTCATTCGGGAATTTGGCCCCCTGGCTGCCCTCTGGACAATGAGATTCGAGGCCAAACACAGCTTTTTCAAGAAGGTGGTCAGACACACTGGTTGTTTCAGGAATATTTTGCTGTCCCTTGCAAATAAGCACCAGCTCATGGTTGCATATCATCAATCACATTCTGTCAAACCATCACTTGCAGTCACAAAAACAACAGAGGTCTCTTTAGATGTGCTTAAGGATGATCTAAAAGACCTGGTGAAATGCAAATTCCCTGCTGTTACAGCTGTGCATGTTGCCAATAATGTGTGCAGTTTAGGCACCAACTATGCAGTGGGAATGTTGTTGTGTTGTGGTTCCACTGCAGGACTGCCTGACTTTTCTGAAGTGTTACAGATAATGGTGATTTGTAACAAACTGACTTTTTTCGTGAGACAACAAAATACATGGTACAATGAACACCTGAGGAGTTATGAGCTGGAGAACACAGGGAATGTGCAGTTACTTGAGCAAAGAGAGCTTAAAGATTTTTATCCTTTGGCTTCATACACCCTTGCAGGAAGACGCCTGACAACTTTAAAGCACCACATTTGCCTATCCTTTTGAAATGTGAGGAGTGAATAAATGTCTGTGTATTTCTCTTCTCTGTTGTTGCAGCTTCTTCCTGTTGATATGGCACCCTCAGCGAAACTGCGGATAATTTTTTTGGGGAGGATGATGTCCACAAACTACTTTTACCTGCAGGCATCCCAAGCACACTTCAGGACCTCAATGATGTTCTTCGAGAGACATTTGATATTACAGGACCAATCTCCAGTTCCACTATCTACAGAAGCAAGCTCCTCCTCATCTGTATGCGACACAATCCTGTTGTCCTCCCCAGATGAGAGTGGACCATCCTACAGGTCTAAGCCATGGCCATTTAAGTTTGAAATACCAGACTTCTCTTATGATATAGACCTTGCACTGGAAGCAGGAAAGCAAGCTTATGAAAATGATGGCACACTTTTGAACAACCCAAGCGTAACTAGTAGCATTCTTGAGAAGCTTGCAGAGACTATATTTGGCTTCACAGCATATCCAACTGGTGTCCAGATTTTAGCTGTTGCTGAAGCCTTGGTAGCAAAATACCCATGCCTCAAAGAGCCAGGGTCTTTTAATGGCCTATATGGTTGGCAACAGAGGATAAAGTATAAAATGGGCAACTACAGGGCAAAGTTAAGAGGTCGCCAATTAGCCATTCCAGAGCTCGAGGTGAACACACTGAAGAGACGATGCTCCAGTGAAGAGGGTTCACTTAAAGGCTTTAAAAGGGCAAAAAAAGCTGAAGTCAACTATCTGCCACCACTGCCATTCGGTGAGACTGAGGAAACCTTAGAGATGGAGAGACTAGATTTGCTGAAGGAAATGAAGAAGAAGCACAATGAGAGGGCAATTAATGAGAAAATGGAGAAGTCTTTCGCTATGAGAAGAAAAGAGGTTGTCAAGGATTGCCCCGCAATCCAAGACCTCTTAGAGAGGTGGCCTTCTCTGTTCTGTGAAAATCAGGTAAATCCAGTTCTTGTTCATGCAGCAACTAAGTGTATGTGAGATCTCATGAGTCATCTTTGACATCATTTTGTGTTTTTATCTCTCATTTCAGATCAAAGAGGAGTTTAAGCGAATAACCACAATTCATCTGGAGCGAACGTTTTTGTCCAGATTGGACGGGTACACCACCAAACTCCTGGAGATATTTCGAAGGAAGGGCGGGACTGCAGGGACCAAAATAAAAAAATGTTGGACTCACTGAATAAGGTAAAATTTTAAATTATTTTAATTACATAATCTAATGGAAAAGATGAGGTCATACACACTGAGAATGTATCACTCTTATTTAAAGGACAAGTTTGTTATTTTACACTTAAAGCTTTGTTTTCAGATTGTTTATGATGAAATCGAACGATTTTGATTGAAATTTGGACACATGCTGCTGGCCCGAGCTTTTTTGGTTTCTGTGGTAGCACACCCCCACCCCAACAATGTCTTCATACAAAGACGTGAAACTCACTGAGTGGTCAGGGGTGTTCACTGATATGTTCACACACATCGCTGCAAAAATGCTTTCCAACAGGTGTTTTACCATTTGTTGTAAAACTGTGGACCTATTTTTTCAAACGCCTCACACCTGTACATTCTTCCGTACAGAGCTTGAATAATAGAATAGAATAGCGGCGGACTAATACCGTACATCACAGCACATCTAATACAAGTCAATGGAGTTGGACAAAAACTACAATAAAAACCAGTTGGGAAGTATCTTTTGCAGCGATTTTTGTGTGAACATATCAGTGAACACTCCTGACCACTCGGTGAGTTTCACGTCTTTGTAAACGACAGTTTTATGCGTTTTAGGAAGGATTGTTCCAGTGCACCTATGAAGCCATTGTGGAGGTGGGGGTGTGCTACCACAGAAACCAAAAAAGCTCGGGCCAGCAGCATGTGTCCAAATTTCAATCAAAATCGTTCGATTTCATCATAAACTGAAAACAGGGCTTTAAGTGTAAAATACTGAACTTGTCCTTTAATCTGATCAGTGTCTGTGTTGGCTGAAACTGTTCTCCTGATCCTGACACTGTGGCCACAATTAACAATTTATGCACATGATTGTCTCTACAAGTGTATACAAACCTGTCATCTCTCCCTTAATATGCGCTCAAAAGCAGAGCAATTTACAGAATTTTCAAAGTGACCCTCTGAGTGCAGCGAGATCCCTTCCTGCTGCCCATAGACTCCAATACAATTATTTCCCAAAATATTACTCTTGTGTGTGGGAATTCCTGTCCTTGACTGGTTAATATTGTGATAGGAGGTACTGATATGTTGCGAAAAATTCATTTGCATGTCCAGTGATGAGGCAGAAAACTTTCCTCACTGGGCAGAGACAGTTTCTAGACCCACAGATTATGACATGCACTGGACTCTTGTCTTAACACACATCGTTGAGAAATTCATGTTAAGTTGCACACTTCACAACGTTAGAATGTAGCTGCAGGCTTACATTCTCCATGGGTAACTTTCTGTTTACATCTGTATGTGCTGTTATGTATGTTACATATGTTGTGTATTTTCTGCAATAAATTTTCTTTTTGGGTTTAATAGCATCATGTCGATGGCAGAAGGGACATTATCATTCGTTGCTTAGTTGAGTATCTTGGAGAGAGTGGAGAGGAGCTGATCAAAGACCATCAGGTATCTGATGATCATAATGACTGTATTAAAATTATTGTCTAACCTTATAATCTGGTCTTCACTTGTGATGATATATTGAAGGTCAAAGATTCTCTACACTCGTGATGTTTTTTAAAAAAGACTCAAGATTAATATTTTTAATCAGGCTTTTAACTAATTTCTTAAATCTTTATGCTCTTACCCTTTATTTTTTAAATCATATTTAATCTT
The DNA here is from genome assembly GCF_963576455.1 of Neolamprologus multifasciatus. Lineage (NCBI taxonomy): Eukaryota > Metazoa > Chordata > Actinopteri > Cichliformes > Cichlidae > Neolamprologus > Neolamprologus multifasciatus. Next base: position 33,998,856 of record NC_140444.1, read on the forward strand.
TATCTTATCTGCCTTAAACTTTAACTTGCCTTTTGTCTGATTGTTTTTTCTGACTATTTAACGATCACTTATTAACTTTATTTTATGAGCAAAAGAGTATTTAATTTGATTATACCTTTATAACCTATTTTAATGATTTAATGGTTCTGGTCTACCAACACACGTGCCGTCCCATGGACAGCTCCAGGCTGGATGGCCCCCAAAAGTGATTTTCTTTGTCTCAGGGTCAGCCTCTGTGAAGCACATTCTGTAACTTTACGTATGAAAAGTGCCATATGAATATTGTTTGATTTGAGTATACTAAATTGAGTATACCTCTTTTTTTTTTTTTTTTTTTACATTTTTTTCTCTTAACCTTTTCTTTTACTTGGAATCTATTCTAGTTATTGCTAATTGTGGTTTGTTTGTTTTCACAGGACATCAGCCAAGAAGCATTGAAAGAGGACTGCAGTAATCACATGATGAAGATCATCGTAATCCATCCCAATGTGGCACAGGAAAACCAAGATCCTGTGAACGTGTCGGTCATCATTGAGGGGACAGAAATTCTGGAGGACTGCGGAAGTGTGACAAACGCTTGCCTCCTGCTCATGGGTGTCATCTATGCTGTCAACTTAAGTTACCCACTGAAACTGAAATATACGTTTGAGGTATTTCAGAAGCTGTTTCTTGAGCTTGACATCCTTAAAATGTCACCAAAGGTCCAGTCTCTCCACAAGAAACTTTTAGCGTGAGTGTTCCAGTGTTATTTGTGCTTTTGTCCAGCACAATTAATTTGTTTGCATTTTGTCTGTTTTCTGACAGTAATTTCAAGTGTTGCTCAGTTTTATACAAGTTCTTTCTGTCCTGAACGTTCTGAGAATGTCTGCAAAGGTAGTGATTGCAACTGTTAATGGACAGAGTTGATGTATGTGTTAGATTGATTAGAAGAAAGGGGACAGTGCACACTGAGTTTTTGAATAGCATGGTTTTTTTTGTATATGTGTATATGCTCTGTTTTGAAATTTGCGAGCAAGAAGTTCTATGGCCATGTTTTTTGTGGTTATAATGTTATGTAGATATTTTAAATAGATCTATGCCATTTCAACTGTGAAATAAAAGTGTCCCTTAAGCTGCAAATATTTGTTTTGGAAAATATTGATTTATTATTTAATAGAATAATAAGAATATTTATTCAATTCAATTAATATTAACTAGTACACTCATAATAAATATTACTTAATAATTACATAGAATATAACAAAGAAAAGATGAGTAAGAAACACAAAGAAATATCAGCAATGTTCACTTGGGTTTTGTAATTGGATGCAATGGTATTCTGAGTAAAAGTTACAATCTATAGATGAGTATTGCCAGTGCAATTTACTTGTGTATTTCACATTAGAAATAGATGGTTCTAGTAAGTAAATATTACTTAGAAATAGCCCGAGTAAAGATTACAAGCACTTTCTGTGTGGAAAAAGTTGCCTAGCTTTTTTTTAAGTAAATGTCACTCCAATTTTTTTTCAGTGCATCACAGATAGTCCTCCATTTCTAATATACACACACTCACTCTCGCTCTCTCTCTGCTCGTCATCCATCACATTCTGTCATTTATGTCAATCATCTGCTATCACGGCTTCTTTTATTAAATTTCTCTTATCCTCATTTCCTCCTGTCACTCTCAGCCTAACTGTACATACAGCATCTCCAGCTTTCTCTCCTAGCCCGCTCTTTCTGCCTTACTTTCTGTTGCTGTTTGCTTTTTTTCGGGGGGGTCACTTTTCGCTCAACTCTCACTCAGTACTTGAATTCCTGGCTCCAAGAGACAGACTATAAATTCATAAATGCTGTTTTTTACCAGCGCAGCACGGTGGTGGTGCACGCGAGCTCTCTCCACGGCTGTGTGGGTTTCCTCCATGTGCTCCACTTTCCTCCCACAATCCAAAGACATGCATGTTAGGTAAACGGGTCATTCTAAATTGGTCAGCCATGCGGATGTAAGAGTGTGCGGTTGTCTATCTCTCTTGTTTAGACTTGTTATGGAGCTGAAACTTCCCAGCTTGGGGTGATATAAAGAAAACTGAACTGAATGCAAAAGAAACCTGAGTACATCCAGTCAAAGAGCTTCTTTTCATTCTCAGCGACCCTGTTTTTGTTCCCCAGTGCAGACCTTTGTTTTGGTCCTTGCAGTAATGTTCTTGGTCCATGCTAGCTCCCATGTCATGTCATCTGGTATTCACAGTATTGCAGAATTCTCTATATTTCATTAAAATTCCCCACAGACCACACAATTTCCAAATTCATACTCTCTTAGCATCAAACAGGGCAACTTAAGTGATTCTCATCCTTTCATATCATAGATGTGTTATTTTTTCATCTCTTTTGCTCTTACCTCACCTCAACTGATCCCTTTCATCCGGGTTCATCCGGGGGGGTTTGTCTTTTTGTTAATGTTATGGGATTTTTACCATTAAAAAATGCCTTAGAATAACAGTTTATGTCGACTGGGGTGATATAAAGAAAACTGAACTGAATGCAAAAGGAACCTGAGCGTATCCAATCATAGAGAATCTCTTCTTTGCCCAGTGACCCTGTTTTTGTTGCCCAATGCAGACCTTTTTTTTGTTCTTTAGCAGTTTCAGCTCATTTGAGACAAAGTTTAATAAACAGCACGTTCCCAAGTCCAAATCCCAAGACAACAAATGCTAACTCGCAATAATACCATGTTCAAAGTGGGCAAGGTTTCACTTGTTTTGCCTTTGGCAGCATTTAACTGAACACTAGCATATGGTCCAAACACTGTCTAATTTATATCATAGCCAAAGATACATAATGTTTGAGTTTCTCAAATGTAAAACTGATGTATATGAGTCAGTATCTATTCCCAGGAGACGTTCTTACTGAACCTCGCACTTTCAACTCTCCACTTCAGATGGAATAACACACACACACACTTTTTCCTGTCTCTTAATGACTTTGGGTCACCCTCTGTTGTTCAAATGTGCTATAGACTGTAAATAAAATAGAGGCGTCAGTCAATGCAAAAAGGTTTCAGGGTTTTGTTTTGTTTTTTCACTTCCAAAGCAACAACAAAATTCTGTTGTTCAAATTCAAGGTTCAGTTAGAAACATCCTCCAAAGACCAAATACATTTCAAAGTCTGTACTTTTTACTTTTACTTGAGTAAAGAAGTTGAATTATTACTTCAACTTTTACTGAAGTATTTTTAATAGTAGTATTTATACTTATACTTAAGTACAGGATGTCTGTACTTCCGCCAACAGACGAAAGGCGATGGACAAAAAAATGCAACAGTATCTTTGGTAGTGGCTGCAAAACAGTGATCCTGCTGTATGTCGCCGAGATAAGAAGCTTATGCCTAAGTTCAGTCAGGAGATCTGTAATCATTAACCTGCCTGCTTTCCTGGGTGTTTGGTTGCCAGTTTGTTCATCACATCACTACCACTTTCCCATGGTGTCAGTCTCAACACTGACATCATTACTCTAGTCCAATCATCTTCTTGCCCGCTTTCTTTAAGCCAATCAGCCTCCACTCTACATGGTTCAAATCTGTGCTCTCTGTTATTCTCTAGACTCCAGAGGTGGTCCTGCCCAAAATCCTATCACAGCTGGGATTCTGTTCAGCCATGATGCATCACAGTCTAATCGCTAAACACACTGACATTGACAAGTGAGTGCTTTGGCCTACTACTAACCAACTAATGCAGTATGAAAAGACAAGCCTGTCACTTTCATCATCACTAGCCATATCACTAGAATCAATACTAATAAATATTTGTACATTTTATTATGACAGTCTAGATGCATGAAAACTTGATACTCAAGTTTGTTATATATACGGTGCACTTTGTGGCTCAAAATGAACTAATAAGAGTCATAAACTAGCTGGAAAGTGTGTAAGAGCTTAGTTTGTTTTGGTTACCTTGATCAAAGTGTATGTGTTGTGTAAAGACAAAAAAAAGTGGTTGTCAAGTTTTTATGGCCTTACAATATATTTTATTCAGATGGGATTTTCTTTGTTTGTCCTTCAGTTATTATTAAAACAGCAAAAAAAAAGAAAAAAAAAGAGTGCTCTTCCACGCAAGAGCCTCCACCCCCACCCCGACAGCAGTACAACCACGGCTTTTGATAAGTAATATATTAGACATTTGAGAGATTACTAAGACTACTATATTATTGTAAAATTCCCTAAAGGAAAAAAAAATTAATGTTCTTATGAATATCTTTCAAACTTTCTAAATTGGGTTTCTCAGAAATCAGCATTCAAATGGCAGTAAAATTTCTACTTAGATTTCCTGTTGTCTGCTCAGTTATCATCACACATGCCATTTCTATTCATGCTTTTTGCATTTACTCACTATAAGAACAGCAAATGTTAAAGCTTTTGTGTTTATCCGCAGATGCTGCCTCCCTGCTGTGTTCTATTAATCAATAACAGTGTGCAGTAACACTGTAATGGATTTCTATGAAAATGTCACAGGTTATTTATTACTTTCAGATTGAGCATGACATCAGGCGGGGATGTGATTTCAGAGAGCACATTCGTGATAACTGCCAATGCGCCTGAGCTAGTCAACCACGGTGATTATCTGGCTTTGCGGAGAACATAAACAGTCAGAGACCCAACCTCTAAAAGGCAATCTCATCGCTAAGCCGATCTTTGTGTGCCGAATTATAGCGGCGGAGAGAGTTTCTTTGCGGCTAAGATGTATCGAAAAGCATGTTCAGATCAGCTGAGACATCTGCCAGGATGAGGTGAAGCCACTTACAGATCAAAGAGATGAATGGCTTTGGTAAACATTCATGACTGCTCGCAACTACACAGAAAGAGATTAAAAAGGTAAACACGAGATAAAGAGATACAGCAGATTCTGATCTATTTAGCTTTTTTTTCTGAGTTTTGCTGAGGAGAGTTTAAGGCTCCTTCTCCGCTACCATCGACTTGACGAACAGGCACAAGAAAGAGTTTTGGAACCAAGGAGGAGCAAACTTTTATAAAGACTTATTTGTTCATTCACACAAATACATGTTCACATAAACAGTCATACACATACACGTAAACAGTCTTTGTCACTCCCCAGCTGCTTTCTTCCCTGACAAAAAAAGCGTAGTGAAAGCGTGCTGTCACCCTGAGCTACCTGCCGTCAGAATTAAACCGCAGAGAGTAGGCGAGATGTGAATTACAAAGCATCACCTGTCAAGGTCGCCTCAACTTATTGGCTAACTGCTTTCCAGGCAGTGTATCTTTCTCCTAAAGATGGTTTCCTGTAAATCCTGTTTCTGCTTTACTGAAGCCTGTCATAGCACCTTTGTGTGTTAGAGTGTGAGGGATTGCTATTTAAAGCGTGGCTGAGCTACACGGAGGTGCAAAAGTCTCTCAGGTGAAGAATCATTTTAGTTGGTTTGAAACTAAATTAAAACAGGTTGTCATAGCTGATGTAAAAAAATATTGGGGTGTGATTTTTGATAAATTTGTTTAAGAGTTATTATTTTTAAAGTCATTTTTAGCAACTCAGTCATTGCCGAGGTACAGTCTACCTCCATATCTCCCACCAAAGGGCCAGAGTTATTCATACTTTTATCACTTCCTGTCTATACTTTGGTATGGACCAATCATCTGTGTCCCACATAGCCGAAAGGTCTGGCCCAGATCTGGTGTCAAGCTGGCACTGCTGGCTGACTTCTGGCATGGTAAGTGGTATGTCATCCAGATATTGGTCAGGCCTGGCATAGATGGCACTGTTTATATGATGACATGCCACATCTGGCCTGATTCTGGTTTGGTGTATGTGGCCCAGGCTCATAGAAAACAGGTCTGGCCCAGATCCAGCATCAAGCTGGCACTTCTAACTGACTGGTGTCATGGCAGGATGTATGTCAGCCAGATGTGGGCCAGGTCTGGCAATGATGGCACTATTTATGTTCTTATTTTCCTATTTTAGTTAGAAGACCCAAATGTCATGTTGCAATACTATACTGCTATGGTAGCCAACGTTTCAAATGCAGGTTTGACAAGTTTGTGAGTTTACACTTTATCCAAAACCTAGTGAGGGTTTACTCAGATTTACCACTGTGTGGCTGTAGCTCAGGAGGTAGAGCAGGTCATCTACTTGATCCCTGGCTCCTCCAGTCTGCATGTTGAGAGTGTGAATGTGTGTGAATGTAATTAGGAAGCACTCAGTGTAGAGAAAGTGTGTGAATGTTGTATAGAGTATATGGTAATCTGAGAGGGTAGGAAAGTACTATATAAGATTCACTGTCTGAACAGACTTGCATTGCGTTACTTTTGCACTATTATGTTCCGGCACATGTTCTTATTACATGGCTTGATTAAGGTACACATTAGGATGACATCTGGGGCCAGAGCTGAAACTGTTCTGGGCCAGCGCAGGACCACCGGTGTGTCTGCAACTGGCCTTGTGTTGGCCCGTGTGTGTATAACCTCTGGCAAAGTTGATCTGGGCCACCAAGGGGCCGTCATTCTTTGCGGTATGTGGGCCATGTGTAAGCACATTGTGCGGGCCAGATCTGGGCAATACCAATTTTACTATGTGGGGACCTGCCTGCAGTTAGTCCAGAATGCAGGGACTCGTCTTTTAACTGGTATTAAAACAGGGAACCCAACACACATTGGGTTGTCCCTTCATTGGCTTCATGTTGACGTATTTTTAAGATTTTATTGCTTGCTTTTAAACAGAGTTTTAAACAATGTGGCATCTTTGTATCTGTGTGAACTGCTTCACATTCACACTGGTTAGAGCTTGTCTGACCAGTTGTTCTGATATATGCCTAAAACTAGATTAACATAGAAATGTGATGGCCACTACCCTCCTCACTGCATTTAAATCTTTCTTCTTTGAAACACCTTAGTTTTCTTGGCATTTGACTCCAGTGTGGCTGCTTTTTATTGTCTGTTTTTACTTTATGTTTTTATTTTATTCTGTTTTATTTATATGCCTTTTAATGTGCAGCACTTTGGTCTTCTGTGCTATAGAAGTAAATTTGACCTTGACCCTGGAGACAATAAGAAGTGTGTTTTTTCAGTTTGTTACATCATTGCTACATCAGTGTCCGCTCACTCTGATGTTCTTTTGTGACCAATGTCCCACTAACAACTGACAGGAACCCCCAGCAACCAGAAACGGGCAGATTGATGCAAATATAAATATTGTTGATACCAACGGCTGTACTGGTATCAGATCAATACCAGTACAAAATAGGACTGAGACTTTGTCTCTATCCTCTAAGTTCAGAATGCAGATCACACAATTGCATTACTACTGACCCTCACTTTACTTGGTGTCAGATTGACACAAGAACTTGCAGTATCGCACACACCTATCAGCAACTGCTGATACTACTACTACTCTCCCTCTACCCTGGAGGAGTCTCAGAGTCTGTTCTTGTTATTGTTATTATGGATTTGATCCACTGGTCCCTGAATGCAATTGACACCCTCTTCTCGACGAGAAGCCTGGGTTCAGGAGAGCCCATTGAAGACATCTACCGTTTTGGAACCATGATAACAGGGTTCTTGCTGATCGGCGCTGGCTTGGCCCTGGCTTATCGAAGAATAAAGAAAGCAGAAACAGCTGTTCAAATCCCCACAAGGCTGCCCGCTATGTTGATTGGAACGATGGAGCGAGCCGTGGCTTCTCAGAATGGGCTTATTAGACTCAGCACGGATGACAAATGCAGGCCATTTACCATTTTACATCTTGGAGAAGCTTGCGGCTGCTGTGAGTGCTGAGACTCTGACAACATCTGACAACATCTTGGAGAGGTTCACGGCTGTCGTGAACACTCATGCTCTATGAGCAAACTGGATAACATCTCGGTGTAGCTGGATAACATCGTGGAGAGGCTCACGGCTCTCCAACGGAAATGGTGAGGAACCAGTAATGGACATTAGACCGACTGTAAAATTGACATGCAGTGGTTCGCACTAAAGCAAGAACACCATTATTTCATGCGGCTACCATATTGGCGCCAGCTGTGGTCTCAAGGCTGGAGCTGAACATAACAAACAGTTTCCCCCCTGATAACAAACTGTGTTCAGACTCTTCGTTCCAAACGCCCTCGTACGCTTATCTCCAAGGCCGAGTCGGACAGTGGGTCTGGGCCCAGCGCTGGAAAAATAGCTGCAGGGCAGGATGGCTGTGTCTGCATTGGCTTACTTCTCACCCCTTACCCACCCCTGTCGCTTGTCATGTGCTTCATGATGTTGTGATGTGGACATTTATGTGCTCTTTGTGCAGAGGAGTTTTTTTGTTTTCTGCTCTCTGATTAGAGGTCTCTTTTTTTCCCCTCCTCGACTTGCCCATTGTATTGTACATTTCAGTGTTTTTCCATAATACTACCAGTCTCCGACCTGTCTCCCCATGTGATGTCTGTGTTGTGTATGTAAGGTCGGGGGGGTCCCATTTTGCTGCAGGGCAACTTGCATGTGACAAATAAAGGCTTTCTTGAATCTTGAACTACTGGCTATTGGTCAGGTGGACACATTTCCCCTTGAGATTAGTGGTTGTCAGCCAGTCCCCAAACCTGAGTGAGTGAAACCAAAAATAAACTTTGGAGAAAATGTCTTTGCTCCAAGATTCAGTAGGTAAAACCTGACACTCACAAAGCTGTGACAGTTTTTTAGAGCAAGGCTCCATAGTATAAGTTAGGGATAATACAAGTAGTGCTTCGTGTACTCTTTATACATTAAACCAAAAACCACTGATCCACCAACTTGTCTCCAAATGGGCGAGAGCTATCCACAAATCTGCAGATTTATGACCTTATAAGGTGATTAGCAGACAGAGACAAAAAAAGATTAGTTTTCTGTGTCCCATCACTTTATCAATAATCACACTGCACAGGCCTAGATTAAGCGACAGCAGCTTGTTTCAGCATAATTCACAGTAACCATAAGACTCTAGACTCCTGAGCAAATAAATCTCTAAAACATGTCTTGAATGTGATTCAGGCCTTGTTCTTTGTGATGGAAACATTAGGTCACAGCGAAGATGCACGTGTGTCGCTCTCTATATTTACACACAGTCCGTTGAGATGACATCAACACCTTAAATAATTTGGATAGAACACACCACTTCAACTTTAGTGGTCGGCGGGAAAATGTCCAATTCCAGGTTACATGGTTCTTAGATTAGATAAAATGAAAGTTTAATGATCCCTGTTGGAAAATGGGGACACGGCCACAGCAAAAGGGGGGGAAAAAGAAGAAAAAGCATTATACAATGAAAAATGCAATATTACATCTTGTACTGTATGTCATTACTGACAAGGCTTTACAACTGATTCATGTCTTATGTCAAATGCCTAAAGTATATGATCTGTTCATTAGCTGGGGCATATGTAAAAAGCTTTACACTGCTCACTAGGAAGGACACTGACGACACATTTCTTCTGATTTTTGACCTGTTCGACAGTTATTTACTTACATTCTGTCCCAGCTTCCCCTACAGGCTTAGCAGTATCTGTCTGAATTAGAGTGAGAAGCAGGGAAGGGAACAGTTCCCGAGTTATCGTCACACAGAGCTGAGCAGCGGTAGACAATTTGCAAGATAAGGTCAGTCGTCCATAGCCAGACCTTTCTGCGTACTTCGTTTAGCGCTGTAAAAGTGAGCAGAAAGTGGCAGAAGTGGGAATGAAATCAGGGGAAATCTCTACTTTTTCAAATAGAAGCACTTCAGCCTAACTTAAGTGACTGTTAGCTGGCGTCAGAGCACCTTTGCACCGAGTTACAACAAGTGAAGTGATTGGTCTAAATGCAAGGACATGATAAGAGCTAATACAGAAAGAAATGGGGTGGAAACTAATCTGCCTTCATCATCCACCAGCTGTGGAGTGGAAGTGGAAATTGGTATTTTTTTTGTGTGAAACATCCAATCAGAGAAAACTCAGATCAGACAGTTCAAGCAAAGGCCAGATAATTTTTCACTCTTCATCAACTGTGGTGTGGAAAGTGGGAATCGTTTCCTCTGTAAAACATCCACTGAGCCAGAGTAAGATCAGATAAATAAAATACATCTCGTGTTCTTCAGCTATTCAAAATGTAATTACCCGGTGCTGTATCTGTTCAGGTCTGCCTACAGGCGTGTATCTGCCCGAATGAGAGGAATGAATAGCAAATGTAAATGTGATTGTTCACGGCGAAGAGCAGAGTGTATAAACTGAGAAGCTTTTATCAGAGATTTAAATGTGTAAACATTTCCCGACTTTATTTAAATGCATGCACGGTACATGTGCTGGACAAGTCTTGAATTTAGATATCAAGCTGGCAAAATGAGTTGATGATTGAGATTAAAAGTTTAATTGACTGACAGAACTGCAATTTGAAATAAAATATCGGGCACGAAATAAAACATGTAAAAAAAAAAGATGTCGATGACAATAAAAAGTAACTTCATTAGATTTTCCCGATCTATAGAGAGAAGCAAATCACTTGTGAGACATATCTGTGCAAAAAAACCCTTAAATGTTACGTCGATCATGGATTTATATCTCATTAAGTTTCAGAGGCATGTGACAAAATACTTTTGCAGTGTTTTACAATTTACCAGAATTACTGCTTTGACAAGGGCACCTTTCAGCGCCTTGTCAGCCCAGGAAGTGTAGAAAAATATGACATCTTCTTTAAAGGAGATGTTGACTGTAATTCTTACTAATAATTTGAAAAAATCCATGTCTATCCAAACTCAATTATTGACTTTGTGTTCTTTACTGTTACCAGTGTTTCCCCTGAGTAGCTCAGCCACTACAGAGTAAAAATAAGATGACACTCACCTTATGACTAAGAAAAATCGGTGGTCGCTGGTCCAAGTGCTTGAGGCAACCAACCAGATATCCAGAGTTTGACATTTTAATCACAAGGAATGAACATACTGCCTGGTAGGAGGCGACCTGTCTGTCAACAGTTGAATGAAGCATGTTGTATAGAGCACTTTATGTGCTCAGGTAGAGTAGAAAACTGCTATATAAGAACCAGCCAGTTTAAAAAGACAACCCTGGTATCAAAGTGTAAGGAAAAAGGAGATTTTGTATATGTTATAATTTGTTTTGACCAGCCACCTTTCCCACATGATGATAAAATGTATGAAATTGACCCAAAGTGCACTTTCTGAAGTGTTCTCCAAAGAATTCTCAGAAAACATGTAGAGTACCTGTACCTCGTACTGTTGCTCTATGTCATAGTCATTACATTGATGTAGTACTGCTATTGAAAGGGAAAAAATTTAACTGAGACTTTTTAATCAGAGTGAAGCATCAAGTCAGTTTGGTCAGTTGGCTAGGGTCAAAGCATGAGACGATACCTAGACTCTACAAAAGTTGCACAGGTATTCTTCCAGGATGGCACATCAACAAGTGCCATTGCCAGAACATCTGCTGTCTCCTAGTACAGTCTCAAGAGCATGGAGCAGAGATTCTAGGAGACAGACAGCTACTCTAGGAAAGCTGAACAGGGCCGAAGAAGGTACTTAACCTATCAGCAGGAATGGTATCTGCTCCTTTGTGCAAGGTGGGACAGGATGAGCGCTGCCAGAGCTACAAATAACCTCCAGCAGGTCACTGGTGTGAATGTCTCTGATCAAAAAATCAGAAACAGACTGCAGGGGGAACCCAGGACCCAGTGCAGCACTGTAGGGTCTGACAGTGGATCCAAAGCTTTCTTACTGACACCTAATGGTAGTCAGTGTGTTGTTTTCCTAGCCTGTGGAGGTCTCTGTGTCCCCCCAAGGACATGCTTCTGCAGGCCATGATGGCCCACTACCAAACTATGACAAATGACAGTCGGGCTTCACAATGCTAGGCAATGAGCACAAGACCCACTAGTTGACATCTGGCCCTCAGGTCATCTTCATGGTGACCGGTGGGCCAGCAGAACACTTCTGGGTCATTATGTTTCAGTCCGATGTCTGTCTGATGACACCAAGTTTGTCCAGGAGCACTGAATAATATAATCCATTATTGATCAAAGAATGTTTAAACTTCTGCTTGACTGCAGATTGTGATACTTGAAGTGGGTGTAAGTTCAAATATACAGGAAAAAATAGACTGAATGAAAAAGTGCCAAAAATTTGAGGCACTTGCATCATTTTCATAGTATCAGTTCAAATATTCCATGACATCAGTAAATATCTCAAAGGTATAGCACAAAAATTACACTGAATGTCAGCTGAAAACTTTCTTCAGTCGTTTGTTCTTATATAGAATGTATATAAGAACGGTAGAGGTCCTGTATTTCTTCAGTAACCCACAATCAGCACTTCTTGTATAGCCATGTTTTGAACAGTCACTTAGTCACACAGAATTACCTTGCTTCCACTAGCAAATATCAAACTGTTGCACATTAAATAAATGTGCAATTTAAAGAAACTGCACATTTATTTTTGTACAAAAACCGGTCATTTTAGGCATTTGGACAAAGCTTTTTCTTTTCACAATGGCAGCCGTGGCATTTTAGAAGACTTGCGTATTCCCACTGTTAAGTGTCTTTGTTAGGTGTTGAGCTATCATGTGCCACTAGAGCAGTGTCTTGCCAGTGCCTCGGCAATGATTTTTCATATTTTGATGATTACAGTGGAGAGTGCTGTGTGACATAACAGTTTTTTACATATTGCAATAAATTTTAACTGAAGCTCCGGCCATCTGTGCCCCAGCCCGCTCTCAGAGTCACTTAGATAGCTTCCCCTTATGGAAGCAGAACTATTTTGGTCTGCTCAGCATTTTTCTACAATTCATGGCATGTTTTTTGATGTTAATTGCTTAATTGTACTATGCAGCACATCTGTGTGGAACCATCTGCATTCATAGCATATTGCAATTGTTTTTTCAGGTTGTTCCCTCAACCGGTTTATTGTTTAATATTTCCTTTGGGTAGGTTTATTACAAGACAGAAACATGAAGCATTCTCTGAATTCTGAATGCCAAAGTATTGTTGCGCTTCTGCCAGAAGAGCAACCAGAATGCCTCTAATTGACACGTGTGTCCCATGTACTACTCCTCTGACCTTTGAGAAAATTGTTGTTTACTGCCAGATTTTGTGAGAAATGATGCAATATTTCTTTTTTTTATTAACAGCACTGCTACTAAGACAGTTTCTGTGTGCAGTGCTTTGAAGTGATTGCAAATCATTAGTCTTCTTCAAACATGGTTAAAAGACATATAAAAAGCTGCCATAAGAGTCTGTCAAGCCTTAAGAATCTTTTAAGGCTGTAAGCTCATCACTACTGTAACAACATGGGACCAAAGGAATTTCAGGGTAGAATTTTGTGCACGTGCTTCAAGGTAAAGAGAGCCAGTACGATGTGTCAACTGTCAAGTGGCTTTACTGCTGCTTCAAGTAGAGCAGACAATGTTCCTCCATGACTATGATGACTGATTGTTCAGCATGGTCCCAGTCTATGTGAGAGTTTAAAGACCTAAAATTACACAAAAACTCCCTCTTAACATGAAGGAACCTTGAGCAGAACCAAGCTCAGGGAAGAGCGGCCATCTGCTGTGACCAGTTTGGGTGAGGGGAGGGAGACATGTTTAGTATCTTCCCCAAGGATACCTTGGCATGCAGACCATTGCAGTCAGGGATCAAACCACCAAGTTTACAATAAGTAGATGGCCTACTCTACCTCCTGAGCCACAGAGAGTGCAAGCAACACTAGCGAGGACAGCGTTTACCCAAACAGGACAGCAGACACAGTAAGAAGTGAGAGAAACGTGGCGAAAGAGCAGAGCTGGAGTCTTGCTTTAAATTTGTGGTGAGGCTCTATTAGCGCATCACATCTGCTGTGCTGTGATGCCCTACACAACATCACCACTTCTGAGTCCGAGACATTTGATAAACATGGCCCCTTAGTCTGTGGCGCCCACTAATGCACCACTTCAGCGTGAATTTTTGAGCATCTCAGGTGTGGAAAAACACTTTTATGCTGTAGAGCTGAAGGCACACTGATGGTTGTCTCCTACATATTTAAACAGCCAAGCTGCTGCCACGCTGAGTTTAACTGAACCCAGAAGTAATGTTGAAGGAATATGGAGATAAAGGCGAAATGTAATCTCATGATTTTTGTTTGGTAGGCACTGATTTATGCAGCTTTGCTGTGATGCTTTTGGAGTTTTTCTGGCATGTGAAGTTCTGACAGAGAATTTGGGGACTCATTGTGCGAAAAAACAATCCTCTAAAGAAATGCTCTGCTTTGTGCTTTGAAACTATTGTCGCTAAGTCTTATGTTCCACTGCTTGCTTTGTGAAACTCCTGATGTGCTGTGGCTGCAACTTAAAAAGGTACTGTTAAAGGAAAATCAAGTTTTGCTCTCTTATTAGTCTGCAGACATAAAAACGAAATACTTGGTTGAGGTACTCGGTTCAAATCTGCGAGCTTATTAATGTTACGTGGATCTCACTTGCACAGCCAAGTCAGCTTTGACTGGTAGGGATGGACATGATACCTCTGGCGGGATCCCGGCACAGTAAACTCTGATTTCCGTCTTGCCTGGTGGCCCTGTCTCCAGAAGTGTGCTGTCATAAAGGGCGATCGTGGCTCAAGAGTTGGGAGTTCGCCTTGTAATCGGAAGGTTGCCGGTTCGAGCCCCGGCTTGGACAGTCTCGGTTGTTGTGTCCTTGGGCAAGAAACTTCACCCGTTGCCTACTGGTGGTGGTCAGACACTGGTCAGAGGCGCCAGTGTCCGGCAGCCTCGCCTCTGTCAGTGCGCCCCAGGGTGGCTGTGGCTACACTGTAGCTTTCCATCAGTGTGAATTCAGTGTGTGAATGGGTGGATGACTGGATATGTAAAGCGCTTTGGGGTCTTTAGGGACTAGTAAAGTGCTATATAAATACAGGCCATAAATATGCAATCAAGGACAAAGGAAATAGTTTCCTATTTCAAGGACAAAGCAATCAAGGACAAAGGAAATAGTTTCGCCCTCTGGGAAAAATAGTGCTGTCCTCCTAAAAGCAATTATAAGTTAATAATACGTTTTTACTTTTTATTCAATTGTTTTTATTGCCTACAAAACTGAACAATTGTGTACTGTTGCATGTGTAGGCCTACTATGTGGGCCACTTTGAGTCCTACCTGTGTTTGTGCAAATTAATCAAATTTAAAAGGAGCCTACTTCCATCATGAACAAAATGAATAGCAGCTTTAAATTTAGTGCAAATAATGAAACAATCAGGAAAGTTTTTATTTGATTTTGATTTTTAATTGTTTTGACTAGTGTCGAGACACAGATCAAGCACATCAATAAGTTTTTTCCATGAAATTTTGGATTTGGAATTCATACAATATTGCAAATGTTGGTGTCGAGTTGATACACTGCCAGTTTTAACTTATAAAGGAAGCTCAGGGGGGGAGAGCAGTATGTCGTGACTTATGAGAGGAATCAACATCAATTTGCAAATTCTAAACACAGCTTAATCAACACTAAATCACTGTGCTTTTTAACACAACAAAACACACCTTTGAAAACTGAACTTAAGTGATAGAAACGAACTATCAGTCCAATCACACTAGTATCGAATGCATGTACTACTGCATGTTTATGAATGCATTGTCCATTGTCTCACATTCATTGTAGAAATTTGGAGATCAAGACAGGAAAGAGATGTGGCCTCCACTTGGTGAAGAATGATTTATTTCACTTCCAATAAGCTTGAAAGTGTTTGAACTGTAAAGTTCATGCAAGGACAATGCAGGCATTTGACTGAGAAAACTGAAATGTTTTGCTTTTGTTGAAATTCTGCTTTTCTTTCAACTTTGTCCCCAACAGGAATTTCCAGTATGAATCCAACTAAATTATTAGGAAATGTGTGCGAAATCAATGCTCTGTGTAACAAAACTATACCACATACTGTACTCAAATACACGACAGGTGCAGGGTTATTTTAGTAAAATATGCCTTCAGAAATTGTGAATATATTCTGAAATTCAGAATAAAGCAAGGGCATTGCAAATTATACAAAAGGTCTAAATCAGAGGCTGATTCTTTAGGCCAAATTTCTTTCCCTCAGCAGTAAATGACGGTCTTTTCATTTTATCGCTGTGGGAATTTGCATTTCTATCTACTTTCCAGTCACTTCAAATTCGTTTTTTGTGAGTACCTCTGGCAATGTGGTAGCACATTGCAAAGTTCCAGGTAACAAGATAATCTCTACAATTTAAAACTACTAAACAGAGGCGTGTGTGTGTGTGTGTGTGTGTGTGTGTGTGTGTGTGTGTGTGTGTGTGTGTGTGTGTGTGTGTGTGTCCAAAAGAGACAGTGAAGAGTCCTGAAGCCAAATAACAACTTCATTCAAAGACGCCATCAGCTCCCAGTAGAGTCACCTGTGTTCATCATAGACAAGTTATGAGGGCACCTCAATGGAAAAAACTTCCAGTCTTTCTTCAGGCTAAACGGAGCAAAACACGGAGTCGTGAGACTCCTGAAAGACTGTCAGCCATTGCTCTACAAGTTGGATTGTGCAGAACTGCATGTTTTACATTAAAAATCCATATTTAAAATGTTTACTATAAACTTTTTAAACCAATTTGTACTATTATATGTACTTGGTATCCAAATGCAATTTATGTCACTGACTTTACAGACTCATTATCAGCTTACTAAACTTCGACTACAAGTTCAAGCAGATTTGAAAATATGTAAGATGTTGTAACTGTTCAAGACTGAATTTGATTATTTGATGATTTCAGAGGTGGAAGAAATAGACGCATTTGTTACTTAAGTAGAAGAAGCACATACTGGTAAAAGCTGAAAGTTGAACGTTGCTTTGAGTGAATGTACAAGTCAAAGTAAAAAGGTGCACGTTCAGTGATGTACACCGAGTATACAAGTAAAAAGCAGCTCTTTGGAGGATGTTTCTACCAGCTATCTTTTTGCTAACGGAATCTCATGTCGGGCAGCACGGTGGCACGGTGGTTAGCACTGTTGCCGCACAGCAAGAAGGTCCTGAGTTCAATTCCAACATCAGGCCGGGGTCTTTCTGTGTGGAGTTTGCATGTTCTCCCCGTGTTTGCGTGGGTTCTCTCCGGGTACTCCGGCTTCCTCCCACCGTCCAAAGACATGCAGCTTGTGGGGATAGGTTAATTGGAAAATCCAAATTGCCATTAGGTGTGAATGTGCGAGTGAATGTGAGTGCGAATGGTTGTCCCTGTGTGTTGGCCCTGCGACAGACTGGCGACCTGTCCAGGGTGTACCCTGCCTCTCGCCCTATGACAGCTGGGATAGGCTCCAGCGCCCCCCGCGACCCTGAAAAGGATAAGTGGAAGCGAATGGATGGATGGATGGAATCTCATGTCATATTAATAAAAGCAATAAAATCATATTTAGAGTCCCGTCTTTTCTGTCTTGCAACTTTCTCTATCTTTGAGTGTGAACTTATCACAGATTAACCGTTGTTTTCTCTCCCTGGGAACAACTGTACTGTTGGCTAGCAAGCACATTGTGTGACAAACTGAACAGAAACACCTGGAGTGCTGATATTTGTTAAACTGTTTGGGATATTGCACTTGAAATTACCTGCTAGGTTACTTCATTCACACTTGCTTTTCTCCAGTAGTGCTAGTTATATGCTTAAGTGTGACCAGACAGTGCATTTTGAACACCATTTCTGATCATTCCAAACCACTTTAACAGCCCAGGTTTGTGCAATAAAAGATGCATCCAATTTTTTGTAAATTCTTTTTCATTTTGTGTGCAAAAAGACACCAATGATGAAAACACTAATACTAATAGAATATTTTTTTTATGTGTTAGTGTCTCCTCCATTCAGGATTAACTAGGTTTTATGCCAAAAAGGTGCACAGTGATGCACAATGATTATTAACTCCCCTCAAGTGATTAAAACCTAAAGTAACAAGTCACTCTAAAAATGTGAGGAGTATAAATTAAAGATCTTCGTGTAGAGAATAAAAATAACATCTATTGTGCTGAAAATTCTACATTTCTGTAACAAAGTATTTATACTTCTCTATTTCCCATCTCTAAATACTATATAACTATATAAACCTGCAAGCTAATAAGTTTGCAAACACAGAACAGAGCAAAAAAAAAGTACTTCAACAGAGATGGGAGACAGAGTATTCCTTCACCAAGTATAAAGAGAGGACCATGCACTCAAAAAAAAACATTCTTTGAAACATAAAGCAATAATTTTAAATAAAATACAACTTAAATATATCAAATCAAAGGTTTAGAAAATTCACTTGGTTTCAACAATGCACACAAATTTGACCAGACTCGTTTATGTGAAAATCAAATCACTTTGGGGCATAAACTGTTTTTTTTGTTTGTTTGTTTGTTTGTTTGTTTGTTTGTTTGTTTGTTTGTTTGTTTGTTTGTTTGTTTGTTTGTTTTTTGGGGGGTGGTTGCCATAAGATAACCCAATTTTCAAAGAACTAATTTGAGTTACCATTTTAAACACATTGTCAGGGGGTGATCTCTAAGTGAAATATCAGAAAAGCTCAGAGCCAAAGACAGAGAACAAAGTCCTTAGATCGCTGAACTAAAGAGGCATGCAACAGTGAAAGGTTGTCAGTTTGATTCCAGCCCTATCGGGGTTGTGTCATGAGGGACACGTGGCGATGAACTCTAGTAAACTATGCAGAGCTACCTGCTGTGGTTCCCCCTTGTG
The DNA here is from genome assembly GCF_963576455.1 of Neolamprologus multifasciatus. Lineage (NCBI taxonomy): Eukaryota > Metazoa > Chordata > Actinopteri > Cichliformes > Cichlidae > Neolamprologus > Neolamprologus multifasciatus. The sequence continues at coordinate 34,017,489 of NC_140444.1, forward strand.
ACAGGGGGACAGTCAAAAGTTGCTTTCCTGCTTTAAGTTGATAAAACAAGCACATTTCCCCAAAGATTTGTCTCAACTACAGCACAATATTTTTGACCCAAATCTAAAAATGATGGAGCCGTAAAGGAAACATTCATTTTTATACGCAGCATGTGAAAATGACAGTGAATGGTTGTCTGTCTCTGATTGTAATTAAGGTGTGCCCCGCCTCTCGTTTTATGACAGCACGTGTAGTTAACGATAACATCTGACGAAAGTTTTTATTTTCTGTTTTTTTTAGGGACATTTCACAGCATAAAATAGATCACTTCAAAAACACATCCTGTACAAATCACATCTGATTAAAGGAATCTAAAATTATCTGGGACATTACACGTTTTAAATTTCCACTCCATCAAGTGTCACTTGCCGAGTGGTCCCCTCATCTCCTTTGCTGAAAGTGTTGTGTATATTTTCCAAACACATCCACACTGGACCTTTAGCTTGTGTGTTTGTTCAGCTTGTTGAGTCCTTTGAAACGTTGCATATTAAATCACCACCTGCCCCAGAATAATAAATAAATAACACAATATCTGCGCACTCCTCTAATAGCCCTACCGTCGTGACCACAACTCTACTGATATCTGCAGCATGAAGGCATGAACGAGATGAGAGGAAAGATTTGTGCAGGGCGTGCAGGTGCTACCATGGTTGGGGGGGGGGCACATATTGCTTTCCAATTAGTTGAGTATCTCCATAGCAGCACATGGACAAATGAATTTTCCTGATATTATTATGTATCAAACTGCCCATTACTCAATAATTAGAGGTGCTGAAACGCCGCTGCTGATCCAGACAGTCCTCTTTATTAACTTCTGCCTGTGTATAACTACATATTGAATGGCACGTTTGAACACTGTGTTTTATGTGCCGTTTATTTCTATTTCCTATGTTGTTGTTGTTTTTTAATTCGGCGTACACCATTGTTTCATATGATGCCAAGTACTTAGTGTTGTCTGTAATCTGTAATCATCTCAGAGGCACAGGTGTGACGGGGATTCAGCTGCCAGTAGAAATTTATTGTTCACGTGTTACGCAAAAACAAATATTAATAAATGTGTGCTGTGAGATTTTGAATGACAATGGCTGTCTGCTACTTGATGGGTTAGCGGTTCGATGCTTGGCCCCTCCGCTTGCCAGAGAGCCTCCGGCCAAGGCACCAAGCTTTAAGTCGATCCCAGTGGCAGCCAATCGGATTTGTCCAGCATCTCCAACGGTGTGTAGCACAAACTTGAGTTTCAAAATTCTATAATAAGTCATCAGCTGATCTGCTGGGATGAAATTTGGTGGCCTGTCATAAAGTCATAATAAACATGACTTTAATAGGGATGTGCCTTATTCAGCTCCACTCCAGCACAGAAGGAATATATCGCATTACTAAATTCTTTCTGGACGCTCAAGTTTGAGGACATAAGTGTAAGCAAAAATCCCACATCTTTACCATATCCGGGCGTGATCTTTAAACCTCGATCATTTTCAGTCTGGAATGATCTTTTCTGCGGCTGCTATCAGTCATTGTTACGATTCTGTATATTGTATATCCCAGAAAGAGCTGCAGCAGTTCTGAATACCAGAAGAATTCTGAAAGGCAGCAACTCCTTTGTCCTGCCCCGAGGCCATCCCTCTTCCTCACTTCCCCTATCTTACTCTCTATTCCTTTATGCATTCATCTAAAAAAGCCGCCAAATGGTGTTTTTCTTCCGTAACTTATCACCACCAGCCACAGACTGGCTTTTCACAATGGCAGAAAATAAACATTTCGGGTGGCGATAAGATTTGTCCTCCCTGTTGCCGGGGTTATTGTTGCAGACACACAGCAGAGTTAACATTTGAACGCATCCGTCTCCCCCACCGCACTCATTCTTTCTCCTCGCCCCACTCATATTTGTGTTGAGGGAAATGGGAGAAGGGAATAAAAAACGAGGAGGGGAGGGAGCAGGATTACATAGACTAACACATTTACAGGCAGGGACGGATGCGGCAAGCCTGTCAGTTCACAGATTCACAGACTGGCTTTAATAAACACAGAGGGAGAGGAGCAGAGAAGCCAAAAAAACTGCAAAAGGGAAACGCTGGGGTGCGTTTGGGACGCAGAGTGCTATTCTCCTGGAATTCATCAGTGTTTTTCACTCATCGTTTTTCGCATCTCCACCTGCTTGTTAACTGTCTAAACACCTATGGTCAGGGTATAGCTAGAGCTGTTCCCACTCTGCACCAGCTGAAAGACAATTTAGACATGTCGCAAACGCTTCTTCACTCACAGTGTTCAGTGTTGTCGTTTGTGCCTTTGTTGCTGTTTACCGTACATTCATAGGGTCGGTGCAGAGGAATTAAATGCATTTTCCAGCTTGTAGTGTGAGACAGGTGATTGTCAGTCACAACAAGCACACACAGACTGGTGAGAATCCTTCTTAACACCTCATCAGTCAAGCGCACATCGAGCAAATGCTCAAGCGTCTTAGCATTTTCAGCTTTCATGGAGTCACTCTCAGCTCGAGATGGAACTGTTTTCTACTACTTTTCACTAGATAATAGTGAGAGAAGAACGAGTTCAGATTTGACCAATTTAAAGTAGCAAACTAGCTGTCCCCCATTATAATCAAAGGAAGATTGCCGTTTCCATTTGCAGTCATTTGAAATTTGTATTCGCTGACTTCTAATGATGCATATGTCAGTGCATGAATAGAAGGCCAGGAGCAGGAGAGCAGTGGCAAAAGCCCAGCACAGAACAGACACTGATTTAATCAGAACCAGCATTAAAAAGTGGGCTGTGGTGGGTATCAAAGTGGCCTGCAACTAGCTTGCATCTTAAAATCTTTAAAAAAGAGATTTGCCAGTTGGATTTTTAAAGGTTATCAGCTGAGCCATCAGCTGTCACTGTGATCAGCTGATCTGCTGGGATTACAGCTAAGCTCGATTTGGGGGCCTGCTTGATATTTTCTGAGAGTGAACAAAAACTCAGGCTTTTGGTTTTAGGCTTGTTGTGGCTGCCTTGATTCTGCAGCCATAACAAGCTTTTCTCCCACACTGTACCACAGGGGAAGAGATGCTCAGACCCTCCTTTGCAAACACCACTGGGTTTTGCCTTTCTTGGAGCATCTGTAGTCTCCTGTAGCTCTAGAATAATGTCACATGTGTTTACGTGAGACTGAATATGAATGAGAGTGATAAAGTGAGCAACGTGATTTGCCCTGAGTCCACTTCTGTTTTTGAGCTGGTCAAAGATGACAGCAGGTTGGGGGCATTGGACAAACTTGCACTTCTTGTTTGTTCAGCCTTTCTTCTGATTGACATTAACAGATTCAGAATGCTTTAAGTCTTCATCAACAAGTTGTTTTAACGCTTCCTCAGAGATTTTGCTCCATATTCACACACTCGCTGCAGAATTTTTGGCTTGGGGCTTAAGAATAAGCTAAACAGTAACGACTGTATTTTAAGTAACTTACATTTTATATTCTTTTCTTTCATGTAGTGAATGCACTTTGAGTGTTTTTCTTCTGTTGTCTAGTTTTGGTGAGCGAGTGTGAATTGTAGCCTTTATTTCCTGTTCTGAGCTGCCAGGTGAGGCAGCCAGTGTGGTCTTCTGCTGCTGTAGCCCATCTGCTTTACAGTTCAATGTGTTGAGCATTCACAGATGCTCTTCTGCATATCTTGGTTTTAACAAATGTGTAATTTGAGTTACTGTGACATTCCTATAATTTTGAAGCAGCCTGGTCATTCTCCTCTGACCTCTGGCACAGCACTGTGAGCACTGCAGCTCAATGGATATTTTCCAGTGAGCAAAAACCCTGGAGATCCCAGCAGCTCACCATGCCACATTCAAAGTCATTTAAATCACCTGTCTCATGCATTCTGATGCTCAGTTTAAACTGACGGACGTCATCTTGACCTTGTGCTTAAATATGCTGAGTTGATGATATGTGATCAATTGATTAATTATTTTTACAAGTCATCATAGACATTACTCTATAGTTTGGAGGAAGTCTAAACTGACTTTAATTTTTTTTTTAATACAAAAACAAACAAATAAATGATTACCTAGGGTTAGAGTTAGGGTCGTCACCTATGACGATCGAGACCACAGAAGGTTAAAGACCATTTAAGGTTAAACAGGGTGCAAGCCGCATTACTTTGTCTTCACGTAATCTAAAAACTGTGAAAGAAAACTGTGTATAAATCATCACGATGTGTTTTACATGGTCTGCCTTTTCTTTCACAGCACTTTTAATCATTGATGTATTTATTTTTCAATTATTGTCCACCAAGTGAAGAACAGTTCGTTAGAGTGGTGAACGTTCTTGTGCCGTCCTGAGTTTACCGCAGGTGGAAGCTCCCTTTAATAGATTGGTGAATTTTTCTGTTTGATCATATTTCTATTCAGCTTAGGCAACTCTGGTTGCTTAGATTCAATTTTATTAATTATGTCACTGGCTGCCAGTCATATAACTGATGAATAACTCACTGGGGTTTGCTACTTAAAGAGAAACAGTAGAATGAATTCAGCTTAGATCAGCAGTAGCCAAACACAGCAGAAGACCTTATTGCTTTTCCTGATAACGGGACAAAGTGGACTGGGAAGAACAGAGTGCTATCTGTAAGGACAGAAATGTAAGAAAGGAAGAAAAAAACCATCAGATTACGTAGGAGTTAGAAACATTTCACATTGCCGGGCTTTGATTTCTGTCTTTTTAGCTAAGTGTGTGAATGTTCAGCAGTTTGATACCAAGAAACTGTTGGATGAACTGCTAACAGAGTCAAAAAGAAGTACCTATAAATATATTTCTTTAAATTGTATTCATTCATATTAAAATGAATCTTTTAATTAGACAGTAATGCCATGTCTGAGCCTAACAGCAAATGATTGATTTAAACATATTCATGGACGTCCGTATTGGCTGGACAGTGTTTTTATAGGCTAACAGCCTTACAGCACTGAACTGCACATTTTTTTTCACCCCGGGTTTTCTTCTTCTTTTTGTTCATCAAAGCACAGGAATTACACTGTGTGTGTTTCTGAGTACATTCTCTTCAATAAATGACTTTCAGCCTCAGAACTCTCGTTAGCTTCATTCATTAGCACGCAGGTTTTTACCAGCCCTGTTTAATTTTTCATCATTTAATGAAGCCTTAGTTAGAATTGAATTTGGCTTTGTGAGACCTGTAGATAGCGTTGAACTTTATTTATTATTCCTCATTTTCTCCCACTCTCATCCCTCCCCGCTCCTTTCATCCCCTGTTCCTCTCTGTCACCCTGCTTATCTACTGCTTGCTTTTTTAATTCCCGTCTCTCTGATCTGCTCTTCTCACATCGTCTTTGAATTGGATGTGGCCCTGGGGGACCCTAAATCCAATCCACTGCTCATATTCCCTTCAGCATTGTACCGCAGCTTCAGTCGAGACACACCTTAGCGAAGCAACACACACGATGTGCGAGTTTGCCTCTCACATCGTGCTGAGATTCTTCTTTTCATTGTCAACGTCTTACACTTAAAATAACACGCACATGTTTATCGTTTTGTATCATTTTTGTGGTTCAAGGATTATTTCTTAAAACGGAGATGTCAGGCTTTTTCATTCATGCTCCTGTTTTATTTTGTTTTTAACTTGCACAACATAAAGACAAATGTGATTTATTTATAATTCTGTGCAAGCATCGATCATTATAAACATTAAAAGCACCAGCGCGCGACGTGAAAAACGTTGACAGTTCTGCAGGAATTCCTTGGGTTGTGGAATTTGTGTTAATGTTTCCTTCACAGGGACCACCCACCCTTAGCTCATAGCTCTGCCAACTGTCAGATTTATGGCAGCACCTCCCTCAGGCATGACACTGCTTCTTGCTATTCCCCCAAACACTTCTCAGGACCAGCTCAGAACATGACAGTGAGCCCAAGGTCTTTACCAGAGGCCTGAACAACAAAGCAGGATTTGGGTGTAAAACATCAACTTCAAGTTTAACCCCGGATTTTCAGTATTACAAAGTATTCTTACCAGGGTTCATCATCACAGTAACTGAAGCAGGTTATGTACACGATAAGAGGTCGGCAGATTTAGAATACACATCTAATAATCAATCACATCTCCATAAAACAGCATTACTAGTGCTGTAAGAATCCTCAGCACTTAGTGTGTGGCTAGCAGTAAAGTATCTGAACTTTGTTTTCCCCTGATGACAACTTTAACCCTTGATTTGTTTTCCCTGTTGGCTAAAACAATTTAAAAATTCTCTTATTGTTCTATAAACCTCATACATCTCAAGTACACATTACATGTGGACCTTACATAAAATTTGCAAATAAGCTTTGTCTACAGTACAATTATACAGAGTTTTTATGCTCGCTCTCTGCCTGTTTAAGTGAAAGAATAAAGCAAAGAATCCAAAGTATTCTGTTAAATTATTGATAAACATTCAATTAATGCAATACTTTATTGTAACCAGTCAGATTCTCTTGTTTCTTAATGACAGAGTGCTCATACTGAAGTCTGTTAACTTAGACAGTCAGCATAGTTGCAGGTTTTCTTTCCTTTCTTCAAACTTCAAACAGGCTAAATTTTATCAACATAGTAACTCTTTCCCAGTCTTACCGACCAATGTATTTAAACCACACATTCATTACACACACTTCATCGTTTTCTAACATCATAACTTGATCTTCCTCTGTAGGCCTGTCCCTGTTTGTAATTCTCCAATCCTGCCAGCACCACCCCTTTCATGTAAACACACTCACAACTAGATTGTTAAATCCTGAGTTGACTTATCAAATCACCTTCATGTGACTGCTTAGCATAATTGCTGACTTTAGGGCAAGTAACAACAGAGAAGGTCTTTTTCAAGTGTGGGCACCTCACAGACAGAGAACACTTGACAAAAAGAGATCCTAGCAAGTTCAACTTGTTTCATAGTAGAGTCCACAGATCCAGATTCTAATGTCAGTTTGATTGAACACCCATATGAACCAGACCAAGCCTAATCTACTGAGGGCAAATCCTTTGGGTGTTGCAGCCCACAGCACACAAAGGATTTGCTGCCAGACACCAAAGGACACTCCCACAATCCCATATCTGTTTCCTGACAGGTCACAGGGGTTTTGTCACCAGAAGGAGCTCCAGCGTAATACCAGGCAAGCGGTTTTAAAGTTCGACCTATTGAAGTACAAGCCAACCACAAAGTAAAACCTACAAACTTAGTAAAATACTGTTGCATCTTTGAGTTTCTATGTAGTGCCATACTCTGCCCGACAGAAGATTTATGAATGACATCAGGCCTGTGGGCATTAATAGACATCTACTTGCTGGTAGTGTGTCGGGTTTCAAGAGGAGAGGAGAGGAGAGGAGAGGAGAGGAGAGGAGAGGAGAGGAGAGGAGAGGAGAGGAGAGGAGAGGAGAGGAGTGATGTGGAATCTTTTTATAATGTAGTTCAGTCCAAAAAATTGGTGATGATGATGATGATGATGATGATGATGATGATGATGATGATGATGATATTGGTGGTGGTGGTGAGGGGGGGTTACTGGTAGAATTATGAAGATAACGTGTTCATGGATGGTAATATCAACATGAGGGCAAAAGCTGATAAACAATGAGAAATAATAAAGAAACTTTTGACAGCTGAGATGAAAAACGTGGATGATGTTGCTGATAATGTTAGTGGCAGTGACAACGAATAAAAAATGAGAAAAAAGTAAGCGGAGGAGTGAAGATGGTGGTGACATTGTCACACAAGAGGAAGAGTTGATGTACAGGATAATGCAAAGAATGTTGCTAAAAAAAAAACGGGCATTCACGAAAATGATGAAGATGTTTTTATTTCCTACAAGTTCGCTTAAGCTGGGCGCTCTTTTCGGTATCCTGCGGCTGTGCTCTGCCCTCCACTATCCCATCGCTTCATGGCCAAATGAGTCACGCACGCATCATCATCACAATGAGATGCATAAACGAATAAACCCCACTTGCGCAGGCACGGGACATTAAAGAGGAAATTTCAGTGCCTCAGTCAAAACATGCCACTAGTTCGCTTGTCACATCGCATCACGCATGATTGTTTTCACGGCAACAATCATCCGTCGAGTCTAAACGCGTGCGCTTGGGATATGTGGCTATCCGGCAAAATCACGGGAGAAGAGGAGAGGAGAGGTGGATGAGGGTGTGTTCCTGGAGGCCAGATAGGTCAACGACTGCGACTCTAACATAATCCTGATCAGTCGAGATGACAACGAATACCAACAGGGGGAACCCGGAGCTTTGTGCGTCAGTGCGCATTGGAGAGGCGATAAATCAAAACACTGCTAGAAAGAGCTGTTGTAGTGCACCATCTCATCTCTCTCTCTATCTCTATCTATCTTTCTTTCACCCCCCCTCCCCTCCGCTTTATCGTCTTCCTTCTCCCCCTCTCGTGTCTCTCCTCTCTTTCTTTTCGCCATTCTCTCAGCGTCTCCAAACGCGCGCAGTGCTGCTGAATGAGGTTTGTTTGTGTTGCAGGACTGAAAGATACCAAATAGTCTCCCTTCTATTTTCCCCCATTCCCCCACTAATGGAAACCCCGTGGAAACAGCCCATTTGATGTGGAAATTCGGTCAAAGGCACTCGTTTTCGCGCGCAAAAATACGCACGCGTCATTTTATGGCGATTGCCATTGTGCACCATCTCTGCTTATCATTTTCGACTCACTCACTGGTGATGCCACTCACCACACACGCACACACGTTCGAAGACAGCTGCTGCTTACCCCAGGGCCACCGTTGCCCCTTTGTGTTTTTGCCACAGAGCAACGGGCACGGGCACTACCTCCCCGATCAGAATGGCTCAGCCTGGGATCTCTTGATCCGCAGAAAGCCGCTCCAGACCTGAGCACCGGAGCTAACACACGTATGTTCAACAGCTGTCTTATCCACCACCACGTAAAAAAAAAAAATGGGTACAGAGGCGGAGCGGCACTGCCAGCCAATAGGTCGGGCTCGCAACAATTCATCCAAATTTTCTCCACACTTTTTTCCTCTCTGTGTTTGAATCTTTTATTATTATTATTATTATTATTATTATTTAATTTTATGGTCTGCTCGGTCTCTGACTCACAGGTGTCTGAGGAGTGGACACTGCCCAAGAACGTTGTCGGGATATCCCTCTGAGCATCTCTGTGTTTATATTCGCCAAATAAGCAAAGCTCAGCATTGCACCGACAACCTCAACGTGGCAGCACGGTGTCTCTCCAGCGCGCACACAACACATCCCACAAGTGCAGAAGTCCACCCCCCATCCACTCTCGCCCCCCAACACTTCTCCCCGCTAACACTGACAGCTGAGCCCAGCTCGTACAGAACACATCGTGTTTTCACTTGTCTTACCTTGATCGGAGTTCCCGGTCTGGCAGGGAAGAAGAGGATGAAGGCGTGAAGCTTTACGGTCCGTTCTGCAGCAGCAAAAGACGGAGAGAGCGAGAGTATTATCCCCGGACGTGCGTTCCAGCAGAGAGAGGGAGAGAGAGAGAAGGGGGGTGGGGGGAGATCCAGAGAGAGAGAGTAAGGTGGGTGAGCAAGAGGAGTGATGAGGGACGGAGGCGCGCTAACGGAAGAGAGAGAGGGGATGGTTGACAGAGGGATGATGTTGAATCGTGGCAGCAGCCGCTCCCAATCAGACGCAATACCTGCTGGATACACTGAGAGGAAAATTTCAAAGAAAAATCTTCTGCAGGCTTTTTCTTTTTTTTCTCTCTTTCAGAAATGTCGGCTGCGCGTAATTAAAATGCCAAAGCAAGCCCGATGTCAATATCAGGAAGATTCCCAGCGGGACGAAACACATCTCAGATTTTTCTCTAGTTTCTGCCCTCACTTGTGTTAATTGTGCTATTTTTATCCCCATTTTTAAATAGGTTTGTTATATAGACTGCATACAGGTTTCACCTTAGCTTTGATTCAATGAGAGCACTCATTTGAAAAAAGGACAACATATTATAACATAGTTCTGCTTATGGCTCAGTCTAACCACGTGACAGCGGCATGTATTACTGACTCCAATCAGTCGATCTTAAGAATGGTGGGAGGTTACGGGCCACTGATACCTCCACGGGCAGCAATCACATAATGTTTGGTCCCGAACAACGTGTGGGGTAAAGCGGGATGCCGCTCCTGCCGTTACTTGCGCAACTTACCACTTCCCCATGCAGGGACGCGCAACTGCTTTCCAATCTGGGCACGTAGCAACGCGCCTCAAAGTGCGCGCCCTTGTGAAGGGGCAGGGAGGCAGGTTCCCGCACACGCGCACGGATATAAAGTGGAAGGCGTGGAAAGAAAAGGGGGAGCTCCAACTGTGCCGATGACGTCATTGTCAGTTAGCTGTTATTGATTTGCTCCCATGTTGTTTTGCTCGTGAGTACCTTTCGATGTGTGTGTGTGTGTGTGTGTGTGTGTGTAGAAGATTTAGAGTTTTTATGTGCCTTCCTGTATCTCAAATTTCTGAAAACCCCACAGGGTAACACTTTTCTCTGGAGCTCCCTTCATCATTTGGGTTTTCATCCTGCGTGTAGGAGTGATACTTGACTGATTGCCATCGCACGTGTGACCGCACCCAGCTCGATATTAACAGTGAGGGGAATTTCTATGTTGTGTGAGTGCGTGAGGTCATTTGAGCCCAGCAAGAGATTGCCCAAGCACAGCTACACTGGGAACCTCGGGAATTCAGGGTCCCCTGTATTGCAAACGGATTTGAGTAATCTGCAGTTTGTCAGGTACTAAACTGTTATATAAACATCATTAATGGACAAAATTGATTATGTTTTTGGGCTGTGTATGCTCCCATGGTGCACATTCCTAATAGAGTTTAACCACATATGAAGCATCAAATCTGATTTAATGGAGTAACAAAGTATGTGTTACTCCATGTATGAGGGTCAGCGTGGACTAAATCAACACATTCTCACTCTCTGCTCGTCTGGTACTGACGCTTGGGGAGGAACTCTTTCTTGTCAGTGTGATACTCCATTAGTGTCAATCACACATGTGGTCTCCAACCAGAAGACAGAGAAGACTATGTGTTGTGTCTGGAACCACTTTTTTAAGCACTTTATTTTAGTTTAGTTTTTCTCTCTACATTTTCTTACACTGTTTGGTTAAGGGTAGGCAGCAAATTTGATATTGCATTAGTAATTAAGTAGGTATAGGCAGTTTCTGCCGCATGATCGAGTGTTACAGAATGGATTTGTTTGCGGCAGTTCCATCTCCAGCCTGGAGGACCTGGGACTGCATTGTCTCAGTTCTCATTTCATGCAACACAATGTAGTTCTGAGGGTCCCCAAAGTTTGAATGCCTACAAACCACAGTAATGTGACATGCTATGCTTTATCTTTCACCTGGGGTGAAGAGAACTAGTAGTAAAGTTGAAACAGTGATGGCTTTTTTCACTTGCAGCTGCTCGGCTCAATCAATGTGGGCTGGCAAGGCTATAAGTCCTGTGAAATTAGTTGTATATCACACAAACACAACACACCAACGGTGAGTGGAGTCTCAGAACCAAAGAATGTGTGTAACCATTTCCCTCATAAAAAAAACAGGTTTGATTCTTGTGAAGGAGTCACTCTCATGACATTACTCCCATTATTCCATTATATACCTGGTAGCAGGTAATCCCACCTAACAGAAAACACTAAAAACCGAGTAGAGTCAAATCAAGTAGAGCCCAGTATGTGCGAGCTGAAAAGAGGATTAAAGCTACTTTGTTAGAGTTGGCATTAAATTATAATTAAATTAAGTCTAACTAAAACTGCACGATTTGGTTTTGGAGGAAAAAAAGGTAACGTGGGTTAAAACACACCGTTTCACTCACCATTCAAGCTTCTCTCAAATACAACAAGCATGTTACAGCTGATCACTCCAACATGTGGCGCTTAGTTTTTAGTGATTAAAACTCTGTTTACATGTGAATGGAAGGCCAAAACACTTAAAATAAGCCAACAAAATACCTGTACTTGTTTTCAGATTCTGACTGATTCTGGCTGAACTCTGTCAGGCTGTCAGGCACACCGAAAACAGGCTACTAAAGAAATGTCCAGCTTGTTACAACATGAGCCCGATGGGTCCTAAGTGTCAGTAGGAGATGAGTTTGAAATGACACTCTTGCCTCAAGTACTTCAGCCCATTTGTGGGTGCAATCCAAGCACAATACACTAATTTTCTGTAGTGTTGAGGACACTAAACACATGTCATTATGCACATTTTACCCATTTTATTTTGCTCCTGATTAAAAGTAACTGCTACATAATTCTTCAGTTCCTTCTCAGTTTTGTAATTATGGAGACTTGCCTTTTCCTTTCCTTACTCTTTGCTGCAGTTTCCTTAGTATTCCATCATGTGTTCTTAACTGGTTTAGTCATCAGTCCAGATGTAAGTTTGCCCTCGGTTTATTTTGTTATATAACCCCAGTCTTGCGTAATTAAAGGTTACTGAATTCTGTCAGATAAATGAGTGATTTGAGTTTATCTGAGTTTTTCAAAAAGGCACTCATTTTCTCTGGAATGCAAATTTATTTTTCACTCTCTTTCATCCATAGAAATCAGAAAAAACACAGTCAATGAATTTGATTTCATAATGCCATTTAAGGAATAAATGTCATGGACTGCAAGAGGATTTTCTATATAAGCATACGTGCATGTTCTCAGAGAAAGAAGCCCTACAAGCTATCAAAATAACATATTTCTAATACCTGTAGAAATGTTGTTTCCTTTGCAAGTTAAAAAATGACCAAGCAAAGAGGCTGAGGAACTCTCAGCAGCAGGTGACAGGAAAATGGTGACTGCTGGCTCCTAAAGCATGCACTATACACTGGTCATAAGAAAAGGCACTAAAACGCCAGTGTGGGACCTAAACTCTGCAGCAGAACACATAGAGAGCACTTGATTTTTGTAAAGCAACAGTGGCATTTAGTCACCTTTTTTCTGCTTTATCTGTTGTATCGCAAGTTCCAGTTAAGAATCAGCTTTCATTTGGATCCATTTCTCAGGGCGTATGGTCTAATAATTCATAGTGTAATTGCTGCACATTTGTTTGTTTTAGGTGAGCAATAACACCACAGAGGAGCTTCATAGCCTCCACATTTGTCTAGTGATGGGTGCAATTTCCCTCCACTTCCTGGCTGCTGTTGATAAATGAATGCCACAGGCAGTAGAGAGCTCCGACTCATATGGACATTGTTAGCTGGTTTACGAAATGTGATTATATATGGGCGATGCCACGGGAGGTTCTCTTAATGAAATCAGCGACATTTTCACACATCTCCCAAGTAGCATAACAGATTTTTATTGTAATTTTTCACATCCTCTCCACTCCTTGGCCCTTTAAAGCCTGAAGCATGAAATAATTGCCAGACATTATTATACATGGTTAAAAAATGTTGAATGTTTATCAAAAAAAAGTGACCGAAAGTTCAGTCTTTTTATGAAGAGTATTTGCTACATCTGGGTTTTTTAAATTTATTTATTTATTGCAATTTATTCCTTAAAAATGTAATGTGCAATTTCAACTCACTTCAAATCACAAAAACTCACATATCAAATATCTTGGCATTAAGGGGTTAAGTTGCACTGAAACAATGCAAAGTCAGCACAAACAAATAAAGTACCCTGCTGTGATTAGAAAACACTTGCGCTGATGGAGAACCACCTACACACACTTGCAATGCAATCCATCATTAAGGGTCAGTGCGTGTAAGGTTGTTGTAATGCGGCGATTTCTTTCCCACATAGTTACGTACAGAACCGGCTTAAAGCTGCCGCTGCAGCAGCCTGTAACTCATCAGACGTACTGGTGAAACAGTACTTGACACAATGAATCTAAAGTGACAGCAGGACAAAAGGGGTGTTGAGAACAGCACTTAATTGCAACATTTCATTTTACCTGGAACTGTTGCATCAAATCACCCACTGCACATATCTTTGTATTTTCTCAATGAGTCATATGAATTACAAAAACTGTTCCCTGCATTTTGCTTGGAGGGATTTTAACCCTTCATGGCAACATCCAGTTAAGAATGGCAGGATATATATGAGAGAATGCTGGAAAAAACAAAAGGAAAGGAAAAATATGAAAATGAATCCATTAATAAGTTGGCCTACACATTTAATTAAATGTAAAAAAATCTTTTAAAAAAAGGCTATTTTTACCAGCATGAGAAAGAAATACATATTTGCTGTGTATCTGGTGGAGCAGTGAAGTCTTACCAGCTAAAGCCTTACAACTGCTGCAATTCAAATCCTAAATCTAATCACTGGAATCAGAGTTTTTCTTTAAACTAGGTGCATCTAAGCAATGGTTTTCCTCACATTTCCCTTTAGGAAAAAACATATCATCAGAGTAGTGAGGCAGGGGAAGATGTTTTCAGTGCCAGAAGGTGTTAGAGGGGGGAAGGCAGTTATTGTACAACACTTTAAAACTGCAGTAACCGCCAGCAAGATACATCTGTAACACTACTGTGGTTAGTAAAAATGGTAGGTGCATGAAACCACAAATATGACAACTACCAGAGCATTCTGGTGTAAGGGGTGTGATGTGAAGCAGTGTTTTATAAGTCTGTATACAGTGTGGTGCAAATGTCTTGAAACTTTCCCCTTTTCTTAAGAGTTTTCAGCAAAAACAGGAAATGATTGCAGGGATTTATTATGACACACAAGCATACGTGAAAATATTGAATATGAGTTTTTGCAACTCTAATGAGCTTGACAGTCAATATTTGATATAAACACCTTCATTCTTTCTTGTAATGTCTTTAAGTAATCTTCAGAAAAAGTTCTCCAATCTTTGTGAAGGACATTCAAAGCTGTTCTTTGGATGTTGGATGATCCCACGCTGCTTCAGTAATATTAAGGTCTGGGCTCTGGCGAGGCCAATCTGCGACTGATAATGCTCTGCTGTGTGTTTTGCTATCTATGCATGCTTTTACTGCGTTGGCAGTGTGTTTTGAATCAGTGTCACTCTAAAACAGGTAGCTGTTCCCAGTCAGAGACTTTCCAGTTGGTATCACATGAACAGCATTAGGTGAAATGCACCCTCCATCATGTTTTATAATTCCTGACCTGATATCAAATATACACATAGACAAAGCCTACGTTTGAGTACAGTTTTTATATTTATTCTTTACTCTCAGATCATTTCATTCCGCCGAGGCTGTAGCTGAAAGAACAAAAAAGTGAAGCTGCTTTGAAAACATTGATTTATTTGAATACTTAATTATCATTCAACAAATTCTAAGTATCACAATTCCACTCATTAAGTCTGTTGACTTACACACTTGACATTTTTGCCAGCTTTCCTTCTTGGCTTCATCAGCTAATCTTTATTAATGTAGCAGCTCTTTTCCAGTCTCACTGACCAAAGCGTTTAAAGCACTCACAGATTCATGCAGTGGTTTGAATACTGCTGTACAATTCCCTTTTTTCACACACATGCTCACACTGCTAATTTTTCTCCAATCCACTGCTCTGTTACTTTCAATCCTTCAAATTTTTCCAATATCAAACTTTTATCCTCCTTTGTAAATCAGCCATTCTGCTGGCAGCCCATTTATCTACCTTTATGATTATTCAGATGCTGCTACTGCCAAACCTTTTGTGACAACGCACAGGGGAAAATGCTGGGTTAACCTGAGTCAACTCAATTACCTTTAATGAGCAGCAATGAGTTGATTACAAAAATCACAACTAAATATTTCAAAATTTCATTTACATAAAGCATTTCAATAAAAAGAAAGCCCCTCTGAGAGCCAGAAAGGGCAATATTTGCTGACTGACATTTTATTGGATAGCCCAGATTCTGTCAACATCAGTACAGTGCAGTTTCTGCTAATGATGTCACAAGCAAACAATTATCCATCCATCCATCTTCTTCCTCTTATCCGGGGCCAGGTCACGGGGCCAGCAGCCCAGACCTCCCTCTCTCCCCAGCCACCTCCTCCAGCTTGTCCGGGGGAACACCAAGGCGTTCCCAGGCCAGCCGAGAGAAATAACCTCTCTAGCGTGTCCTGGGTATACGCCGGGGCCTCCTCCCAGTGGGACATGCCTGGAACACCTCACCCAGGGGGCGTCCTTGTCACATCCCCGAACCGCCTCAACTGACTCCTTTCGATGTGAACGAGCAGCGGCTCTACTCTGAGCCAAACATCTCACCTTATCTCTAAGGGAGAGGCCAGCCACCCTTCAGAGAACGCTCATTTCTGCCACTTGTATCCGTGATCTTGTTCTTTTGGTCACTACCCACAGCTCGTGACCATTGGTGAGGGTAGGGAGATAGATCGACCAGTAAACTGAGAGCTTCTCTTTTACACTCGCCTCTCTTCACCACAACAGACCCGTACACCGTCCGCATCACTGCAGCCACAGCACCAATCAGTCTGTTGATCTCCCGCTCCCTTCTCCCGTCACTCGTGAACAAGATCCAGTCAAATGCCTTCTCCAAGTCCGCAAAACACATGTAGATTGGTTGGGCAAACTCCCATGCACCCTCAAGTATCCTTGAGAGGATAAAGAGCTATTAACTTTTGTGAGTATTTATCATCAAACTACACCACAGTATAATAACTTTCTGCACGGTGTTGTCTCATTCCAAAACATTTATTCCCTGCTGCATCAATGCATCCTCGTGGATCTCTGTTCATTACTAATCAACTTTCATTCTTTGTAATGTCACGAAATGACTTTAAAACAATTGTTTCACAATTTTATAGAGAAGGCAAGAGAAAGAGTATCCACGCAAATATAAATGTTTTCATTACGTTCCCCTCTGCCATGAAATTGATGCAACAACACACAAACAATATTTGGTGGGAAGAGAAATAACAGTGCAAGTTAAACAGCCAAAGGAGATGTTGTTTCTTATTTTGTCACTGATTGCTTTTGCTGTCTCGTTATAGGTTCATATGTGGATGTCTACAATTTTTATTATCCAAGAAAAAAAACACCCTGTTACACTATGTCAAATGCCTACTCACTCATTTATTGGAACAGAAGAAGTCAACGTGATACATAAAAAGACAAAAGGCACTTCTCAATGTCCCAACTGTCCTCGGTTTGATGGGTGGATTGTTCTGCGGGTTTGGATCTCTTGCTTTTATCGACAGCTCTCACAGTGCTGATACAGATGTTTCTCTGACAGTGTTTAATGCATTTAAATTCTTCAAATTCCCCCCACTTCTGACCTTTGCCCCGTGCGCACTGTGAGTTGCTGAGCTATTAAACTATGTTAGAAAGAGGTGACCGGCCTTTCCACTGCTGGAGAGATGGTGTGTAACTCCTACTCATGTACTTCCCTTTGGAATTTAGTTGAATGTAATTAAGTGTGCAAATGATTTAATTTGCAATGGTTGCTGATAACTGTTACTGTTTGTACTATTTCTTCTCTTGCAGAAGTATAAGTGCTGGCAAAAACGCTCACTGCCTTGCAAGGTTGTTAGCTGTTAATGAGGAGTGTTTTAAAAGGGACCGCAACACAAGGGTCTAACAACAGTGTAATAATGGTGTCAGCACTGTCAAAACTCATTTTTTATACTTGTGTATCGTACCCTTTGGACAAAATAATAACCATCTTTCACATGTTTTGTTCACCACTTCCATTTTTTTTCTCTTTATCCTCTCGTTTCTTTATTTAATTATCTGTTGTACGCTTGCTCATATTTTGGGCTTAGCCTTGTATAAATACAAGTTTTGTGTAGAACATTTAAGAGTCTTGAATGACTGTGAGATAACAGAGGCCTCATTAATCGTTCATCTTTGTTTTTTCACTGTTATGTTTGTCCTTGATTATGATATTTATAACGGTGATGCTTAAACAAAAATGGGGATTTTTGTTGTAAATAACTTGTGATTTTAGTTCAGTGCTCTGATGCTGTATTGGGAGAGACCGGAAAAAGATTAGTAGAGAGCGAGGGTTAATATGGCATGTTCATCAGGCTGTAGTTAGCAACTGAGGTCGTTTAGCTAAATGCTTTGCTTTATTGAGTTACCATGCTCACAATCATTGATTAACACCAAGCTCAGTGGGTAGCTGAGATACTGGACTGTATGTTCAAGTCAATTGAATTCAATTTTATTTTATAAAGCACCAAATCACAACAACATTCGCCTCAATACGCTTCATATTGTAAGGTAGACTCTACAATAACACATACAGAGAAAAACCCAACAATCATATGACCCCCTATGAGCAAGCAATTTGGGAACAGTGGGAAGGAAAAACTCCCTTTTAACAGGAAGAAACCTCCAGCATAACCAGGCTCAGGGAGGGGCGGGGCCATCTGCCACAACTGGTTGGTATGAGAGATGAAAGGATAAAAGACATGCTGCGAAAGAGATCCGATGTGTTATTTTATGTACTATTTTATGTACTTCAAAACCTTTAATGGATTATTGAAGTCTGAAGAATTAAGACCTTAGGAATATTGTTAGTCTGTGAAAGACTGGTGACCTGTCTAGGGTGTACCCTGCCTTTTGCCCTTAGATAGTTGGGATAGACTGGATAATTAGTTAAGAAGATGGATGTATGAATGGATAGATGGATGAAACAGCTAAGACTTTTGCAAATGTTTAAGGCATTGCCACAAATGCAGTCAGCTCTGTGATTTTACTTTACATTTACTGTACATGTCAATGTGGTTTTCCCAGGCAGTCACCAAAGTCACTGGGATTTGTTATTTGGGAACCAAACCAGACTTTTACTGAGCCATGGTCCAATCACCACACTGAATGTGTTAGCCTTAAATTTCTTTTAAAAAAGCCAAGCAAAAATCTGAATCCTCTTAAACTCAGTTTTACTCAGTTACCACGTGTAATATTTATAAATTGGAGCCAGAATGTACCGTCCCTCCATTTGACCTCTATAGATAAGTTCTGTTGGAGAAATCACCTGAAATATCCCCTGTGGTCAATGCAGTAGGGCATGATGACATTCAAAGTTGTTATTCCAAATAATTTGTTTGTCAGCAGTGCCAGATTGTAGCTCGAGCCACCTGTCACCTTTATTTCTTTGTGTAGTCCTTTGTGTCCTTTCTTTGACAAAGAGGAAACAAATTCTCAAGATGTCCCGCGCAATCTCGTCACTATCTCATCATATGCTCGGCGAGCAGACAGAGGGCTTTGTGACTGTGACTGCTTTTCCATCAGGGAGGATTACCTCAGTGTATACACAGGTGCAGACCTGTGGAAAATGTAGTTCAGATGGACTTATTTATTTTTTAGTATATCAGACATTGAAATGGCAAGTGATTCAATATGCTGCAATATGCAGCCTCTGTGATTACTAAATAAATTAGCACCTCTCTGACATGGTCAGAGGATTCATTAAGGCAGTGTTTATTGCAGCATTTGTTACGTTATCACTACATGCTTACATTACATAGTTAACGATGATGTATGCAAGTGTCTTAATTCTCATTCTCTGTAAAATCAAGGTGGGGAAAACACAGATAAACCAGCTTCAGCTGTAGCCCAGCACTCTCTAAGGAAGCTCACTCACCTTGACTTCACTTTGTAAAGTTTTCATGCAGTGTTAGCTTCTCATCCACCAGCTCATGCAAATTTATTGGTTTTCCTCTCGTCCGTCTCACATTTCCATGCAGGCTGATGTTAAAGTTAACAAGCCAAATCTTCCTGTTTTAGTATTCATAACCTCCTAGGTTTATACTGGTTGCCAAGGGAGGTGACTCATTACAGGCTAGAAATGATTTAGCGTGCTGCCTTTGTTTCTGACTGCCAGAGACAAAGAAAAATAACAAAAATGTAATATTACAAAAAACACATGTTGAGTAAGAATTCTTCTTCAAACTTTATAAAGTTTAGCCTCATCAAAAAATGGAACAATGGAAGCATAAGACCCCCGCTGAACGTTACAACAAAGACATTTTTGGACTCTTCCCAACCAAATTGATTCCCGTTCATTAATCATTGATCAGATGTTCCTTCTTTTGCTTTTATTAAGGTTGAAAACTTTCTTTTCAAAATGAGCCAAAGGCTACTGTCAAGACAGCACTACACTACAAAATCCGCATGGTCCAATGCAGTAAATATTTGCATTTTATTTAACGATATTTATGTAACACTTTGTCAAGTTTTTTATGTTAGCTGATCATTTTATATAATCAAGGATACAAGGAATCAAGAACCTACCAGCAAGACCTTTTACATTCATGTATTTATCATCCATTGTTCACTGTCCCATTTATTGTATTTGCCTATACTCTTGCAAAGAACTAAACATCAAGTTAGTATCTTCCTTATTATTAGCTAAGATGCGATTCCTTGTCTCAGTATCATTATTTCTGCTTGTGCTTCAGACTGTAAATCCAACAAAACACCTTACCATTTCTATTTTTTGTTATTAATACTTTGCATGGACACCTGATAAAAGAAACGGGACATAGTTGTGATATTCACATCGTCATAAATTGCACTAACCTATAGTATGGCACCAACCCAGTTCCAGGATTTGGAGTCTGGGCTTGTTTTCAGATGGGGAATACCTGAGCTGTGTGGCTATAAAACAGGGCATAGCTGAAAAGCAGAATGCTAGCTCAGCAAGGCCTGACTAGATAAATAAAAGTTTAAAAGACACAAGCTATGTGTCAGATAGATGGATGGCAGGGTTAGGAGTTTGGGACACTGAGGCGGTTGAGAGCACAACTCATTGACTGCCCTGCAGATGGACAGCTGGAGAAATGAACTGGACTCACTACTGCCACTAGTGAGTAGAGCTCAGTGGTTCACATCACCACTGGGGTTACTACACACACAAAGATGCATACACACACAGGATGACAAAATGATATACCAAGGCAAATACACACTGGATTTGAATTGATTTGACAATATCTGACACAAAACCTGGACTTATTATGATTGTTTTGATTGTTTTAAGCCTAGCTGGTTAATAACCACTAAAAATGACTGGGCATTCCTGCCTTCTGAGCAGCTGCCCCATGGCAAATGCTGTAGTTGCAATTGGAAGATCACAGCTTTGAACAACTGGCTCCCATTTCAAGGCACACCTCTATCAAAGGGTGCGCCCTACAAAGGCAGAGACTTTTTTAACGCGGTCCTGACACACTAAACCAACTGAAGGCAGCCTGAGCTGGCTGATCAAACCCTTCGCCTCATCTCATATCTGCCCTACAGCCAATGGTAACCTAAAAGGCGACATGAGCAGAATTTTACACAGGGACACCTCCTTATAGCTTCCAGTGATACAGTCCAAGTCCATAACTCCAGAGAGACGATGGAATTTATATTTGTTGTACTACATTAGCTACTATAATTTTCTGTCTCATAATATTTTCTTTTAATTCATATACCCCATTGTATGTATAAAAGCTACTGGTAAATTGGCCTTATACGCCAGGGTTAAGGGCTAAAAACAAATAAGTCTGGTAGCTTTGCAATATATAAATACTGTTGAGTAAAGCTGGGGGGGGGGGGGGGGATTTAAAGTTGTAACAATTAACTTGAAGGGTCTATGAATGACTTTTCTTTCATTTTAATTTAATGGGAAACCACCCAATAGTTTTTAATCTGTATTACAACACACGCATAAGAAATTTAGCAACCTCAGATGACTTTGGATGAGATGCAATTCACTGAAGTCAACGCATACTTTGTGAAAAGACCATACCAGGAGATTTTACTCCCCCAAAAATAACATTATCCACATTTCCCAGTGTAAAGTTTATAGAAAAAACAAGCTATGAACACATATTACATATTTTTTCATTAAATTAATATCATTTGTGCCTCTTCAGACAGTGATGATTCAAACACAACAATACAAATGGGTTAATAAGTCACCATTAAATCCACCTTCCACTTAGCATTATTTGACCAGCTGTTCCATATATCATCAGTATGAAATTATCTCAAAATGCAACTGCCCAAGATGTCAATTTTTAAAAATAATAAATAAATGTAGATTCCCACACATCCAACTTAAGAAAACAGTCTGGTTTGATGAACAGTCTGGTCTGCTGCTTTCACTCAGTCCTTTAATATATTTTACCACAAGTTATAAGTGACCCTGATGCAGTGAATGCGGGTTAGTGTCAAGTTAGGGTTTGTCGTTCATGCAGGACTCTGCGGTTCCTTTCCAACGAGTCTATCCCAGCAGCTGCAGCATCAGTTGCAACTCTAACAAACTGTGAGCATAGCATTTCGTTTCAGAGCCCTTCATAGCAACAATTTCTAATGGCTGCATAACTGCAGTTTAACAAGTTTAAATAAGAAGCTGTGGATCTCACCTTTGTAGATCATTCTGATTATTTTTTTATTTTGTCAGCGGCTTACTAAAAAGTTGGAATGAAACATGATTATGGCAAAAAATTCACAGCCATGAATAGTTCACCTGATCCACTGACTCTAATTCAGAACAAATGAAAACTACTAATGGCAAGAATCACAACAACATCAGACACGAAACAATGCATGCTCTTTTTAGATTCAGACCAATTTGTAATAAATTGCTGGTTCCAAACATTATCAAATGTTATGCATTATTCATTTAAATACCACCCAAAATTCTGAAAGCAAAAATCCTGCAAATGCCTATGCATTAAGTCAAGCTACAATTTTTTTTTTTATCATGTTTTTCAGTTTTAAAAAACACCTGATACTGCACCTCTTTGGTAAATCCTGATAGTACAGTTTTAATGCCAAAAGAGGGTTTGCACTGGAGCAGACTGTTAGTAAATATAGCTCAAAAGCAGATATATAAGAGATGTACTCCAAAATATATTACTTCTGTTGGATGTTAAAAAAAAAAGAAGAACAAGAAGAAAGGCACAAGTTTCTCAAAGAAAGACTCGGCGCTCTGACTTGGACTTCTCTGAAGAAGTAAAGTTGGAAAGATAGCCACACAACACAACTGGCTGACGCAGTGAACTACAGATCACACACATTGCAATCCCATGCTCACGTCCTGGAAATTCACCTCACGCAAATACCAGCAAGAGATAATTCTCTTATTTTGCCTCGCTGCGGTCTGCCCGATTTGTGTTCGCTTCAAAGATCTACAGACAATCTCCTTGTCTGCTTCGGAGCAAAGTGAGAGTCACTGAAGTGTGTTTTTTTTTACTCTTAAACCCAGTAAGAGGTGCAGGCAGGGAGGTAAGGAGACAGTGAGTGAGGAGGTGGGTAGTCAATGACCTCCATGGAGATGACAAACATGTGGGCTCACACAAAGGCTCTTGAATAAGTGCAGAAAACTGACGTCAATTTATTCATATGGAAAAGAAATTTTGCGGTAAGTGATGTGTCGGACAGTGCTCTGTGGGGAGCTTGAATGTTCTTCCTGTTCCTGCGTGGATTCTCTCCTGGTACTCTGACTTCCTCCTGCAGTCCAAAGGCATGCATGTTAGGTTTACTGGTGAGCCAAAATTGGCCATAGGTGTGAATGTGGGAATGCGTGTCTCAACCTGTCAAGGGTGTACCTCACCCCTCCACCTATGAAAGCCGGGGAAGGCTCAGTCCCATTGCTCTTGTTTTGGGTTAAAACAATACAATACAATAAAAAGAAATATCGGAATTGTGAAAAGGTCTAAAAGGTTTAAATTCAACATGTGTAAAGGTCTGCTCATTCAGGAGCTTTTTGTGAGTTTACAGACCCTTTTTCTGAAATTATTTACAATTCAGTCGAGGGGTTTCATTCATAAAGTTGACTCAATTTCCCTTGGGATTCTTGCCCTCAATGAAAAGCATTTTACCACAGTTATTATGCAGCTGGAAATGGAAAGGCAATTATAGATCTCTATGGTCAATAACTTCCTGCTGTTTGTTAGAAGCCCTATTTTAGAGGCAGGCTGAGCTAATGGTTCCAATAATAATGTTTCTTATAACAAAACCTCTGATTATTGTCATTGGAAAGGATGGTTCAGTCTACTGCCTTTGCATATAATTGTATATGCAAATGCAATACTTTTGACTGTGTTGGACTCTGTTTTGCTCAGTTTTCAATCAATTGATTGTTTGGCATGCATATTGTTTGCTTTGCAGGATAGGCTAAAATATTTTTAAAAAAGCTTCTTTTTTTTACCTAGCCCTTGTGAACAGTGTACCTTTTTCTATGATAATGCTCTCGAACACTCATGAATACTTGCAAAATTGTTTTGTTGACATTTTAACAGAAGAAATGATACTTCCAGTCATGTTTCAGACAGTTATGTCAAATCCTTAAAAACCCATGAACATTACTCATCATGTTGTCCACAATCTTTCAGAATCAGAATCAGAAATACTTAATCCCGCAGGAAATTATGGGTTACAGCAGGCAGCACGCTCACTGGCGCATGCACACTCACAAAGGAACCCTCCGACCAAACATACTTTACACAAACATCACACTGGGGAGATAGGTCAGAGAGGTAGGCTGATAAGAAAAACAATGAAAATACACTACGTGAGGTGAGAGGAGGAGAAAAAAAGCTCCAGCCAGACTGAGCTCCTGATGGGAGAACAGTTTGAGGACAGAAAAAAAAACACGTCAGCACAAAAGCACATGAATCTTAATACACCATAGAAGCACATGACAAGCAACAGGGGTGGGTAAGGGGTGAGAGTAAGCCGGTGAGGACAGCGCATCTGGTCCTAGAGCATGCCCTGGGCAGACCCGCCGTCTGACCTCGGCCTTGGAGATAAGTGTTTGAAAGCGTTTGGAATCCAAGATGGGGGGTGCATAGCATGGGAATGAAGAGTCTAAACACTTTGCGCTGCACTTCCACCAAACATACACCCACCAAAAATACTAAGCATGTGTATAACACAGGTATACACACTTCTGACATTCAGTTCGTTATTTATTAGATAAATCACACAGTCACAGATAAACTCATGGCTTTCAGTTTAAATGGAAATGTGCATATATATATATATATATATATGTATATATATATATATATATATATATATATATATATATATGTATATATATATATATATATATATATATATATGTTCTGTTTGTTTGGGATTCACTGAGGAAGGAAGCTGTGTTACAGCATTTATAAGGATTGCTTCCTGCATGCTTTATCAATACCTTTAATCTCTCCATCAGCTCCAGCCTATTTATTCAGAGTGCTATTGGAGTCTACCAGAATGCATTATACGTAGATATCCTATAGCACTGAAACAAGATCTGGATGATTGAGATATTGTTTGGCAGCACTTAGCACCATAACCAGATGAACCGAGGATCTGTCCTCTAACTGCTCAGACATGAAGACCTTTGACAGAAATTACAGTTAAACGTATATATTTCCTTCATTTTAAAAAATACAGGAACCAAAATTATAGCCTTACATCTTTTATCTTCATATTCAATGATTAATTTAATATGTAAAGGCAATTCATTTCATTACACAGGCTTTGACAGTTAAAAAGTCATATGCAGTGACATAGCCACTGCATATGACTTCCAGTGATAAAAGCTTCATTGTGTATTACTCTAAGAGTTCAGTCCCAGTCACATCACAGAGATGATCAGATGAAATTATATATTACCAAAAACAATCCACAAAATTCAGGTCCCTTTATCAGAAGTTGTTTTTTTTTTTTTATTCTGTCTAGCAGGACAGCAACTAACACAGCTTTTATGTCATGAATGATGAAATGTTAGATGCACTGACTTAAATTTTCAACCTGTTCAACAGGAATTAGAAACAGCATGCACTGATTTTAAAATCACTTTTAGTGAACCTTTATCCTTTTCTAATGAACAACCTTATTGGAGCAGAGAAGAGATGTGAATGGACAATAACACAGCCTTAAAGGAAACATGGAGAGAGCAGCAAGGCTTGGCCAATGAAAATTCAGCTAGTTGGCATCAGTCATATGAACGTCATGTGGAGACTGTAGAAAATAAACATGGTGTCTCCAGGGAAAACTGCTCGTGTGTGCGTGTGTTATCATTAAGCTATGATGTGTTTCTCCTCCTCCACTTCAAAGAGCCCAGATGACAGCTGGTGGCTTTTTTTGGCTCGTTTCCATTTCTTATGACAGACATTTCTGTCATAAGACATTTCACAGACATTTCACTTCAGAGCTGAAATATTCAAGCTCACTTGAGAAATAGTTGTTTAAAAGTTTCATGTTTCAGTTTCATTTGCACTTTCTACAGCATGTTCTGTTTTGCCAGTTTAATTTTTTGTAAATTATTATCTGCAGTTGTTACCTTGTGAGTAAAGTAAAGATGATTCTGTTATTCTAATTTGAATTACTTCACGTGAATCAATACTGGATTATTATAGAGGTGTTTTAGTCAGAAATACAAATAAAAACTAAGCGAACGGATTATGAGTTTGGGAGATTGTGTAAAAACAAATAAATAAAACTGCTAATGGGAATTTAGCATTAAGCACTTGCAAACAGCACAATAAAGCTGTTGAAATTGGCGCTTTAGTGTGTCTGTAGTTATTTTTTAACATGACTTTGTAACTTTGCAGCTATGTACCCCGTTGCAGACTCGTGAAAACAAGTTTTGTGAGCTGCAAATCTAAATGCCAAGCAGTAATTTTTCAAAAAGTACAACACAATAAAGGTCTGAAGGAAAATAAAGGCTATGAATACACACAAGGTACCTTTGAAAATGAAAGAAAAAAAAACAGGGAAAACTAATCAGGAAAAAGAAGACCAGGGAAGTACGCCTAGCACAGGAGAACCTAACAAAATAAAACAGGAAGTAACTAAACATGGAAACATTTAACACAAAGATGCAAACCTAACAGAGCAGAGGACCGGAAAACTGAAACTCAGGGATTTAACTATGAACAATTATTAGAATTAAAGTAAAGCGCTATACAAATACAGGCCATTTACCATTTACAATTACAATAGAAAACAAAACAAACACTAAAAGTGAGAATAAAGAGATGGAAAACATATTGCAAAATATAAGCTACTAAGCTAATATAAGTGGAAAACCAAAAAACAAACTAAGCATGAAATATAATGTAATGCAAAGAACTAAAATGCCAAACTCCGAAGCCAGGGGTTGAAGACCCAAGAACAGGATGCACGTGATGAATACGATGCACTTAATGCTGTCATTTTTCTCCAACCACTACAATCACATCGTATCATAAATTTAGCATTTTAAATTTACTTTAATATACCAAGGACCCACAGTCACTTAATCCACTAACAGCAGCGAAGAAAGTCCCACTCCTGGAACAAGTTGAGGGTGAGAAATACACCTTGAGGTGACTGTTATTGTGATTTGGCGCTATATAAATAAAACTGAATTGAATTGAATTGAACTGGATAAAGAGAAACCACCATAATTAACTGTGCTGAGGTACCATAACAAATAAACACTAATGTGCAGACAGTTGTTGGGAGAAGAGAAAATTCTACTACATGCTCATACAGGGACTCCATGAATGACTTTGTCAGTCTACCAATAATTGTCAGTGCTGACATTCATGATCTCCAGAGAGGAACCCTAACAAAGTTGTCATCTAGTGCTCTACTGGGTATTCATTTAGAACCGGATGGAGTATTGTGTACTAGTCCTGTACTACAGGGACAAAAGCAGCTCTTCATTACTGAATTTAGGTGTTTCAGTCCCATTCCCACAGGTATATAAAATCAAACACCGAGCCATGCAGCCTGTCTTTTCTAAACATTTGTCAAAGAATAGGCTGTTGTAAACTACTCACTATATTCAAGTGTAGTAGTGTAATAGTGTGAACGCCACTGGTGCCAGCCACTTCACGCTCTGCATCTGCAAAAATCCAAAAATGTACATGCATGCAGAAGTTGCATTACTGCATGCAGAAGTTGCATTACCAGCCAGGGGAAATAATATATCAAATTCACAAGTGAATTCACAAGTGAGCAAAAAACATATGAAGTGTGTTCCAGGGTCATTAATCGACATAAACTAGGCGGCTAATACGTATTTACATGTAAATGTGTTAAAAATGTCTGTTTAAACATTTTTTTCATGATTATTTTCAAATTGTTTTGAAATTAAATATCTCCCTCTGCTGTTACTGCAACTTCTGCATGTGTATCCATTTCCCGTTTTGGAGAGTCAGTGCGTGAAATAGACATGGTGGACCGGAGTATCTATTACACACTTAGTTGTGATATTGGATTGTACAGCTACAGAGCTTGATCACCAAGACCTGAGGCCCATAGTACGTAAGAGTACCCAAAGCTCAATGAATAAGACTCAGTAAATGTAGCGCTCCATCTGTCCACTGGTACTAACATCATCAGAATAACTGTATGCTGGGAGCTTTATGGCCTGGGTTTCCATTGCCAAGTAGCTCATTTAGGTGTTAGATGGCTATATAGCAACCCTGGAGTTCATTTATTGCTTATATGCTTATTGCTGAGGGAAATGATTGTCTATGAGACATGCTAGCTGAATTCTTTAAATGTTAGGCTACGCTGCTTCCTTGCTTCCTTTCTTGCCTCCTTTGTCTCAGAATATACTGTATCATCCTTTACAAAAGGTAATTATGCTATTCATCAGATTAAAGCAAGGCACTGCTGGACTGTTAAAGAAAACAAGCAATCTGCATAGGTTTAAATTCTTACAAGGCATATGTCAAAAACATCCTAATAATCATAAATGATTTGAGCTCCTCATAATAACTTACATTTGCATGCAAACTATAAATGTTCCAAAGCTGGAGTAAAGTATGTTATGATTTTGAAAGCATGTGACAGTCTGAATTTGGGTTTAGAAAATAACTCAATAAAGATTATAAACTGCATTCAAACCAGTGCAGCAAATTTCAATTTGTATTAGTAATAATCTCGTTTTGTCTGTAGCTTCATATCCAGGATTATCCATAATATTAGTTAATGATGATGAAAATATTCTCCTAATAAAGTCAGGGTTAAATTCAATCATTTCTTTGGCAGGAGGAGAAAATGTGAGTGAACAGCAAGGTGAAAACCCATCCTCGGAGTGACAGTCATTTCTTTCACTTTTTACCTATTACTATTTTTCCAGTCTCCGTAATGAACAAAAAATAAAACAAATAAGATGAAACAAAATGTGCTTTTGGTAATCTGCATTTGAATATTGTGGTTTCACTTACCAAGACCCATGTTAACGTCACAACTAGAAGTCGATTTTAAGTGCAGTTTGAACTTAAAGCACGTCGTTCTCTTTTACTAAGTCCTTTTGAATTCTCTTTAACATCTTTTCTCTACCTAGTATACAGTGAGGGAAATAATTATTTGATTCCTTCCTGATTTTGTAAGTTGGCTCACTTACAAGGAAATCAACAGTCTCTAATTTTAATGGTAATTTAATTTTAATGAAGAGAAACAAATTATATAAACCAGAAATCCGTAAAATGAATACATAAACATTATATATTGATTTGCATGTCATTCAGTAATATAAGTATTTAATCCCTGTTAAGCCAGCCAGAAATCCTGCAGACACGGGATGACTTCACTACTATGAGGGGCCGATGGATGGAGCCATGTTCTTTAAAATCTTGGATGAGAACCTCCTTTTCATCGTAAAGAAGGATGGATTTTCCAGCATGACAATGTCCCAAAACATACCAGCCAAATAACAAATGAGTGGCTAAAGAAGAACCACATGTCTGGCCAGCCAGTGTCCAGACATCAGTCCTATAGAAAATCTGTGGAGGGAGCTAAAGGTTTGAGATGCCAAACAGCAACCAAAAAACCTAAAGGATTTAGAGAGTAAAGAGGAACGGGCTAAAATCCCTCCTGAGGTGCGTGCAAACCTGGTAACCAACTACAAGAAACATCCCACGGCTGTGCTTGCCAAAAAGAGTTTCTCCACCAAACACTAAGGCTACGTCCACACGTACCCGGGTATTTTTGAAAACGCAGATTTTTCTATGCGTTTGCACCTTTCGTCCACGGCGTTTTTGGTCACTGTAAACGGAGATTTTTAAAAACTCCGGCCAGGGTGGATATTTTTGAAAACTCCGTTTTTGCATTTACGTGTGGACGAGAAAAACGCAGAAAACGCAGCGTCAAAGGTGTGCGCATTCTTTGACATCACACTGTGCGCCACGTTATTGTTTCGGTGAAATTAATTTCTACAATACTGTTAATTGTTCTCTCTGCAGTGTTTAAATGCTTACATATACACACACAGTTACTGTCCCTCCACACATATGACTCGGTTCTGCTTCTATGCCCCAGCTTTGTTTACTATTTCCCACCGAGGCTTCTAGACTTCTGATTGGCCAACATTTTTACACGGTTAGGAATATATCGCCACCTGTTGCTTTGGCATGTTCCTAGCAGCGTTTTCCTTCATTTCTGCGTTTACGTGTGGACGGGATTATTTTTTAAAACAAAAACGGAAAATCTCCGTTTTCAAAAATACCCGTGTACGTGTGGACGTAGCCTAAGTCATGTTTTGCTCGTGGATCAAATACTTATTTCACTCAATAACATGCAAATCAATGTATAACTTTAATATAATGTGTTCTTTCTGGATTTATGTTTGGCATTCGGTTTCTCTCATATAAACAAGAAAACTAGCAGTAAAATTAAACACTGTTCATTTCTTTGTAAGGGAGCAAACTTAAAAATTCAGCAAGATCAAAAAATTATTTCCCCCACTTTAATCCAAATCATACCTGTTATTTAGGTGAATCCTTGAGAGGCATTCGCCTGTAAATGATGTTGTTTTATATACTTTTACATACAAGTGTTGCTGTAATTTTGACCTCTTTAGTTTTCTTAGAGCTAATATTTAGACATTTTTATAATCACTGCACCAGGTTTTGTGTTGAGCTTACATACATATACTTACGTATAAGATATTAGGGATGGGTATCGAAAACCGGTTCTTGCTGAGAACCGGTTCCCACTGTTTCAATTCCTTGGAATCGTTTGCCATTTTTGCAAACGATTCCCTTATCGATTCCAGTCGCCCCGAATGACGTCACCACGTTGCGGAGCGTCATTTACCTGGCAGGAAACATGGCGGCTCAAACGCTAAAAAGTTTGGTTATACTTTACGAAGTATAACCAAAAAGATAATTAAATATCTACTTTGCAATACTTGCAAAGTAGATATTTAATTTAAGGGAGGAAACACTACGAATATGCAAAAGCATTTGCTCACAAAACACGCGATGACCTTAAATGAATGTCGTGTTTTTAATTCCGCTCCGGACTCGTGAATCTCAACCCAGCAGCAGCGGTAACGTTTGCACGTCCTCTCCCGTTAATACGGCAGGTAAATAATCAACTAACAGTGCATATTATGTTAGCGCGATCTGCCTTATTACAAAACCTGCCATTACTGTGCATTTAGATGACCATGATGAGAGAGACAGACAGAGTCTGGCTGGCTCAGATGCTGGCAGTTCTTGCTACAGTCTACCGGTAGCGTCTCCTTTCAGGCCAGGATAGACGAATGTCACCGAGCAGTGACTCAGTTTGTGGTAAAAGGCTTGCACCCATTTGCCACAGCAGATGCCCCCGATTTTCGGTAAGTGAATGTGTTTAATTGTAGGCAGGGACATTACTGGATATTCTTGTGTAATTGCTACAGAAGAATATTTATTTTATTATTTTACATTCACAATTTTTTTTCCTGGGGACCCTGTGACACCCCATTGAAGAGCCGTGGGTTGTCTGTTAAGATCTCACTGTTGGGTTTGTAAAGCCATGTTACTCCTAAATTTCTATCTTGTTCAAAGAGAAGATATAAAACAAAGATCTAAGCTAATTGACCTTAGTGTTCTCCTTTTTAAAAAAAAAAAAAAAAATCAATAAGAGAATCGATAAAGAATCGAATCGTTAAACAGAATCGAAAATGGAATCGGAATCGTGAAAATCTTATCAATACCCATCCCTATAAGATATGTTTGTGTCTTTGAACATTGTTATTGAATGTAATCATCTTTCTGTATATTTTATTTATAGCAGCTTCAAACCTAAAACTTTGTCAGAAACCTTTCAGTTTCACATAAGGTATTTTGTGGTACTATTACCTTTTTCAAAAAATGGTTAAAAGATCATTTTTCCTACTCTGATATAATAGGAGAGGTTTACATGTTAAACTGATATTTGCTTATTTATAAAGACTAATGCTGGCAAGCAGTTCACCCTGTTTATCTTTGACTGAAGGCTAAAAACAGCCCTGGCGATTGATGAAAATTGGCTTTTGTGGTTTCCACTTGGCTGCCACTCTCCCTGGAGCTGTCATTTCACTCATGATAAATCCAGGTGATGCCATTTTTTGAAAAGCATAATTATTTTTGAACAAACAGACCATCCCCTATTGAGATGTGTTAATCAGGTATAACCCGTTTTGTAATTTTTTAAAAGGAGTGTCTCATTTGATTCAACAGTCAAAATCACAGCAAACAGTAAGAGGGGCAAATGAACACAGAGCACGCAGGCAGTGCCAGAACAAGCTGGTCTGGTGTCCTGGTAGAGGAAGCTATGGCAGCCATGCAATGAAATGTACCATGTTTGTGTTTAAAACTAAATAAAATCTACAGAGAAGAATAAAATTCCTTTAATGGGAAAGATAAATTGATTCTGTTTCAGAATTTTTTTTTCCCTATTTGCTCATCTAAGGTTGCAGAATTGACCTTGAATTAAATAACCATTAAAAATACATCTTACCAAATAAAAAAACAACTTTTTGATGGTAACAGGTTAAGTCTAAAACTTGAAAGTTTTTGTTATTCCATTCAAGATGATATATTGTAATCAAACACTAAAATGATAATGATATTACATGAAAGATTAATCATGATTGATCTAACCATGAAAAAGAGGCATAAATGTTTCTTACAGAAAGCTTTGAACTTCTATCAGATGGATCAGTGAATACAGCTCTTTAAAATGGTGTGGAGTTAATCCTCTGGGGACCATGACTCTACATTCTCAGAGTCTACCAATCTGTCAGTTAACTAGCATGGCTTAAAAAAGGAACACAGCTGTTTTTTACTGGCAAAGTAGACATCAATGCACCCCTAATTTCATCCATTCATTCATTCAACCAGGCTCCACCATCAGCTTGCAGGTTCAGCCAGCAGGCCACAAATAGGCTCCACCATCAGGCAGCAGGCCACACAGCCAGGCTCTACCATCAGCCCACAGCCAGGCTCTACCATCTCCTAGCAGGCTACAACCAGGCTCTACCACAGGTCTACCAGGTCTATCTGTCAGTCAGTATGTTATCCTCAGTAGTCTTTTTTTCCTTTATTGCTTTATTGACAGCTTTTTGTCTACATGAGGTGCAGGAACAGTCTGTGGAGGAAGAGAAACCATACTTCCTACTCCTCTCAAAGGGAACATGGTGGGATTTTACATCTTTTAGAAGCTTGTCAAACGTGATCATCAGCAGAGATCTCATTTCAACTGATTTAACTGATTTATTTATTCCATATCACTGGTTTATTTCCCAATTCTCTCACCCCCCAAAGAGATTGGGCACTAAGAGAAATCAGTCTGTAATCCTACAAAAAAAAAAATCTGTGAAAAGAAAATGTTTTATGTTTGTTATTTTTGTTCTTCTGCTTCTTTTATCTGGAAATGTGCAACCTAATCCCGGTCCAGATTGCAAATGCTTAAGTACTCCTTGTGATTTTAAAACTCGAACAGGTCTTGGTATCACTCATTTAAATGTCAGAAGTCTTCTTCCCAAACTTGATTTTGTGAAATTTTAGACGTTAGATACCGATATTCTTATATTATTAGAAACCTGGCTTACAAAATCAATTACTGACAACGACATTGCAATAATATGCTATAATCTTTTCCGTTGTGACCGCCCCAGAAAGGGTGGCGGTGTTGCAATTTATGTAAAAAGCAAATTCCACGTTACTGTCGATTCATCGGTATCTGTTTGTAAACAGTTTGAACTTCTTGTACTCAAGCTCCAACTTTTCAAGGGCTATTTTATTACCATTGTGGGCTGTTATAGACCCCCCCTCGGCTAGTAGTGAGGTTTTAGTTTCACTTAGTGAAAAATATATATCTACTTTAGATTTTAATGTAATTGTGCTGGCTGGAGATTGCAACTGGGACTGGTTGTCCATGTGTGATTCATATAATCTCACACAACTAATTTACAGCACATCTCGTCCAAATCTTAAATGCCCAGAAAAGTCGTCCCTTATTGATTTATTTTTAACTAATATGCCATATAAATATTCTCACACTGGGGTTTTCACAAATGATATCAGTGACCACTGTGTGGTAGCTGTAGTCAGACAATCGAAGCTCCCAAAAATCAAGGCCACAAATAGTTTTTAAACGAGATTTTAAGCATTTCTGTGTGCAAGCTTTCTTTCATGATTTATGGGACTATAACTGGAATAGAATCTACCTGATAACTGATCTTGAGCTGGCATGGAATTATTTTTATAAACATGCCCCCATGCGCAAATTTAGAGTAAAATTCAGAAACAACCCTTGGTTTTCTCCTCAGCTCTCCAGTCTACTCAAAAAAAGGGATGCTGCCTGGGCTAAGGCCAGAAAAACTAAATCCGAAGCGGATTGGCTGATTTTTAGACAGCTCAGAAACCGTTCAACTTCCTTAATTAAAAAGGCCAAATCAGAATTCTATCTTTCAAAAACTACTAAACATTTGAACGATCCTAAAAAATTCTGGAAAATAATAAAATCTTCTTATGGGGACATAACAACTTTTGTTGTAAAAGACTCTTTTACACGTTAACAGAGAAATGTGACTGCTTTAATGAGCATTTTGTTTCTTCAGGATCTCTATTTGAATCTTTATATCCATATTTAAAACAGCTTAATCAACAAGAGGCTCTCTCTGCAACCGCTCAAACTGAATCTGTGGTCCAACCCTTCAGTTTTTCTCCGCTAAATGTTTTTGAGGCCCACAGGGCTTTAAATCTGTTGGATCTAAATAAATCTGCAGGACCAGATCAACTTGATCCCTATTTTCTTAAGTTGGCTGCAGATTTTATAGCAGAACCGATAACTTACATTTTTAATCTTAGCCTCTCGAACAGTGAGATCTCTGTAATATGGAAATCTGCCTATGTTCTAGGTGATCCTTCAGATGTTAATAATTACAGGCCCATATATAAATTGTGTGTTCTAGCAAAAGTTCTAGAAAAGTTCATTAGTGAACAACTGAAAGACTTCTTGGACAAAAATTCAGTTATTTCCCGACATCAGTCAGGATTCAGAAAACAACACAGCACAATACCTGCTGCTATTAAAGTGGTTAATGACAACGTTGATTCAATGGACTGCAAAAAATCCTGTGCTGCTCTTTTTCTTGACTTGTCAAGGCTTTTGATACAGTTGACCATGCTATTTTATTAACTAGACTAAACAACATTGGTCTATCTGTAAATGCTGTAAGTTGGTTTTCAGATTACTTGTCAGCAAGAAAACAGTGTGTCCATGCTGCTGGGTCTTCTTCCTCTTTTCTCCCAGTATCCAAAGGAGCTCTGCAGGGCTCCATATTAGGGCCATTGCTTTTTTCTCTTTACATAAACAACTTTTGTGATAATTTGTCAAATGCAGCATTTCATCTTTATGCAGATGATACAATTATTTATTGTTCATCCCCTTCAGTAGCACAAACCCTGCAATTTCTGCAGTCTGCCTTTGATGTAGTTCAGTCCCATTTAACTCAACTTAAGTTGGTGTTAAATCCAGAGAAATCCAAGTTCACGTTATTCTCAAATGGCAAAGAGTTGTTAGCTACGTCTCCTAAGATTACAGTTTTTTCTGATTGCTTAAGCACATTTTTTGTAACTATTGGCTATTTTTGCAAAACTCTACACACAAATAAGAAAACCTGTCACCCAATTATCAAAACATTGTAGTTCTCTTGCAAAAGCGAACACAGCTAGATTAACTCTTCACACCTTCGTAAAAATGGTGTTTTCGTATCAAACAGTACACACAAGCCATCATCTACTAAGCACACAATGCGCCAACTGCACACTGATGGTATGAATACAAAACACATCTGGCTTTTGCTTTCTCTGTGTACAGATGTCAATTGAACATTCTGCCTCTGCCCCCAACATCTGGACGTCTAGCAATTCTGTAAAGTAACAATTTCAGTATTTTTGCATGTATGGTACTGTTGTGTTTCTCATTAGAGTATGGCAGTGCTACAAAGTACTTACCGATTCTCATTTCGAAATGTCCTAATGATGCTTGCCACAGTGTAGCGGCTCAGTTTAGGCTGAACCCGTTGGCCAGCTTCCCTCAGGGTCATCCCATGGTTGATGACATGGTCCACTATTGTAGCCCTGATGTCATCAGTTATTCTGTTTCTTACTCTTCTTACCCTTCCTCTTTCCCCTCCTCGTCCTCTTCTTGCTCCTCTTTGTCCTCTTCCTCTAACTTCCTCTAACCCTCTTGCTTCTTCACCTCCACGTCCTCTTCCTCCAACTTCTTCACCTCCACGTCCTCTTCCTCCAACTTCTTCACCTCCACGTCCTCTCCCTCGGCCTCCTCTGATTCTCACTCTTCTCACTCTTACTGCTCCTTCCATTGTACTCCACATAGACAGCTTACCTGTGGCCTGTTTATAGTGCTTAGGCTGATTGCAAAGTGGACTAATTATCTAAAACAGTTTTCACATCTGAAAGTGTGCCAGACAGTTGGCAAAATAGTGTTAATGATAGCCATACATGTGTATAATTTTGCTAGGAGTGTGTTGGAAATTTGGTAATTGAGTGTAAGCAGTGAGTTGTGCCTACAGTTTTGCAAAGTGTGTGTTACAAAATTGCAAACTGAGTGCAAAGCAGTGTTTGTGCTTTTAGTTTTGCAAACTCAGTGAGTGGTTTTGCTATAAGTGTTAATAGTTTTAGGAATTGTGCTATAAGAATCACAGTTAGGGTTTAAGCATTCAGAAAAAACTGTAAAACAATTCAAGGAACTGAAATTGAAATGGTCACATCTTACAAGTATCTAGGGATCATTATAGATCAGAATTTGTCATCACATTCAAAGGTTTGTGTCAAAGTTAAAACTAAAACTAGGTTACTTTTTTAGAAATCAATCCTGTTTCTGCCTCCAAGTGAGAAAACACTTGATTCATGCAACTTTTTTACCTTTATTGGATTATGGTGACCTGCTTTTTATGAATGCACCTGCCCACTACCTAAAGAGGTTGGATACTGTGTACCATTGTGCTTTACGTTTTATTACTGGCTATGGAAATCATGTACATCATTGTTCTTTGTATGCTGCTGCTAAATGTCCATCTTTGCATATTCGCAGACTCTCCCATTGGTTGATCTTTATCTATAAATCGCTCCTTGGGCTGGTTCCATCTTATTTATGTGTTTATATGTGTAAAAACCACAACCAATACAGCCTTCGTTCTCACAATATCATAAACTGATTGTCCCAAATATCAGAACAGAATTGGGGGGAAAGGCTTTTAAATACGCTGCCCCTGCTTCCTGGAATAATCTGCAGAAGGAACTGAAATTATCAGAATTTGTTACCTTGGGAGCGTTTAAGTCTGTCTAAAGGAACGAGAGAACAGCTCTTTTACTCAATGTGATTGTTTTTAATGTACTCTTAATTTGATCTGTTATTGTATATTTTACACATGTTTGTATGGGATATTGTATTTGTTTTAAATGTTATATACTTATGTGGTATGTGTATTTTGACTTTTGTTGCCATGATGCCAGGTCTCTCTTGAAAATGAGATTTTTAATCTCAATGAGATTTTTTTTACCTGGACTAATAATAAAAAAATAAAAATTCATATCCTGACTACTTATCAGGCTCAGAGTAACAGAAGCAGGGCCATCTCCGTAGCCCACAAAACCCTTTTAAGCATTTTCCTCTTGCTCTTCCAACATGATCCCTGAGGATTTCTGTCCAGGAGAAATATTTTATACTGCCAGTGAGTCCTGGGTGTGCCCAAACACATGCACTATGAAGCAAGATAATGGGTTAGTGAGCTGCTTTACTGAGGAATATTGAGCCTGAAACTCAACATACCTCATGAAGTCTGACTTATTTCATGTGGCTAGATTACCATAGTAACATATACTGACCACATGCATGTTTCATCATAGATCATATTTGAGTTTTCTGTCTTATAATCTACAGACGGGGCAGAATTTTTACCAGTTTCATTTTTGGAGTGATATCGATTCTTAGTGGAGGGAACACATTTTATGTCTGTAATCCTTAATAACACATTCAGATGAGAGAATGAAGTCACAGCAACACAAATTTTATTGCAGTGCCACAGGAATTTACATGGATTCAGTTTGTAATGCAGTAATTTGCTGAAAAGCCTGTTTTACACTTTTGGAATTGCAACTAATAGAGCCCACATTGCAAAATTGATTAATCTATTGGTTACAGACAACATTCCAGACACTGGAGTTTTATATTTTGCCAAGGAAGCTACTGCAAGCTTGTTTCACGCACCCTTCTAGGATTTCCTCCCAGCCCAGTGTACACCCTTCAAATGCACATAGACACATTTCATTAAATCCTTAAAACAAAATGCACAGGTGCTATTTAAGAGTTCTGAAAATAAACACATTTTTTATATGTGTTTGTATTACTGTGCACACTAAGAATCATAACGGATCTCGCTTTTGTTTATGCAGTGCTCTAAACCGGCACATACAAACTCTCATTACTTCAACAGTCCTATCGGTGATCCATCTGCTAATGTAGTCAATAGCCACCCAGTCACAGATAACAGCACCCAATTATCATGCTCTGGTCAGCACCATCATTTCACCAGTGTCACATCTGTGGCAGCTTTCCAATGTTATTTGTCTCTGTCTTTCCTGCGCTGAGCTACTGGAGCAGAGAGCCTGGGGAAATTGAAACCACACAGGTGTGCTACCATTGTGGCTCAATATTGTGTACCAGAGGGCTCAATTTGTCTTCTGAGACCATTAAGAGAAACGCTGATCAACAAGAACCCGATGAAACAGATGTTCAAAAACTGAAAAAAAAATCCTTTCCAAAACAACCCATTTTCCTATTTCGTACACTTTGATAATGCAATTATTTCATGGCTGTCATTCTATATGTTTTTATGTTTGTGAAAGTAAAGATCATTAGCCATCCTAACAGGCTGAGTCTTTACTAACAAGAAAACTTGTGACTCAGCTTTCACCTACTGCAAAGACTTTCAGTGTATACTAATCCCATATATATATATATATACATATGGGAAGAAACCCACAGAGAAACCCCCGGATTCTCCCACTGACATGATCGCTGCAGCATCGGGCAAACCTCCATCCCCAGCCCCACTCCTGCTACACAAGTGAAAATCGATTTAAGAGTGTTCTTTGTGTTTTGATTAAAGAATGTTAGCTAGCGCTCACCGCTTGTCTGCAGGCTTTATTTAAATGGAAAACTTCCACAACAAGCGGCAGGACAGTGATGCTGAAACTTTGATTTTATTTATTTTCTGCTGTGTTTTACTTGCATCTATTTGAAAGAGTGAGTAAACACAAAACATTATTTTATTTTATATGCTGGAATATGCAGAACATAGGTTTAAATGTTAAATAATATTCTCCAAATCAAAGACAGTTGCATATAATTTAATTTCCGCTTAATGCAATTTGCATAAATTTGCATTAAAAGGTTAAAACTTATAAAACAATTTTAAAAAGAGACGTTTTCATTTGATTACATTTTATATGATGGACTATGCAGAAAAAAATAGAACTGGGCTGAAAGGTCTATTGCTTTATAACATGTTCAGGTTGTGTATCATGTTTTTTAAAAGTAACTAAGTAATAAAGTAACTAATTACTTTTGAAAATAAATAATCAGTAAAGTAACAAGATTACTTTCATGGGGAAGCAATCAGTAATTAGTAACTAATTACTATTTTCAAGTAACCTGACCAACACTGGTAACTGGTAATATTCCCAACATAGTTCTTAAGTGATGTGGTGACGTCAGAAACATCAGTTTTGTATCTTACCAGATGAAAACTAAAAACACGTATCATTCCTGTATCTCTTGTTTTTTTAGTTCAGAGAAATCTTAGTTCTTTCTGATTAGTCTTTAAAATCTTTCACACTCCAGCTCAAGGACTCACTGTGTTCCCTCCATAATTAAACACTTCAGAAAACACAAATGACTGCAAGACTAATTACGATTTTGACATAATAACTGCAGATCGTGATTCTGAGTAGCAAATAAGTCCAGCCACACAAAATGATATTAACGCACTTGTGTTTTGGATGGTGTCATGTCAAACAGTCTTGTTCCAATTTTAACCCAGCCATACAATTGCACTTGTTTCCACAAAAGACATGCAAAAAAATGCAATTAAAAAATGCTATTATAAAAACTAGTGTGACTAAGTTCATAAACCCTTCCAAGTGTGATTTATCAAGTTATAGACTAGCATATACCTCACTTACTCGGGTTAGTAAGAATTCTCAAGTGCCTTTCGGCAAGTATTGTTGTGGTTTAGTGATATATAAAATTATTGAAAATACAATTAAATATATAAAGCCTATATTTTAAGTTAGGATACTAGGATATGCTAGGCTACACATATAAGGCTACATATGGAACATCCATCCATTCTCTGGTTGCTCACTACTACTATGTCCAGTTATGGATTCCCTGCCTGCTAGCATTTTGCACCCTGCTGTTATGTGCTGGATTGTCTCAAGGGCATCCCAGCACAGCCTGCACCTGAGGTCTCGCCTGGTGTGGTCTGTCTGCTTCCCAGGTGTTTCGTGACCAATCTAAGCTTTAAATCATTCACTTTCCCACGCTGTCAAACTCATTGTGACATCACTGGTCTAGTCTAATAAATTTTCTGCCAGCTTTCTTCAAGTCAGTCATCCTTTACTCCAAGTATTTTAAATCTCACTGATCATCTGTCATTCTCCCTTTGCAGACGCTATTGTTCAACCCACCTCCTCCTCATCATTGCCTCTCCCTTGTTAGCCTCCATCTTCATCTCTAACACAGCCGTCTACGCTCGGGGGGGTCCTGCCATAATCCCAATCGCCTTTGGGATTCCGTTCTGCTGTGATGGCCCATCAGAGTCTAACTGCCAAATACATTAATTTAATTCTGTATATCAATAAATCATGTTCACTTTCTTCTAATGATCTCTACTTATTGATGGTGGTACATGCTGTGCAGGGGCCTTGTCTTCCATGATGGTTCCTAGTAGCTTCTTCATAGTTCATATTTGCCTGAGGGATTCCAAAGTACTTGTAGCTGTCCTCAGTGTCTGCAGTGTTGCCTTCTGATTGTGAAATCTCCTCAGTTAGGCTACCTTCTGTCTCTTTGTTACCCTCTGACTACACTTCTCCAGTCTGAATGAGATTCTGATGTGACAGAGGCAGACTGATTTGTGAAAGTTTACATTATTGACATACTTTTCACTAAGAATCAGTGGATGCTCACTTCTGCTAAACACTTTGTTGCTATTAAGGCAAACGTAGCAAATTGATTTGAATGCTTAATTCCAAAATATT
Organism: Neolamprologus multifasciatus; assembly: GCF_963576455.1. Classification (NCBI taxonomy): domain Eukaryota; kingdom Metazoa; phylum Chordata; class Actinopteri; order Cichliformes; family Cichlidae; genus Neolamprologus; species Neolamprologus multifasciatus. The sequence continues at coordinate 34,058,961 of NC_140444.1, forward strand.
CTCTTTGAGGCAAAATTGTAAAATTGGGGGGTTTTAAGATTATTGCCTGCAGACATGTGGACGAGAAGCCACGGACAGAATTGAGGAATAACCCCAGGTTCACTTGAGATACTCACACACTTTTTTTCCAAACACCTACACCTTTAGGGGTTTCATTCCTCACTGCCTTACCGCCAGCAAACACACCCAGTTCTGCTCAAAGAAAACAAGACTAATCAAGTGAAGACCGAGGCCTTTCAGCAGGGGTGAGTAATAACTTTACCCTTCTTATGTGTAGTCTTTGTGTAGTCTCTTTTCTGGTTGCCTGGTTCAGAGCCACCTGGTGGTATTGTTACCACTGGTCATTTTGTGTTTCTTCCTTCGGGCAGGAACGAAAAAGGATGAAATAAAGCCACTTTGTAGACTTTTCACAGATATTGTTGCTTTTGCCTGCAAATGCTGACAATCGAAAACTATTTAAAAACATATAACTAGGTTTTAGAATAATGTTGTTGGTTTCTGAGACGAGATCAAAATGTAAATAATTAATATTTTGCCCTTAAACTGTAGGTTTAAGAGTACACGGTCCAGTGACTGCAGCTTTTTAGAGAGGAAACTGATCTTCCATTTCTCCTCAGCCTCTGTGTGCATCTGTTTGGCCTCAGCTTCATTGTGGCTGTTACTGCTCTGGCTGCTTGTCTGTTATAGGCGTCATGTGTGATGGATGACCTTGGGCATTGCTTATACCTCAGCTCTTTGCCGAGCTGGTCACACACTTCCTGCAAATGCACACAAACTCAAACACAACAGCTTAGTGTTTTTGCACCGGTAGAGGGTTAGGATTACAGGATTACCTCGCTGATGGTGTCAGGTTGAAATCAAAGAATCAAATTTGTTTGGCAAACTTATCATCATTAGGACTTTGAAGGTTCTACTGCATTCTGTCAAAGATGACATAATCAAACACTACAAATTGCAAGCCCAGGTTACTGTAGAAAAACACAGAGGAACCATGAATGAGATGCATAAAAGTTTCTGAGGCTTAACGTTTAATACCAGAAAACTTTGAACTTTCAGGAAATGGATCAATAAAGGCCAGAGTGCTTTTTCTAATGGTGTGACGTTAATCCTCTGGGGACAACGAGTCTCCAATATTTCTGATGCAGTCTGTCAATTCACTGGCATGGCTTTTAAAATAAGAAAAAAAAAGAAACAGAGTTGTTTGTTTACTTAAGTAGACATCAATCCACCCATTATTTCATCCATTCATATCCTGACTACTTATCAGGCTCAGAGTAACAGAAGCAGGGCCATCTTTGCAGCCCACAAAATCCTTTTAAGCATTTTCCTCTTGCTCTTCCAACAGGATCCCTGAGGATTTCTGTCCAGCCGGAATATTTAATGCTGTCAGTGAGTCCTGAGTGTGCCCAGAGGTTTGTACTACAAAGCAAGATTAATGGGTTAGTAAGCTGCTTTACCGAGCTTGTGATAAAACTCAACATGCTTAACACACGTGTTTTAGAGAAGATTACACTTACATTTTTGTCCATTAAAGGTGAATATCAGTATGCAGAGGGGCAGTATTTTTGTCCTGCTCTTCTTTTTACCAAATTTCTTACAGTTCATTAGAAATAGTTTTGAGTATTTCTTCTTTCCACTTGCAGCTCACTTTCCTTCTTTCTACCTGAGACAATGCTTGGCATACAGATGGCATCACCTGCCAAATCAAAGCTTGTGCGGCATAAACAGAGGTGGGAGCTCCTTTCATGTTGGGTTCTTGCAGATTTAGACACACAATCACTCAAGTCGAGCTATGAGCATGTATGGATGCAGGCACACGTACAGTCGGGTGTGAAGAAACGCTTGCATCATTCAATATCTCAAGTGTTTTCCAAGAAACAGCTTCTGGTGGGCAGCAAGGCCAAAGATATTGTCACACCACACACAAGCGCGCACACACACACACACACAATATCGCAGCATGCATCTCAGCTACAGCAAGTTGAAGCAGCACAAGCGATCAATCTTCACTCTCTAGTGGTCCACCGCAACGTCATCATCCAATTACCAGCTCACAAAACCATGAATCAACCAATCAGAACAGGCCGGGGGCTGTCCAAAAATTGCTCTGCACTTGCTGACAGAAAATAAGCAGTAAGAAAAATAAAAAAAAGTTTAAGTCAGTAAACTTTGTGTCCTCTGGAGCTTTAGCAAGCATGAAATTTTTCACCGTTTCTGTGGGAATATGAAACTTAAAACAATGGCAGATGTTTCATTTAAATGCTGCGTTCCAGATGCGATCTTTATTCCATTTGTGAAACATGGACTGGTTCTTATATAGAGCTTTTCTACTCTACTTGAGCACTCAAAGAGCTTTATACCTCATACATCATTCCCCCAACACTTTTTTTTACACTTAAGTGCTAACCATCCCATGTTCCCACTCCAACGAACGCATCAGTGGCCAACTTGGAATTCAGTATCTTGCCCAAGAATACTTAGGCATGCACACTGGAGACTGGAGCAGCCAAGGGTCAAACCACCAACTGTTTTAATTACTATGTGTCGATGACCTGCTCTACCTCCTGAGCTACAGCCACCTGTTAAAGTCTCGGTTTGATCCTGTTTCCCTGCATCTGGGCCAGAATGTTTTGCCATTGTTAATGTAGATTTAAATTCTGAAACAGTTGCTACATCTATCCATCATTTTTACCTCAAGAAAAAGTGGGTTCTGCCACAAGATGACAATCTCCAGCATATATCATCTATCAAATAATTGCCAAGAAGATAATAAAGTTTTGAAATGTCCAAGTGAAACTCCTGAACGGAATCAAACAGCCATGTTGTTCATAAGCCTGAAGTGAACATTTCATGTGAGGAAACCGACCAGCATCTCAGAGCTGAAGCTGTTCTGTACAGAGAAATTGGCTGAAATTTCCTTCAGGCTGATGTGCAGGACAGATCCACACTTTCTGTACCTGCAGTGATTGCTGCACAGAGTTGGTCACATCTCATACTGAGAGCAAAGATTCACACGCCTTTTGCCACTCAGAGATATTTAATATCAGATCATTTTCCTCAATAAATAAAAATGACCTTTCATTGATGTCAAAAAGTTAAACTATGCATTCATAAAGTCTAATAAAATGCAACTCTTGTAGTATAGCGTCCATCTAGTGAAACCACTGTATCTTTTCAAACAGCACGTTGATGTTGGACCCCTTCTCATTCTGCTGTAAGTGCAGTGCAATTTATAAGCTTTCACTGGAGCTGTAGCACAAAGTACTCTCAGGGCCCATTAATGCTGACATGGTGTCGTACCAGTGGAATTCACTCAGGCAGCCCTCAGAGGTGCTTTATAAAGTCAAGAGTCTTACGGGCTCTCAGCCTGGCAGGGAATGATGCCGAGCTGTTACACTCCGCTCTGAAGGTTTCTTTATTTAACATGATACCTTATCTGTGGTCAGGGCCTCCCCTGCCCTTCGCTCATGCTCAGTGGCACTTGCAGAGTGCTTATTGATATGTATTTATTATGCTGCCGCAGTCATGTAATTAGACATGTTAGAGGTGCTAGACGGCTCCGGTAATGACTTTCCACATGTTTGGATCGTGTCTGTGCACACATAGGTGTGTGTATCTGACCGTGGATGAGAAAAATAGAGCGAAAAAGCCTAATTAGCGTCTTTGAGGTGCTAGACGTTTATACCAATACTTTAATAGTGTCTGTTATTACATGTGACATCATCCAGCCTGAATTTTCATGCTGCTGTGGTGGTAAACACTGTCGTCTCACAGCAAGGTCTCGGGTTCACTTCCACCAGCTCGCTTGGATACTGTATACATTCTCTCCTTCTTTCTAGAATAGCTAGAATAGCCTTCAATCCACTGAAACTGTGAATTGGATAAGCAGAAGAAAATGGATGGATTAGCCCATGCTCTTGTTTTTTTCATATTGACCTCTTCAGGGTGTGTAATAATGATTCAGTTTCCTTTACAATGCACCAGTGTAATATACAGGATCTTTTTTTTACCATTTGGTAACTTTATGACATTTTTCAAGCAGTGACTGAATCTTATCAAGTGGATATTATTGCTGAGTCAGCTACAAGCCAGTACCACAGAAGGCAGTTTAGAGAAAAGTAATTGCAAACTTGAAACCTTTATGCAGGCAGCATTTTCAGCACACCAGATGAGCACAGATTTGACAGCTTGTCTTTAAACTGGGAGTGGCAGGCTTATCAGTATATACAGTTTGATTCTGTTGGGTGATACTATATTATCCATCATTCCAGTCATGCATCCATTCTGAGTGAAGGTGAAGTGCAAAAAAAAAAAAAAACCGAATTAAGTCATAGCTCCCAAAATAGGCGAAGCAAGGCTGAACTCAGCCCAAATTAATAACACTCATCCACCTTTGTGCTAAACCCTCAAATGGAGGAACACTGTATGCACAGAAAACATGAAGAGCAGCTAATAATAAAACGTAAAAAAATACCTTTGTGGACTAAATATACAGGCACAGGGTTTTTTTTCTTTTTAATGTCAACCATTGGTTTGTCATTTTGAAACCACACAGAGAGAGGCAGGCAGTGACAGAGAGAAAAAGTACAAATATAAGTATGTAGTAATATATTATAATTTAATCTAATACAATACTCAAATACATCAATGATCTGATGAAACAGGAATGGTTCTAACCTATGTCCAAATAGACAACAGGTGTGAATAGATGTTAAGAAAACACAATAAAATAATGTAAAACATGTATTTCTATATTTATTTAAAACCACCAAAAGTAAAATACAAGATATAAATATGTGCAATGATATAATGTATGATATATAAAAACACAATTTATTATTATAGTTTTCATTTGACTAAAATGCCATTTTAAATTAAATGGTAGCAAAACATTTTGTAATAGTAAAATATGTCATCAGTACAGACAAACAAGGTGACTGCAGTTCTGTTACACTCACCCTGAAGTTAGCTAGCAGCGCCTATATTAGCAGGGGTTGTTCAAGTAAATTTTTAACAGAAAACGTGGGGAGAATATTGATGTAAGTTTAAATTCACAGTAATCTTACCTTTAAAAGACAGATGAAAAGTACACTACATCCAAACAAAATCAGTTTTGTCCTTGAGAATTTCTGCATTAGTGAAGTAACTCAGCACTTCTTCCACAGATAGAGAGAGAAGCCTAATGAGTCTGATTACACTTACAGTCTTAGTCTGTAAGTGTAATCACTCTAGTTTTGTGAAACTGAGCATGAGCAACAATTGCCCCAAGTCCACCCTGGTACTAGATTAATACTTACTTTTAAAAAAAAAACATAGGTTTTGGACAATCTGCTAAAACTAGCACATAGCTAACATAGCCATTCATGTTATTTGCCAGATGAAGCCATTAAAATGTTCCAAAAGATGCTGATACCCAAGCACAGTCTGTCCAGTTCAGTCTCTTATCGGCTTGCTAGGAATTATAGCTGCCTGTGTTGGCACAAAGATGGGGAGCTTTTCTTTCAGGTTAGTAATCAGAAATAACCAAAGCACTATAAACAGGGTAATGTTCATAATTTCTCTAATTTTAAGTGCAGGAATTTAAAATGCAACCTTTGTGAGTGAACAGTAAACATGGTAGAACATAGGACATTTTAGCTTTCATTTGTTTTACTGCTGTGATTCCAGAAAGTGTCAGAATAACATGTTGTTTGTTGAGTCTAGGTCTATATATCTATGTACGGTTCCTTTTCCTTGTTAAAGGGGAAAAATGCAAAGTTTAGAGCTGTAAATATGATTTAACAATGGTTCATTTATATCCACACAGATTTATTTTTGCAGTGCCTTTGTCTTGCCTTTGGTTACAAGGAACTTCAAAGATTACGGAGTGTTCAAACGTGCGATGTATGTTTTCATGCAAAAGAAATATCAGAAGTCAAGGAAATATAGAAAAAAGGAGGACAAAAGCAAAATTCTGTCTAATTAAGCTAAAATATGGGACAAAGAAAAATGAACAAAGCTGCAACAAAAAGGAAGGCGGATTAAAATACAGGGAGGAGGTGAATGTGTCAGAGAAGCAGTCAGGGTAAGCCCTGTGGGGAGATGCTGCATGAGCCTCCCACTGCAAACAGAGAAAAAGAGTGGGAAATGAGAGGAAGTGAGCAAACAAAAGAAAGGAAAGTAGGGAACCGATGGAGGAAAAATGTTTCTTGTTTTCAAATTGCCTTATTATGTGTTGGAATGATAACTTGTATAACCTAGAGGCTTGCTGCTGTAATATAATCTTACACGCAGCCACCCACACTCACACACAGCCACATATAAGCACACTCGGGGTAAGCGGTACAAGAACTGGGAAAATCCAGCAGTTTACTGGGTCATTGTAGATTCCTTGGCGAATGAAATATGCTTTAATTTGAGGAGTGCTGGAGGGAGGGTTAATAGCAATTGTGTTTTTTGGGGGGTTAATAATATTTCTCTACAAACCCATATGGAAAATAAATAGTAAAAACATACATGATTTACTCATGAAAGTGGCCACTTTCTCATTACTTTCATATATTTTTTTAGTAAGTATCCAAAACATACAAGTTTCATTATATAATTTTTCAAGGGATCTTATATGTGTTTTCACTCTTGTATGCTTTTCATACAAGTTTCATACAAGACAGATACAAACTTTATAAGATTTATATATATATTTTCCATATGGGAAGAGGGAAATAGGCTGAATGAGGAAGAGGATGGAAAAGTGGATGAAGAAGAAGGAAGATGGGAACCAAGGAAAGACGTGTTACATTCAAAAATCTTCACGTTTTGCATGAAGGGACAACATATGAAGGGAGGATGAGAAGAAGAAACTTTTAACCTCTCACCATATGTTCACGTTAAATTGCTCAACTGAAGTAAAGCCCTAAACAACCCAGTATCACAGCAAAATATGTGACAGACACGCCGGTCCACCTTGTCCATTTCACGCTTTGCCTTTCCAAAACGAAAAATGTGCATGCACACAGAAGTTACACCACCAGCAGGGGGAGATAATATCTTTAAAGCCACAAAGTCTGTAGTGAAAAAATATACATTCCAGGGTCGTCTATCGTCAGGACGAATTAAGCTAGGCGGCTAATATGTGTTTGCCTGTAAATGTGTTAATAATGTCTGTATACATTATTTTCACGTTGGCTTGAAATAAAATCTCTCCCTTTGCTGTTACTGCAGATTACTGCAACTTACTGCAGCTTCTGCATCCGTACATTTCACGTTTTCAGATGCTAAGTGTGCAATGGCCACAGTCACACGTGTCTGTTACATGTTTTGTCATGCTATCGGGTCACTGTACTATATTTGTGTTTTTAATATGTTGTTTTGATATTTTGTGTTAACCTTTACCTTTAGTATTCATTAGGATGAAAATGGCCTAAAGGGAATCAAATCCTGCAACCAATAATTTTAGATCTGCAAATTACACAATTTTCTTTAAATCAACACTAATTCTACATGTAGCCATAAAATTATAGCCATAGGAGATACACAAGAGTTAACCCAGAAACTAAAATACAGATTGTGGAGGTAAGCATCAACGACACAGAGCTCTCAGTTCTCACTCCTTCTTTATTAGTCTCCAACATCAACTGAACATATCGCGCCACAAAACACAGGAACCTCTTCCTCAACAGTGGGTGTGAGTGGAGCCCTCTAGTGGTCCGCCACAAGATATTTATAAAGAGCATGTAAAAAGTTAACCTCCTGACCCACTAAAGCATCCACTTTGCTGGGCTTTTAATCATCAGACTCCGTTGATGTCAACATTCTTCAACTTTCAACCCCTATTTTTGCTGGGTCACTAGTCTTTTGGGCATCTTCTGGGATCCCATAATGCCTTGCAAAGCTATTAGTGTAATTCAGTAGAAGGTGAAATAGGGGTGAGTTCATTTCGTTCGTAGGAAGTTATTCTTAAATCACAGATAGTGGCCACATTATCGGTGAGTCACAGCCTCACAAAATATCCCCAGATGGAACATACTCAAAACACAACCCGAGTTTTTAGATGTTGAATTGCTATTTTCCCATAGTATGCCCTGGATCAGGACCTCAGCTGTAACAAGTGCATGATTTAGATGGAAAACAAAGCAGCATATTTCCTCACTAAAATGTTTTAAGCTCCAAGCTACATGAGGCTAAAGATTGCAATAGAGCAACAACCTGTCCTGGCTGTACCAGGCCCCTGGATAGGCTCCAGCTCCCCTCCACAACCATAGCTGGATAAACAGTTAAGAACACGGATGGATAGATCTCACCTAAAGGTATTTAAGTTAAAGTTGTTCTGCTATCCAAACTGTGACATAAAGTCTCACCAAATGTGAGAGGAGCAGGTATAATTCACTCCCTGTGGTGCCTCGCCACAAACACAAACTGGCCAGCCCAAAAACCTCCATGAGCTCTGTCTTCAATATTTTTTGGCATACGGGTTGCAGCCTGACAAGAGATGGCATTGCTGTACAAGACCTGCTGGAGGCAAGGCAAGCCAAGCAGTATATCATGTAGAGTTTTAGCAACAAGTGCATGCAGCTACATTCAGCCTCAGTGGGAAAACGTATCAGTCAGCACTGCTTCAAGCTAAACCTCATCACACATCCTCTTCCTCTGAGGCTGATTCTATTTGAACAAACGTGTTTGCAGGTATGAGATTATCACAGTTTTACATGACAAACATTTAATCAGCTAGTGCTATAACCACTGCATTTTTGAGGATAGACTACATCTTGTTTACCCTGCTTTGCCATTTAATACCAAGTAAATAACATTCAACATTTAATCTAAAAAAATGGGGAGGTTTCAAATGTGTTTTTGGAGGTTGTTAAAATGAGTTTCAATAAAATGAGAAGAAGGAAAGGAAAGGAAAGGAAAGAGAGCTGGTGACATTATTTATTGAAAAAGAAATAAAGTGAGAAGGAGAGAGACAGGACCATTAAGATTAAATGGGGAAATCAAGTAGGGGGTTAGACCGAGCTTAGCAGGATGTGGAGAGAGGTAAAGGGAGGGCGGGTCAAGGGGAGAGGCAGGCTGAGGAAGAGAGGGAAGAAAGAGAAGAAAGGAATACAAGAGGAAATCTCGAGCGCCGCACTCCTGGGTTCAGCCCGTCGTCATGGTAACAGCAGCGAGGCAAGACGAACAGCAGACAAGCGGATTCGCTCTTTCTTGGTCTCAGCCTCTCTTTATGTGTCTCACCCAGAGATTAGCGGACAGCTGATCCGGTCTCTGCCTGAGTCTCTCTTCTTCCTCCTGCTGATGAAAACTAGATTGATGGCAAAGAGACCGCTGGCCACATCACTCATGGACACCTACAGCAGTGTTTTTTTCATTCCTCTACATTCTCTGGACTTTTAAACTTGTTCTTTGCTTTGGCAAACTATATTTTGATTATGCACAATAACATTTTCACTGGGGCGAGCAGAAGCTCAGCAAGCCAGAAATGTACGTCACCCTCACTGCTGCTCCACTACAGCCAGTGACAAATCATTACCCCGCTTAGCAGAGCAGCATTAGTGGTTAATTAAGTGTGTGTGTGTGTGTGTGTGTGTGTGTGTGTGTGTGTGTGTGTGTACTACGTAAACAACAGGAGTCGTATTCATGTAAATGAACTGCTCGTTCCTGCACATGATGAAATATCCAAAGGCTTTGTTTTGGGGATCTTGCGATTAAGAAGGAATCTTACTGTCGAATTAGGCGCACAGTCCAAATTTCAGTCTGCCACTGTGAGAAGAGGGCGTAGTTTGTCACTTTTATGGTTAGGCCATTTTGTTAGAATCTCAGCCTGTAAATTTTGGTCTCCGTCTGAGTTGCTGCCTTATTAATCTTGACTTTACACATATTTCACGTGTATGCTAGGTAGTGACACAGCTTATTGAAAAGACTACAGGAGTTGACTGCTGGAAGACACTTCACCAGTGACCTACACCACAACCTGAGCCTTTTCTCCTAAGTTTATATGTGCACATTCATCGTCAATACACCAACTCTTAAGCAAGCGTGCTGCATATACATTTATGTGTGTAACAACACAGCAGTAACTAGGGCACAGAAGTGGTAGCTTTTCTTGTTGAAGAAACACCAAAACGAACCTGCTGGGTTGGGTACGGGATTTGACTAGGAAGTCTCTTGGGCACCTCCTAGTTGAGGTGTTTTGCGTAGGTCCTTCTGGACAAAGATCCCAAACAAGACCCAGGAGATACTGGACAGATGACATTGTGTCTCATGGATGGATGGATGGATGGATGGATGGATGGATGGATGGTGGAGGGAAAATAATGGTATGTGAGTGTGTGTTTGTGTGTGTTCAATCAAACACATAAAGTATTTATGTTAGGGCACTATAGCTTTGACTCAGAAAATAACCTGCACCAGTAACTCTGTTCCAGCCCTGAAAATAAGTAAAGCCCAGCACATAATGGTTTATGAATCAAAACGGATAAGTGGTTAGTACAATAATAATAAATAAAAAGTCTTGTATGTTTTGGTTCCTAACAGAACTGTGTCCCGTGCAGCCTGATGTGCACTTGAGCGTAAGCTGAAAGCAGCTCAGCGATGATGAATGTGAGTGACGTAAACATGCTCCCAACACAGTAACAAATTACACAGCAAGCACAGAATCTGCTACAATAGTAAAACTCTCCAGCAAGGCCGTGTATTGTCATGCTTAGTGGGTTGGTACTAATCCATGTGAAGGAGGTGGATGAGATGAATGAAACAATTGATTCATTGACACTGGTTTGTATTATCTTTCCCGCCCGGGCATGTGGTCAGAACCGGCAGGCAAGCAGCGCTTGACCAGTTAAATCCAAAAAGAGACATCAATTAAAATGACACAAGAATGAACACAATCTGTCTCCAAACATGCCTCCAGAGCATCATCGTGTTCCTAAAAAATAAGAATCCTGTAATTTACTGATATCTTGCGGCAACAGCTGGTTATTGTATGTGACTTTTCTATTAGTATGGGTCGAAGTCCCATTCACAGAGGCTCTGTGTATCCAAGGGGAGAGCTGAGAAGTTTTTTGGCTGTACACACATGTGAGCTGTCAGTGATCCTTGATGTGAGTCAGAAGGGAGGCAAACTGCACACCAGTGTAACGTGTGCAAAGTGTATGCCAATGGGGTTTGCTTCTCTTTCTCTCAGATATTATGATTATTATCATTATGTGCATTATAACAGCAGTTCCCGACCTTTTTTCCGCCACGGACCGGTTTATGTCCAACTATATTTTCACGGACCGGCCTTTAAGGTGTCACAGATAAATACAACAAAATAAAACCAGTAAAAAAAGAAGATTTATTCATAACACAGTGGAAAAGACCCAGGCAAACCAAGTTAATGATAAAAATGTTGTTGTTTTAAATAACACTAAAAACCCTGAAAACCATAAATTTCACACCCAAGCTTCAACTCTCGTGGCCCGGTACCAAACGACGCCCAGGGGTTGGGGATAGCTGCATTATAACACACATGCACAGCTATGTGAACATTAAGAGATGTCAGCAGAAAGTAAACATGAAAATGACTGTGATTTATAACCTTAACAGATAAGCTGCCTTTTGCAAATCACCATGATCGAGGCGCACAATGCCAAGGATGTAGTGTGAAGCAGGCTTTAATAACGCCTTTATCAAGGAACCTTAACAATTCATATCACGGGGCCAATCATCATCTATTTGATAAAACAGGCACATTCAACATGTGCAGGCTCATACAGGTATCTTCAGATTATGAAATAGCTTAGTTGACAGTGAGCTAATTGTTTTGCTAATCAAACGAGATCGATTTTTCATAACTATTATAAAGTTAAACATATTAGTTAAGCCTTTTCAATTTAGTTTTTTTTTTCTGCTCACAGGACAGAGGTTCTTCCAGAATTTGATGCACTGACACAGCTGATGCATTAGAGGCAATTTCTGTAGTAAATGATGGACAAAAATTGACGTCAAGGAAAAAGCAATAGGGTAAAAAATTAAAACTTAAACAAAAAACACCCAGATGTTATGAGTTTTCAGAGGTGCTCGAGCAATACTACCTCAGTGTGCAGAGAGTGATCTGGCGGCGAGGGGAAGCCTGAACAAGAGCGTTATACTGTAGGTAAGTGGAGATGATTAATAGGTGCACCAGATGAGGACAGAGCAGGAACCATCAGAATGGCACGCCCCCCATAGACACGTGCGAGAGAGCAAGAGTGAAGAAGAGAAAGCAGGAGAGAGAAAACAATAGATTGCGGTTTGGTATCAGAGGACACAACAGCTGCAGATTAAACTGTGCAGCAGTAAACACAGTATTTTTAAAGCTACATCTTAAACATCTGTGGGATTAATACATCATATGGAGAAATATACTGGGCTGCAGCGTTTAATCTTTGAATTCCAGTGTTTTCAGTTCTATCATGGCAAAAATAAAAAAATATATCCATCCATCTTCATCCGCTTTATCCAAGGCCGGGTCGCGGGGGCAGCAGCCTAAGCAGAGAGGCCCAGACCTCCCTCTCCCCAGCCACCTCCTCCATCTTATCCGGGGAAATACCAATGCGTTCCCAGGCCAGCCGAGAGATATAATCTCTCCAGCGTGTCCTGGGTCTGCCCCAGGGCCTCCTCCCGGTGGGACATGCCTGGAACACCTCACCCAGGAGGCGCCCAGGAGGCATCCTTGTCAGATGCCCGAACCACCTCAGCTGGTTCCTTTCGATGTGGAGGAGCAGCGGCTCTACTCTGAGCCCCTCCCGGATGGCCAAACGTCTCACCTTATCTCTAAGGGAGAGGCCAGCCACCCTTCGGAGGAAGCTCATTTCTGCCGCTTGTATCCGCAATCTCGTTCTTTCGGTCACTACCCACAGCTCGTGGCCATAGGTGAGGGTAGGGACGTAGATCGACCGGTAAATTGAGAGCTTCGCTTTTACACTCAGCTCCCTCTTCACCACGACGGACCGGTGCAGCGTCCGCATTACTGCAGCTGCAGCCCCAATCCGTCTGTCGATCTCCGGCTCCCTTCTCAACTTAAAATATATAAAAATATATAATGGAATAATAAACTGAGCACCCTATGGGTGGATGAATGGATGGGTTGTTCTAAAGTTTTTTACGGACCAGAAAAGGTTACAGAGCAGGATCGACGTGGGCTGAGGTGTATACTGCATAAAACACTTTGTTGACTCTAGAACTGCGGAGCTCCAAGCCTCCTCTGGCACTAACATCAGCACAAAAACTGCATGCTGGGAGCTTCATGGCATGAGTTTGTGTGCAACTCATGCCATGAAGCATGGTAGGAGCTCCTGTAGGTGTAATATATATTGGTGGTCCAGTGCTTTTGTCCATATTGCACCATAAAAAAAAAAATCCTTAAAAAACAGTAATATTCCAGCAGCTGGGGCACCAAAATAATACCAGAAAATAACAGAAAATAACTTTCACATGAAAATACGGTTATTTTCAGTAATGACAATACAGTTTGTTGTCCTAATTTTACATGGGATTGTGCCTTTTCCAAGTGCTTTTAAACATTAAATTAGGTACATTTTAATGTGATCAAACACTGAAATTACCTATAAACAAGGTCAATGAATGCAGCAATATGAATAATAATACTTAAATGTACAGAAATATACAGTTAACAGTTGGTTTAAATAATAATGGATTGCATTCTTTTTCTGCTCTTGCTTTTGACGAAGGCGGTCGCACTTTTCTCCTCTCCTCCTCTCCCTTAGCTTCCCTGCTTAGCCTCTTATGTCCTTGTCTAGTCTCGTGTTTTTTGTATTACTTTTCCCTGGAACGCTCTCTCACAGTCTGTTCTCTAAAACCTAAAAGAGGAATTATGGATTGGATCAACTGGTCCCTAAATGCAATTGACACCCCTTTCTCAACGAGAAGTTTGGGCTTGGGTGAGCCTGGGTGCTGAAGATATCTACCTATTCGGAACCACGGTAACAGGGTTCTTGCTGATTGGAGCTGGCTTGGCCCTGACTTATCGAAGAATTAAGAAAGCGGAACCGACTGTTCAAACCTCCACAAGGCTGCCCGCTGGGATTGAAATGATGGGAAGAGGCGTGAGTTTCTCAAAATGGGCTCACTGAGTCCAGCACGGATAAGATCTTGGAGAGGCTACGGCTGCTGTGAATACTCAGAATAAGATCTCTGACTGCAGACTGGATACATCTCGGAAGGGCTAGCTCGGAATAACATCTCTGGGCGCAAATTGGTTGTCATGTGTTTCTTTGGTGTATTAAGAGTTTTTTTCATGTGCTATGTGCAGAGGTGTTTTTTTTCTGTTCTCAAACTGATCTCCCTGTTGGAACTCAGTCTGGGGGGAGTTATTTTTTTCTCTTTATCTTTCCTCATGTGGCGCATTTTCATTGTTATACCTCTCTGACCTGTCTTCCCCATGTGATGTTTTGTGTAATGTATGTATGGTCGGAGGGTAAGATGGCGCCGCAATTGCGTGCAATAGGTCGGGAGCCTTATGAAATTTCCCCTTGTGGGACTAATAAAGGTATAATAAAGGTATATCAATTCATTCATATAGCGCTTTTTGAGACCCTCAAAGCGCTTTACAATTCCACTATAATTCCCCTCTGGCCATCACCAGTAGGTGGTAGGTGAAGTGTCTTGCCCAAAGACACAACAACCAAGAGTGTCCGAGCCGGGGCTCGAACTGGCAACCTTCTGATTACAAGGCGAACTGCCAACGCTTGAGCCACAATCACCTTAAATACCAATAATAATAATTATTATTTGATGTAAAAAAAGGTTTACGAGAATCATTTTATATATTTTTCCATAGCATTACATTTGAATTTAACAGTTCAATCTTTCAAATAACGGACAAATATTTGTGAAATTATGATACATTTGTGAATGCATTTTAACAATCTAAATATGCATATGTACAGACAAATACATTTAAAAAACAAGAAAATTGTTTTTATTACATTTACAGTGATTTTACGTTAATTTACATTTTAAATGTAAAATCTCAGTCTATTTATGTGAATTTAATGATATTCTAGAAGAACAGTACAAAACTGTAAAATACACAGTAATATACTTTTTTATTACAATTTGTTTTACAGTGTGTGTACATATGCATTACTACAGCATATACACTAGTGCGTGAATGTGTGTGCATTATATATGGGAGTAACCTGCTGACAGGGACATTCTGCTTGACTGTGCCTTGCTCTCGTTAAATGTTTCAGTACCAGTTTAGATTAATAATCCTGACATTTCTTTACTCAGGCACTTTCAGTCAAGAAAACGAGGCAACTATAAAGCATGCAATTGTATGTTTTAGTATATTTGTCTTGGAACAAATTATATATATTTATATGAATATTTTTTCTGTTGTTTGTTGATTTTGTTTTGTTCTAGCTTGTATTTTTTTTTTTGTTTCTTTCTGGGGCTTGGCCATTTAGTGCTCCGTATGTTAAAACAAGAATTTTAAAACAAATTCTAAAATATATTGGGAGCCAATGTAAAGAATATAAAATGGGAGTAATGTGAGCTCGCTTGCTAGAACGAGGTAGTAGTCTGGCTGCTGCATTTTGTTGCTTGGAGGTGAGAAAGAGATGATTTGTCCATGCTGGTAAACGGGGCATTGCAATAATCTTAATGCGATGACGCAAGTGCATGAACAATTTTTTCCACTTCAGCAAGGAAACCATATGTCCCAGTTTAGAAATGTTCCTGAAGAACTGAAGAAAACAGGAATGAGGCAAAGATTTTACATGTGAGTCAAGGCCCAGAGAAGAATCAAATATTACTCCAAGATTTCGAATGTTTGGCTTAGCAGAAGGACAGAAAGAGGCAAGAACCTGACTGATTTTAGAATGTAATTCAGGAGGAGCTATGATCATGGTCTCAGTCTTGTTCATATTTAAAACAAGGTGATTGTTAGAAAGCCAGTCAGAAACCTGAGTTAAGCACCTAGCCAGCTGATGAGGCTTAAAGGACATATGCAGCTGAATGTCAGCAGCATAGAAATGATAAGAAATGTCACTAAAAGATTGCACGATGCCTGCTAAAGGAAGCATGTAGAAAGAAAATAATAATGGGCCCAAAACTGAACCCTGAGGAACCCCGCAGGTTAGGGCAGTAATGTTAGAGGAGAACCTGTCTGTCCTAACAGAAAAGGTCCTATCTGATAAGTAGGAAGAAAACCAGTCTAAGGCAGAGCCAGATATAAACGCCAAAACCTTCAGCCTGTTCAGTAGGATTTTGTGGTAAATGTTATCGAAGAAATTCCTGAGATCAATCACAGAACAATTCCCAGCATCAGAAGCCATTAACAGATCATTATAGACCCTTAAGAGAGCAGTCTCAGTGAAGTGCTGCTTTTGAAAGCCAGACTGAAAAGGGTCATAATCTGTACTCTCCATAGTAAAGATCTGAACTGATTTTCTACAATTTTTTCTGGTAATTTGCTTATAAATGGCAATTTTGAAATAGGCCGATAATTACTAGTAGAGCTCAGATCTACATTCTGTTACCTCTGCGTGTGTAAAATAGGATGGAACACGACCTTGGCTCAGTGAATGGCTGAAAATATTTAAGTCTATATTCTGTTTTAAAATGCCAACTGTGACTTCAAATAGCGTTTGTTCATTTTTGACAATAAAATTTCAGGCGATGCCTGAAATTAAAGGCCCAGAGAAGAAATCAAATTGGTGGCAATTGTTATGAACAATGAATTGTCTATACAGCTCATTACTATTACAGTGAAACCGTGATCTGTGTAACTTTTGGAGGAATAAAATGTAACTTCCAAATACAAAGAGCCCCACCATTCCTTAAATACAGTGGTCCCTCGCTACAACGCGGTTCACCTTTTGAGGTCTGTTTTGTGGATTTTTTTTTTACAGTGCATTGTGTTCTGCATTGTGATTGGCTATAGACCACTGTCAATTGTCAATCTCGTGCCGTGTCTCCTGTGCAGTACAGAATGCGTTCATCTTGTCAAATTTATCTAAATCTTCGATCGCCTGCAGTGTGACTCTGAAGTGCTGTACTGTATGTTTGTTTTCTCCAACAAACACAAAATGTCGATGAAAAATAAAGTTGGCTACTTCGCGGATTTCACCTATCGCGGGTTAATTTTAGAACGTAACTACCGCGATAAACGAGGGACCACTGTAGTCAGTAGTGATGGGTCGTTCGCGAACGAAATGGCTCTTAGAGCCGTCTCTTTGAAGTGAACGACGCGAGCCGGCTCCTTATTGGGAGCCGTGAGGTTTTTTTTTCTTTCTCTCACCCTCTCTCTCGCCCTTTTTTCCGCTAAACTCAGCACGCGCTGCCTGTACTTTGCGCTGGGCAGAGGGGGGAGGGGCGTTAGTTACACTGGCAGTAGCACAGGAACAGAGCCAGAGAGAAAGAGAGCGAGGGACAACAATGTCACATTAGAAAGGTATAGTAATCATCCACTATTTTCAGTTGCAGATGATAAAGGATTCAGAAATCATGCAGGCCCATATGAAATAGAATGTGCATCTTCTTTTTGTTTTAATATTTTAATTTATATTTAATTGTGTTGTGGTTTGCAGTGTTTTGTGTTGTTTCACGTTAAATTTGTTTAAAAGAAAAAAGCTGAAAATTTAAATAGTTAAAAATGTAAAATGTAAATAGTTGTTTTTTGTATTATATGATTTATTTATTACATTTTATGTGGAGTGAATAAATAAAGTATATTTATGGTGGCCCTTAGAGACAAAGCACGTACAAACTCCAAAACACGTACAAACTCCAAAACACGTAAAAACTCAGAAGCACGTACAAAAGACAACAGAAGTGCTCCAGGTTTCTAGGGCACAGTGTTGAGCTTTTGTTTCCTAGTGGCTACACAAGCCAGGAAGTATCAACAACCGGATTTGGTGTGTGGTAGTAACAGGTAAATGAACTTTTTTTTATTTTATTATTTGAATAAATATGAGTGCTTGTCTATAAATACACAAACGATACACACATGCTTTCAATTGTGTAATTTAAGTGATCTGGGTAGCTCTGTTTTGGAAGTTCAGTAAACGCTAGAAATGTGTTTTGGAGTTTGTACGTGCTTTTTGGAGTTTGTATATGCTTTAGAGTTTGTACGTGCTTTGTCTCTAGGGGCCATATATAAACATATATAAATAAAACCACTTTTTTTAACATTAGTAATTCCTTTTCTGCATAATTTTATATTATTGTTAATGATTAAATAATTAAAGCAACAAAACAACCTGAAGAGCTGGTTCGGAGCCGAAAGAGCCGGAAATCCCATCACTAGTAGTCAGGTACAGTATAGTACAACCAATTTGGAGGTGGGGCAATTACTTTATCACACACCATAAATATTTAAAGCAGCAAAATGAAAATGAACCAAAAGAAATATACCACAGAAAATATTTAAGTAATTTTAAGAGTAAGGATTAGTCTGACTCAATGGAAAGAAGTGAAACAATAATATTGTTGAAAGGCATCTGCTTTTTGTGTCTGCTGTACATCATAAATGTTTACCTTCATTTATTTATTGTTTTCCAGGGTCACTGACAAAATTCTTCAATGTGGTAAAGTCAACTTAGCCCCAACAGGCAGATCCATGTTGCACTACCACCCAACCAGCTGTATCCTTAAGATAGAACCAGTGCTTCTTCTACTCCTTCCTCTTCTCTTGTCAAGTCACCTAAATTGTTTGGTTCACTTGCAGTTATTTGGACTTGTTTGTGGAGTGTTACCTGGATCAAGGACCAACAAAACTGCCTCTTTGTATTTAATACTGCCTTTTCCTGCCAAAAAAAAGTCTATAATGATTACAGTGTGATTTGTCTTTACAAGCCCTTCTTGGATTGTAATTAGGCAGTGCTACACACCGATGCCCCTGCCATCATGCTGTTGTGCTAATTCTGGCAAACATACACAGGTGTTTTCCTTATCCTGGTTAAACAATAAGGAACAACAAGGATTCCTGTTTTCTGAAGTGTAGTTAACTTCTATCGATTGCTGTAGTTTTCTCTGTTTCCTCTGTATTATTGTAGAGTCTTTACCTTACAATACAAAGCGCCTTAAAGCAACTGTTGTTGTGATTTGGCACCATGTAAATAAAAATAGAACTGGATTAAACTGAATTAAACTAGCCATTTATTGTTGGCTTATTATTAATGCAGGCTGGCTTTTCTTCTCATCTTACTGTAAGTGCGGTATGTTTCTATCCACATTATTGCTTCATCTGGAGTTCAGTTTAATTGAACTTTGAAATCATGAGTATCTCTAACATCTAACCACAACTCATCTCAAAGAACAGTGACATTTGATATGGATTTGTTGTAGCTCAGGAGTTAGAGCAGGTCGTCTATTAATTAGAAGTTGGTTTGATCACTCGATGCTCCAGTCTGCATGCAGATGCAATACCCCAAGTTGCTCGCCGATGTGTCCATTGGAATATGAATCTGTGTGAATGCTAGATAGAAAGTATTTATGTAACAAAAAAAATGTTCACCTTTGTTGAATCTACGCCACTGAGAATTAATGAGACTGAGAAGGCAAAAGTGGTCCAGACCAGTACCAATAATGTATAACTAATGATGTGACTGGAAAGTATATCAACGGTTAAATAAGAAGAAGACCATTTAAATGATCATATACAGTACACAGTTGAAAGAGAAATTTAGCTTCTATTTAGATTGTACTGCTTCTTTTCTGTTTTTTTATCTTATACCCTTGGTTGAAACTTTCTCAGTATCCAGAAAATGCAGCCTGCAGACAAGCCCCATGGCACTGGGCATCCAGCTGTGGAAAGCCTTTCATCTCAGTTCCTAATATTACTCCTGTGCTTAAAAATCAGGTTTTCAATTTCTTGCATTCCCAACATGTATCTTTTGGGAAAATATCTCCAGAATCATGGATCTACTTTAAAGAAAAGTCCAAATGTTTCTGTTTTTGTTGCATAAAATAAATGGATGTTTACTTCACTTTACCTACCCAGTATCTATCTGTTGGCCTAATAGCTTGTTTATGACTCAAACAATGATCAGGGTAGAGGTTATTTCATGCAACTTAATCAATTGAGGCAGAACACAAGAAAAAAAAAAAAGAAAAACATTGAAGAATTGAGATTTCTGCTTGCAGCACAAAGGAATACTAATATCCCCAATCCCCCCCCCCCCCCCATCCGCCCCCAATTTTACTCTAGTGTGGCTGAGCTCATGATTAAAGAACAGTGAGATCTCCTGTGACCATTGTATTACACCACAGATTATTAGGAACAGCATATTTTATGATCGTGTTGGTTTTAAGACACCTCTTCAGTCTAACATATACAGATATACACATATATCTATCTTACCCAATAAGCTGGTTTTGGACTGGATAAATCTGGCATTAAGCATTAAGCTTCTAGAAATGCCTTCCTCAAACCTATGGAGAATCTGTGGGCTATGCTCAAAATCTAGATTTATATCAGGAAACCATCTCATTTAAATGAACTCCACCAATTCTGCCAAGGAGAGTGGTTAAGCTATCCAACCAGAATTATGCCAGAAGCTTGCTGATGGATACCAAAAGCATCTGGATGAGGTCCAACTTGCAAAGGCACATTTAACCAAATGACCATGTGCTAATTGCACTTGTGAACCCTTGTGATTGTTTTTTTTAAAGTCATCAAAGATTTAAGCTTTTCAATCACTCCACTCACTGAAGATAAATCATGAAAAGCCCAAAAAATTACACTGATATTCATATGAACCTTTTTAGCACAACTGTATGTGTCAGATTATCCATTATTTCGAAAAAGGCAAGATTTGTCAAAGATGTAGACAAGATACACACTTTTCTTCACTTCTTCAGGTAAGAATGAAGAAAAGTGTGTATCTGGAAGAACTGCTTCCAGATGGTAAGTTACAGTGTGACATATATGTCATTGTTAATAAGTGGACATGTAAAACTATTAGCGATGTCACTGAAAAGTCTGATACTGAAGTCCAAAATAAAGTTGAGGCTACAGTAAGTTTAATCACTTTATGATATTGGTATTGATAAACAACCATATAAACCTCTCAGATAAAGTATATTATTGCGAACTATGGAGCAATAAAGCTTATAGCCTCTCACAGACAGCAGAATATTGTTTTTGTAACATAACTGGAATAAGATTGTTTCTTCTGTGAAAACAGGGCAACTACTAATAGTATCTCCCAGCAGGACAGGCAGGAGGCAGGGTGGCCATGGCCTCGCATGACCCTAAACTTCATTAGTTATCCCAGGTCCTCTGAACCATTTTCCACAGACACACGACTGGCCGGTCCAGATGCATCATCACCGTAGCAACAGGAACGTGAGCAAACTGCATAACATGACAGCCTGATGGCTGGGATACCCAAGGATGAGGTTGGCATCTGTGGGGCAGCAACAGAGCGTGTGCCCATGGGAAAATGAAAAATGTCAAGAGAGATTAGTGTGTCTGTGTGTGGTGCTGGTGGTTTTAGGGGGGCGGGGCAGTTTGAGATACGGTGAGTATTGAATGTGGAAAGCTTTGTGTGTATTAGTGTGTAAGGGAATAGGAGTGTGTATGTTTTCATGTCTCTCTGAACTGCAGCTTTGCCTGTGCTGTTTTTTTATATTTGGTACACTATTTGGTTCAAACCTTTCCAACACCACCAGCATCTCAAGGGTACAGATAACGTAGTTTAGATGTATTATTTTTTTGTTCTTGCGTTCTTGAACTTACAAATCCAACCATTTCAATTCAATTCAGTTCAATTTTATTTATATAGCACCAAATCACAACAAAAGTTGCCTCAAGGCGCTTCAATTTCTCAGCAATGTGTTGTTGTGTTGCAATGCTGGTGTTTCAGTGCAAATATCCTTTGGTTTTGAGTGCAGCTTCTTTCCCCTTTTCTTATATGCATCTACACAAAAGAACTCGTTAAAAAAAAACTTGAAATCCTACACAGAAATTCTTTGCAGATATTTGATAAAAACTGAAACGGGTGCTGCGTTTTAACTACTGTATGTATCTTATTGATTCAATCTCTACAAAAGTTGTGCATTTCCATTGCTCAATGAGATTCTGCTGGTTGCCTAGCAACCTCACAATGATGAGAAGACTTCAGGAAGTTCACAGTCCCACACATAACACTAAAGAAACCGCAAATTCGCTTGGATTGTTAAACAAGCCCAAAACTGTGTGTGACATATTATCCATGGACTTTAGAAAGGATTCAGGTGTTTTTTAAAGCTTTAAATTAGTAGAATGTCATCAGACACTGTACATCGTGTTATTAAAACAGGTGCAAAGTCTTTCTCTGTGCATATCTGATCACCATTAGCAGCCAATAAAGTCGGTGGTAGATGGATGTTTAGAAACTGTGTTGCATAAGCTGTATGCTTATTCTTAAATTTATGCAATCAAACTGTAGCACAATGTGTGTTCAAAAGGAGCAGTGTGCAAGTAAAAAAAAAAACACTTCATCATCAAATTGTATGCTTCTGCTGTAAGAGTAATCCAGCAGGCAGGCTGCCTGCACCCTAAAGTGTCCTTTATAATTGGAGCAGTCTCAGATCTGATCTGAGCATCTGGGAAGCCTTCTTTGCTTCTTGACTCACTGACAGAACATCTTGCATCAGGAAAAATGGCTGTTTGGATTTTCTTGCATATTTCCTTCTCTCTGCTATATAATGATGTTCTAATGTTAGTGCTGATTAACTAGCCAGGATATAATGAAATGTTGTCTCACGTGTTTCTTATCGCTGATCTCTGCCTTTGTATGCAGATTGTATCTCCATGCTAATCTGTTTCATCCAGATAATTAGGCCTTTGAGCTGAGCCTTGCTGTTTTTGCTCTTATTGTTCTATAACATGGATTTCATATTTAATATCTGCTTTGGTCACACAGTCAAGTCAGCACACCAGAGGCGGAGGCAGACATTTGATACACCCGGGGCTTAGCCCTAAAGGGTAGTATGCATGTGGGATTGGTTGGGGGGGGGGGGGGGGGGGGGGGGGTCAGAAATGACTGAAAGATTAATTGGCTCTGTTTTAAATTTTGTTAAAAAAAGAATTACTTCATATAGGGAAAAATATATATGACATATGCAGGACACCTTAAACTAGTTTTTTAATTAAGCAGCAAGGCAGAACAAAGTCGGGGCTGTATCAAGACACGAGGACTAAACCCCAATTCAACCAGACCCAGAACTAATCCGGAATTAAAACAGGACTACAACAGTTCAAAATCAGGACTACTTAGGACTTAACCAAGACAGAACCAGAATCAGAACTAGATGATAGTAGCACTAAAAATCATCATAGACCTGCACTACACTTATTTTTTAATTCTACCAAAGTACAGATTGAGAAGTTTATATAATTATTTAGCCTTGTTGTGCAAACAAGCCTGCAAAACTTAATAAATATAGAATTTGAAAAATAACAAACCTAAAAAGAAACACTAGGTACGAGATACATGAGGACCTATGACACGGTGATGCTTTTGGTAAACAACCATTTGACTAACATGTGTTTCTCACCTGCTCTTGATCCTCTCTGATCTGTCCTCGTTCTCCTCTCTCTCTCCCTCTCTGTTCCTCTCTCTCCCTCTCTGTTCCTCTCTGTTCCTCTCTCTCCCTCTCTCTCCCTCTCTGTTCCTCTCTCTCCCTCTCTCTCCCTCTCTCTTCCTCTCTCTCCCTCTCTGTTCCTCTCTCTCCGTCTCTCCCTCTCTCTCTCCCTCTCTCTTCCTCTCTCTCCCTCTCTGTTCCTCTCTCTCCCTCTCTCTCCCTCTCTGTTCCTCTCTCTCTCTCGGTTCCTCTCTCTCCCTCTCTCTCTTCCTCTCTCTCCGTCTCTCCCTCTCTCTTCCTCTCTCTCCCTCTCTGTTCCTCTCTCTCCCTCTCTCTCCCTCTCTGTTCCTCTCTCTCTCTCGGTTCCTCTCTCTCCCTCTCTGTTCCTCTCTCTCTCTCTCCCTCTCTCTCCCTCTCTCTTCCTCTCTCTCCCTCTCTGTTCCTCTCTCTCCGTCTCTCCCTCTCTCTCTCCCTCTCTCTTCCTCTCTCTCCCTCTCTCTTCCTCTCTCTTCCTCTCTGTTCCTCTCTCTCCGTCTCTCCCTTTCTCTCTTCCTCTCTCTCCCTCTCTGTTCTCTCTCTCTCTTCCTCTCTCTCCCTCTCTGTTCCTCTCTCTCTCTCGGTTCCTCTCTCTCCCTCTCTGTTCCTCTCTCTCTCTCTCCCTCTCTCTCCCTCTCTGTTCCTCTCTCTCCGTCTCTCCTCTCTCTCTCCCTCTCTCTTCCTCTCTCTCCCTCTCTCTTCCTCTCTCTTCCTCTCTGTTCCTCTCTCTCCGTCTCTCCCTTTCTCTCTTCCTCTCTCTCCCTCTCTGTTCCTCTCTCTCTCTCTGTTCCTCTCTCTCCCTCTCTCTCCCTCTCTGTTCCTCTCTCTTCCTCTCTCTCCCTCTCTGTTCCTCTCTCTCCTCTCTCTCCCTCTCTGTTCCTCTCTCTCCGTCTCTCCCTTTCTCTCTCTCCTCTCTCTTCCTCTCTCTCCCTCTCTCTCTCCCTCTCTTCCTCTCCTCTCTCTCCCTCTCTCTCTCTCTCTTCCTCTCTCTCCCTCTCTCTCTCTCTCTCTCTCGTCCTCTCTCTCCCTCTCTCTTCCCTCTCTCTCCTCTCTTCCTCTCTCCCTCTCTCTCCCTCTCTCTCCTCTCTCTCCCTCTCTCTCCCTCTCTGTTCCTCTCTCTCCCTCTCTCTCCCTCTCTCTCCCTCTCTCTTCCTCTCTCTCCCTCTCTCTCCTCTCTCTCCCTCTCTGTTCCTCTCTCCTCCCTCTCTCTCCCTCTCTTCCTCTCTCTCCTCTCTGTTCCTCTCTCTCCCTCTCTCTTCCTCTCTCTCCTCTCTGTTCCTCTCTCTCCCTCTCTCTCTCTCTCTCTCTCTCTTCTCTCTCTTCCTCTCTCTCCCTCTCTCTCTCTCTCTCTGTTCCTCTCTCTCCCTCTCTCTTCCTCTCTCTCCCTCTCTCTCTCTCTCTCGCTGTTCCTCTCTCTCCCTCTCTCTCTTCCTCTCTCTCCCTCTCTCTTCCTCTCTCTCCCTCTCTCTTCCTCTCTCTCTCGCTGTTCCTCTCTCTCCCTCTCTGTTCCTCTCTCTCTCTCTCCCTCTCTCTCCCTCTCTGTTCCTCTCTCTCCGTCTCTCCCTCTCTCTCTCCCTCTCTCTTCCTCTCTCTCCCTCTCTCTTCCTCTCTCTTCCTCTCTGTTCCTCTCTCTCCGTCTCTCCCTTTCTCTCTTCCTCTCTCTCCCTCTCTGTTCCTCTCTCTCCCTCTCTCTCCCTCTCTGTTCCTCTCTCTCTCTCGGTTCCTCTCTCTCCCTCTCTGTTCCTCTCTCTCTCTCTCCCTCTCTCTCCCTCTCTGTTCCTCTCTCTCCGTCTCTCCCTCTCTCTCTCCCTCTCTCTTCCTCTCTCTCCCTCTCTCTTCCTCTCTCTTCCTCTCTGTTCCTCTCTCTCCGTCTCTCCCTTTCTCTCTTCCTCTCTCTCCCTCTCTGTTCCTCTCTCTCTCTCTGTTCCTCTCTCTCCCTCTCTCTCCCTCTCTGTTCCTCTCTCTTCCTCTCTCTCCCTCTCTGTTCCTCTCTCTCCCTCTCTCTCCCTCTCTGTTCCTCTCTCTCCGTCTCTCCCTTTCTCTCTCCCTCTCTCTTCCTCTCTCTCCCTCTCTCTTCCTCTCTCTTCCTCTCTCTTCGTCTCTCTCCCTCTCTCTTCCTCTCTCTCCCTCTCTCTTCCTCTCTCTCTCTCTCGCTGTTCCTCTCTCTCCCGCTCTCTCTTCCTCTCTCTCCCTCTCTCTCTCTCTCTCTTCCTCTCTCTCCCTCTCTCTCTCTCTCTCTTCCTCTCTCTTCCTCTCTCTCTCTCTCTCGCTGTTCCTCTCTCTCCCTCTCTCTCTTCCTCTCTCTCCCTCTCTCTTCCTCTCTCTTTGTCTCTCTCCCTCTCTCTTCCTCTCTCTCCCTCTCTCTTCCTCTCTCTCTCTCTCGCTGTTCCTCTCTCTCCCTCTCTCTCTTCCTCTCTCTCCCTCTCTCTCTCTCTCTCTTCCTCTCTCTCCCTCTCTCTCTCTCTCTCTTCCTCTCTCTTCCTCTCTCTCTCTCTCGCTGTTCCTCTCTCTCCCTCTCTCTCTTCGTCTCTCTCCCTCTCTCTTCCTCTCTCTCCCTCTCTCTCTCTCTCTCGCTGTTCCTCTCTCTCCCTCTCTCTCTTCCTCTCTCTCCCTCTCTCTTCCTCTCTCTCCCTCTCTCTTCCTCTCTCTCTCGCTGTTCCTCTCTCTCCCTCTCTCTCTCTCTCTCTTCCTCTCTCTTCCTCTCTCTCTCTCTCTCGCTGTTCCTCTCTCTCCCTCTCTCTCTCCCTCTCTCTCTCCCTCTCTCTTCCTCTCTCTCCCTCTCTCTTCCTCTCTCTCTCGCTGTTCCTCTCTCTCCCTCTCTCTCTTCCTCTCTCTCTCTCTCTCTTCGTCTCTCTCCCTCTCTCTTCCTCTCTCTCCCTCTCTCTTCCTCTCTCTCTCTCTCGCTGTTCCTCTCTCTCCCTCTCTCTCTTCCTCTCTCTCCCTCTCTCTTCCTCTCTCTTGCTCTCTCTTCGTCTCTCTCCCCCTCTCTCTCTCTCTCTTCGTCTCTCTCCCTCTCTCTTCCTCTCTCTCCGTCTCTCCCTTTCTCTCTCCCTCTCTCTCCCTCTCTCTTCCTCTCTCTCTCTCTCGCTGTTCCTCTCTCTTCCTCTCTCTTCGTCTCTCTCCCTCTCTCTTCCTCTCTCTCCCTCTCTCTTCCTCTCTCTCTCTCTCGCTGTTCCTCTCTCTCCCTCTCTCTCTTCCTCTCTCTCCCTCTCTCTCTCTCTCTCTTCCTCTCTCTCCCTCTCTCTCTCTCTCTCTTCCTCTCTCTTCCTCTCTCTCTCTCTCTCGCTGTTCCTCTCTCTCCCTCTCTCTCTTCCTCTCTCTCCCTCTCTCTTCCTCTCTCTTCGTCTCTCTCCCTCTCTCTTCCTCTCTCTCCCTCTCTCTTCCTCTCTCTCTCTCTCGCTGTTCCTCTCTCTCCCTCTCTCTCTTCCTCTCTCTCCCTCTCTCTTCCTCTCTCTCCCTCTCTCTTCCTCTCTCTCTCGCTGTTCCTCTCTCTCCCTCTCTCTCTTCCTCTCTCTCTCTCTCTCTTCGTCTCTCTCCCTCTCTCTTCCTCTCTCTCCCTCTCTCTTCCTCTCTCTCTCTCTTCCTCTCTCTCCCTCTCTCTTCCTCTCTCTCCCTCTCTCTCCCTCTCTCTCGCTCTCTCTCGCTCCCTCTCTCTCCCTCTCTCGCTCTCTCTCGCTCTCTCTCCCTCTCTGTTCCTCTCTCTCCCTCTCTGTTCCTCTCTCTCCGTCTCTCCCTCTCTCTCTCCCTCTCTCTCCCTCTCTCTTCCTCTCTCTCCCTCTCTCTTCCTCTCTCTCCCTCTCTGTTCCTCTCTCTCCCTCTCTCGCCCTCTCTCGCCCTCTCTCTCCCTCTCTCTCCCTCTCTGTTCCTCTCTCTCCCTCTCTCGCCCTCTCTCTCCCTCTCTCTCTCTCTCTGTTCCTCTCTCTCCCTCTCTCTCCCCCTCTGTTCCTCTCTCTCCCTCTCTCTCCCTCTCTGTTCCTCTCTCTCCCTCTCTGTTCCTCTCTCTCCCTCTCTGTTCCTCTCTCTCTTTCTGTTCCTCTCTCTCCCTCTCTCTCCCTCTCTCTTCCTCTCTCTCCCTCTCTGTTCCTCTCTCTCCCTCTCTGTTCCTCTCTCGCCCTCTCTCTCCCTCTCTTTTTGTCTCTCTTCCTCTCTCTTCCTCTCTCTCCCTCTCTGTTCCTCTCTCGCCCTCTCTCTCCCTCTCTTTTTGTCTCTCTTCCTCTCTCTTCCTCTCTCTCCCTCTCTCTTCCTCTCTCTTCCTCTCTCTCCCCGTCTCTCTCTCTCTCTTCGTCTCTCTCCCTCTCTCTTCCTCTCTCTCCCTCTCTCTCCCTCTCTCTCTCGCTGTTCCTCTCTCTCCCTCTCTCTCTCTCTCTCGCTGTTCCTCTCTCTCCCTCTCTCTTCCTCTCTCTCCCTCTCTCCCTCTCTCTTCCTCTCTGTTCCTCTCTCTCCCTCTCTCTCCCTCTCTCTCTCTCGCTGTTCCTCTCTCTCCCTCTCTCTTCCTCTCTTTCCCTCTCTCTTCGTCTCTCTTCCTCTCTGTTCCTCTCTCTCCCTCTCTCTCTCTCTCTGTTCCTCTCTCTCGCTCCCTCTCTCTCCCTCTCTCTTCCTCTCTCGCTCTCTCTCGCTCTCTCTCCCTCTCTCCCTCTCTCTCCCTCTCTCTCCCTCTCTGTTCCTCTCTCCCTCTCTGTTCCTCTCTCTCCCTCTCTCTCCCTCTCTCTTCTTCTCTCTCCCTCTCTCCTTCTCTCTCCCTCTCTTTCCTCTCTCTTCCCTCTCTCTCCCTCTCTCTTCGTCTCTCTCCCTCTCTGTTCCTCTCGCTCCCTCTCTCTTCCTCTCTTACCCTCTCTCTTCCTCCCTCTCTCTTCCTCTCTTACTCTCCCTCTCTCTCTCCCTCTCTCTCTCTCCCTCTCTCTCTCCCTCTCTGTTCCTCTCTCTCCCTCTCTCTCTCTCCCTCTCTCTCCCCCTCTCTCTCCCTCTCTCTCTCTCTGTTCCCCTCTCTCTCCCTCTCTGTTCCTCTCTCTCCCTCTCTCTCTCTCCCTCTCTCTCCCCTCTCTCTCTCTCTCCCTCTCTGTTCCTCTTTCTCCTCTCTCTCTCCCTCTCTCCCTTTCTCCCTCTCTCTTCCTCTCTCTCCCTCTCTGTGCTGACAATCAAGCCAAACACCAACATTTGAACAGTTGAAACCAGATATTTACAAACTCTTCAGATAAAAACACTTTTTTTAATTGTAACATCAAATCAGACTAAATGTTTATTTTTTAGATTGATAAATATAAAAACATATTTGCTAACTTTAAGAGTAAAGAGAGAAACTATCTGTATTTCTTAATTGTAAATGGCACCAAATTGTATTTGAAATTGATCCACACTTATGGAGCTCCACAATTCTTTTCCTGGTATTTTGGTTGACATCTCTTGATTTTCCCATGTCAAAGAAACAGGCTCTGTGTTTTGCCTCATATGCATCCACAGCTGTGCCACCAATTTACTCACATGGACTCTACGAACCTATCAGAAGCTTCTTCAGCTCAGAATGGAATCGTCTGCAGTTTTCTTATTAATTAACAATAAACTTAGTGTATATGTTGTGGGATGGAATAAAATGCCTTTTGTTATTATCTAACCTGCAGTATCCATATTGTACTAACAAACATAGCTTATAGCTTTTAGGCCATATTGAGAGCAAACATACTGGCAATCTTTGAACTCTTGTTATGGGAATGATTATAATCATTTTATACATATTGCATTCTGTGCCTATAAAAGAGTTGTGGCTCAGTCCATTAATTGAAGGTCAAGAGCTCTGGCCAATCCAGCTGTGGAAGAAATTGCAATACACGCTTACAAAACACTTATATCAGGTTATTCTTTATTATCTTTTATTTGTTCATATTTTTTTTATTAAGTTTTAAGTAGTATCATTTGATTAAAACATTTATTCAATATATTACACATATAGTTTCAGTTGTGTACGTGCTGGCCTTCTGTCTGGTGGAAAGGTTACAAGGTTTAGCTGGTGAGGTGAGAGGTGAAACTGAGTGCATTTCAGGTTGACACACACACACGTACACATACACACACTTACACAGTAGATAGACTCACTTATAGGTGAAAGTTTAATCATATTTTGCTTGTGACTGCAAAATTGTGCCTGCAAAGAACAGTTTGTTGCAGAATGTGTGCCTGATGTTCCAGACGATAAGCGAGCGTCCGGCAGCAACAGGAAGACACCTGAGATGGAGACGAGGCGATGTTGTTTTTCAAACTGTTTTAAAAGTCATTGTGGTTTTGATTTGACGTATGCATATATTGTATCTGCTTAACACATGAAGAGGCGTTATAAATTTCCCTGATGATATAAAATAACTGTTTTGTGTATTGTTGGAGAGATCTACAGCTGATGGTTTGCAGTGTACATCTCCCACACATGTGTTCAATAAATCATCATTTGACTCCACCCGGCCGGATCAGTGTTGTTATTTGGATTACCTCCTGTATCCCTCCTTAATATTTGAACCCTAACAATGTACTCCTAAATTTGATGAAAGTGATAAAAAATAGACAGCTCTGTCTCTCTGACATTTAACTAATTCAAAAGATATTTCAATATTTATTTATCCAAAACAAAACAAGTTTACTCTAAATTGATGTTGTGCAGTAAAAAAAATGTTCTTGTGTTTTCCACAAAGTGTATGTAAATATCTGGTTTAAACTGGGACTATGCTGCTGTGTATTGAAGTTCCTCTTGTTTTGCACAGAAATATAATGAACAACATACAAAACATAATATATAAAATACTACCAGAGTTTTTCCTTTGAAAGAAGCTCCTCATGTCCATTCCTGTATATCAGTACATTACTGAAACCGATTTATTTAGCCGTGGAGGGTAACAGCTGAAAATATGAAATAAACACACATGTAAGCTGAGACTCGCTAAAGAAACAGCATTGTTGTTGTTTGGCTTTTCATTTCACCATTTGTTGATTCACTCGAAGAGCAAGTAACGTAATATGGGTCAAGTGATCAGTTTGATATCAATCTTTCGTGATTCACCGTCATATTTACATTATTTGTACAGTACGAATGATTTGCTTTGGTACCTGGTCAAACTTCAGTTGTCCTCTGTCTGCCTGGCTGCGTTTCTCCAACAGCACACTTGCAGGCAGCAGCTGCCCCCCCCCTGCCTCGCTCAATCGCTTAGTGCCTGAGCTCGGATCATACCAATATTAGGGGGGATTTACGCACAGTCGTAAATTCCCACAGTGTGCGCTATGTGCTTTGAATATTGTGTGTAGGTTTTGTTTTATACAGGTGTCAGCCAGGCATCTAACTATGAAACAATTACACTCCAAAAGACCCTGGGCTTCTGAAAAAACAAACCAGGGCTTAAGCCCAGTAAGCCACCCCCCCCCCCCCCCCACTGCCACTGCAGCACACGCTGTCTGTTGGCAGTGGAGTGTGGGGGGGGTTTTTTTGAAGCAGTTAAAACTGTTCAGCTTGCATAAGCAGTATCACAGCTCTTCTAAAGCTTTCAGAGTCCCACTAAACAATGAGCCTGAATTAATGTAACTTTCACCATCGCACTTTAATGGTGGATATCTGTGGCATGTCCTATATGTGTTTGTTTTAGTACATTGAGTGTGTTCTCTTACCATTTAGTTGTCTGTAATCAAAGTGTAAAATCTATTGTTATGGATTAACTGATGCCTGGAATAAATTGGACTGAAGATGTTCACTACATTTCTTGCTACAGTCAGAAAGAACTTTGGCAGCTGAGGCAGTATGAGACTGTAACAATGAGTCCCAGGGTCTGCTGGAGTGCAGGTGAGGAGCAAATGTGCCTGCAGTAAGAAAACAGAGAGGTCAGAGTGCACTGGTGTGATGGACTGTACACGTCTGTGGATCAGGCTACCTCTCCCAGAACAACTGAGGGTGTAGCGATACTGTACAGTGGAACCGCAGGTGCTAGGGACTTTTCATCTGCACTTTTTATCACTATCAGACCAGACTGTGCTGAAGTTGTAATGTTAAAATTAGTATTCATTAATATATTCACATCTTTCTACAACAGTTTCTTTTCTATCTTTTATTTGTGGAGAACATTTTAATTTTCTTTCTGCATTATTGCCTGTTTTGTTTTTTTGTTTGTTTTTTTTACTGTCTGTCATTAACACAGAAAAACTTGAAAAGATTGAGGACATGTCCAGCTTTGTCAGTCCCAGGTGAGAGGGAATGGTGAGCAGTCATCAGTGATGTATCACAGCCTCTCTATGCTGGATATGAGTTAATAGACAGATGTACAGACAGTATTACCTTTTCAGGTTTCAAATGCCTTTTCTACAGAACTTTCCAACATAACACTGTAAGAAAATAGAGGCAGTGTAATATGTGTGTGTTTCTTGTATTTTGTGGCCCTTTTGTCCATGTAATGCCTGTTTAATGTTAATGTTTCCAAAAGTACAACAAAGGTACAAATGGAATTTTAAAATATGGATTACACTCTTCAAAATAAAAGACAATACTTAAAAGCCAAAAACGGTAGTTCCTCAAGTCTGTCCAAAATTAAGTCAACCTCCATAGACTCATATATTTAAATCTCCAACTTTAAAGCTGTTTACACCCCAGTATAAAAACAAATGGTGGGCTCTGGTAAATTGGCACCTTCATAACAATGGTGCAAGAAGAGATTTATAGCTGGTAAGTGACTGTTTTACTATTTTACTATTATACTACTGAAGTATTTTTGTTGCAGTTATCCAATGCACACAATACTGTGTGTCAGTAGTACAATAGTAGTAAGTAAAGCTGCCATATTTTATAACTCCATTGTTTAGAACTAATTAGCAGCTATCAAAGTTTGTGTGACACCCTCTTGCCAAATATTGTCAAATCAAGGTCCAAAAAGTCAACATTGCTCATAAATACTAAGGTTAGGTTTTCAAAACATGTCTTCCCAAATCAGTAAGTAACATTAGGGTTGGTATGCTCATTTTAATCCTTGATACAGTATTGTCATCATCTTGCCAGGTGGGTGCTTGCTGTGAGTGCAGTAACTAGAACGAAGGAGTTTTAAATTGATACCACAGGTGTAGTTACTGAAAATCTCAGATGAGTTTAAATCTCAGAGGCCAAGTTTTCTGAAATTTTTGTGAATGTGATAACTTGAGAAGGAAGTAACCGACTCTGAAATTCATACCATGGGTGTGTCTACAAAAACTCAGAGGCAGGTTTGAATCTGAGTGACCATGACCGCACTGTTAGAGTTAAGAGGTCAGGTTTTCTTGAGAACAAGGTAATTTAGCATTGTGAAATTCATACCATAGGTGAATCTGCCAAGACACTTAGGGGTGCCACTGACTGCCCCCAGTATTTTTTTTTTTTTTTGGTTTGTTTGTTTTTATATACAGTGAATGATCCCCTATACTTATGAAGGCACCTTGGATTCTGTGTCATGGCTGCCCTTCACTCAGCCTTGTTCTGCCGGAGGTTTCTTCCTGTTAAAAGGGAGTTTTTCCATTCCACTATTGCCGAGTGCTTGCTCATGATTAATCGTTAAGGTTTTCTCTATCTTTATAGAGTCTTTATCTTATAATATAGAGTGCATTGAGACTGCTCGGGTGATTAGGGATGGGTACCGGTATCGGTTCTGACATAAACGGTAGTAACCAGACCGAAAAGCAGCAGCACATTTCGGTGCTTTTTTTCCTGAGATGTCATACACTTTGGATTCTAGCCAATCATTTTACCTTTGCAAGCGTAGTAGGCGGGCCCAGGTACGTAGGTTCTTGTAGAGCAGAGCTACAGATTAAAAATGCCCAAGGTGAAGCGGTCAAAAGTCTGGCTGTACTTCACAGCAAAAGATGCAAACTCAGCAGCCTGCAATAAGTACTTTAAGGTGATACTGTGATACTGTGCAAAGGAGGTAACTCCTTGAAACTGATGAAACACCTGGCAACGTATAGCATTTTGTTAAAAGCTGAGAAATGCACCGTATTTGATAGCTTGCTGCGAGACCTCACACCGAGCACATCTACTGCGGGTGGGTTGCCTGTTATCTGACCCAGAGTTAGCAACATCCCCCAAAAACCCGAAGAGTAGAGTCCTGGCCCCTAGCCCTGCCAGTGTAGCAGAAATGATGAGGATGATGATGGCAGCAGCAGCCGTTCTTCTCTGCATGAGTAGCTTAATGTTGTTCGTGTGTAATTTACAACCACTTTATTACATTAATGCAGTAAGGTGAACTAGCAAACATCATCATAGCTACATGCGGCTGTCTTCTTGTTTGATGGCAGATACTCCCTTCACCCTGGCCAAAAAGGCTAAAATGACCAAAGAAAAAGTGGAAAACAGCTAAACATGAGAGGTTTTTGGACAAGGTTTGTGTTTTTTCCAATGATTAAGCACTGCTTCCAGCCAAGAGTGATACCATATATGCCCTATAGCTGCAGAAAAGGCTAACATTGTTATCTTTTTACAAAAAAACAGCTAAACATGAGAGGTTTTTGGACAAAGTGTGTGTTCTCCATTCTTTAAGCACCGGTTCGAGCACCATTTAAGCACCGGCACCGTTTCACAAGTACCGGTTTGGTACTGGTATCGGATAAAACCTAAATGATACCCATCCCTACTTGTGATTGGGCGCTAAAGAAATAAAATCAATTGAAAAGAGTGCCACTATCAATAAAAAACACCTACATAACCAGTGTATAAACATTAATAGGATATTTCAAGAAGATCAGCTAGAATAAATAGTATCACAGCGAGCATCCTAATTTTAAGTCGCCCTTTTTTAAAAGTTACCTTCACTTAACAACAATGCAATTTCTGCCAAAAAAGCATGCTTTTTATTTAATTCCCACAATGTAATTGTACACAAGAAAATAAAACGAATACAAATGAGTACAGAACCTTAACTATGTCCTACACATTTAAAGCCAGTGCACTAATAATAACTGTTATGTTTTATAGCAGCTGCAAATTAACAACAAAGGGCACAGATAAGAAAAACAGTATTATCAGACCAGTAGGAGGCTATTGAGTTTCTTTTCTAAATTAACACTACAGGTGTTAATGAACTTCCCCAGCACTAACTCTGCACTCCCCCAGCATGCTATAATTTCAGGATAATAAATATTCTATGAGCTCAGCAATCATTAAATAATGTCACTACACTGGTCTTTATAGTTTGCAAGCCTTGCCTGACAGCCAGTGAGAGGAACTAAAGCAGCCCAATAGTTCTCTTTAGGTAGTATTTCAATATTATAGGCACATTGGTCTATATGATATCTACTCTCAGACAAAGATATACGTATAATTCAACACATAATTCAGAGTGAATACACCTTTTTAACATCTATTTAATATGGACAAAACAGCGTCTGTCTATTTGTGATTTCTTTTGTGCAGTGATAACAGTATAGGACCACACAGATCCACAGACACAACTCTCAGATAACTCCAAAAACAAATTGTGTGTTTTAATTGGATTTCTCTCATGTCAAATATGGACATAACAGCCAGCAGCAAATTACTACATGACCTTTAGCAGTTAAGGAGCCTCACTGCTGAGACAACCAGCGACTCTCAGGTCTTCACATCTGGGAAATGTCTAAGCAAATTTTGACCTTAAAAAAATAACGTAGATTTCAAACCTCAGTGGTTAATGAAAAATTGTCGAAGCTTAATTGAATGGCAACATTTTTTTAATGACCCTATTTCCCCCTTGTTTTTTTAAAGTCTGGTAAGATTAAAAGATATCAAAACAGCTGCCAACACATAAACAGGGTCTTTACTTCCTTTAACTTGAACTTGACACCATGGTTAGGCTGCTGGGGTCTAATAATAGGGTTTACTATGTGATATAGTACCCATTACGTTACAGTAAGCATTATTTTTGATACTATTGAGTCATGTAGAAAAATACTCTGTTAGAGCCATGTATTGACCCCGGGTCATGCTCAATGGCAGCCTGTTGCAATAACTCCAGTGTTTTTTTGCTCATATTGACCTTACTTAATCATCCAGTAAAATATGTTTCTGTTGATCAGTGTAATTTAATTGAAGGTGAAATACCTTATTTTTGTTTTACAAGTCTACTAGTGTTTTTACTTTACGTGACATGTTGGTAACAGAGAATCTTTACCAGCTGATTCTGCTGTCAGCTCTGCTATGTAGAGCCAGGTGATGGGGTTCAGCAAAGGAGCTGTTCCAGCGATCATCACAGAAATCAGGAGTGTTGCAGTGGGACTTTAACACACTCACACTTTGCTGAACTACAGTTTGACTCTACCTGACTTCAGGATTTTTTGGACTGACAGAGACTTAATCTGAGATGAAGAGAAGAAGAAAGGTGTAGGGATTGAGTGTTGTAATCCCAGACATGTTACTGTGAAAAAACATTTCTCAGGACTGAATACTGAAGCAATACCTGTTGGAAGGTTTCCATATTACTTTCCAAGAAGATTCATCATTCCTATTTGGATCCGTTTGGATTCCTCCATCAGCTGATGCAGCAGTCATCCTGGTCACTATGGTGAATGGCTGTGGATTAATAACAGAGCCTCACTGCCCTCTGCACCACTTAATGGACATGCAGCTGTACACTTTCTCTAACATCTGTTTCAGGCCCACAGCCACAGGGATACAGTACACTGATACAATAAGCATGCATTCTTCATTGTGTCATATTAAGATTTAGTTCTATTGTGCCCTTCACTTTATAATTTGTATTTTCTTTTTAACTGAGCTCCTTCTTTAGTGTAATTATTACTTTTCTAAGCATGTTTACTTCATGATATTAGATTTGATTTATTAAGCTAAGTTGTTTTTTATGTTTTGGCTGCTGTAACAGTAAATAATCTTAGCTCTAATTAGAACATTGAAGTGTCTTGCACCCATACAGTTTGTGAATGTGAGCTTACTGACTAAGCTTACTAACATGAAATGATAATTTAGCCTCTTGTCTACTAATAGGCTACTACAGCAAGTAGCAGAAACAACAATCCATTATTATTTTAAGAATTGAAGGTCAGTCAGTCTGGAAAATTGCTAAAACTTTAAATGGATCCTCAAGTGCAGTCGCAAAAACCATCAAGCAGTACAACGAAACTGGATCACATGAGGACCGCCCCAGGAAAGGAAGACCAAGAGTCACCTCTGCTGCTGAGGATAAACTCATCCGAGTCACCAGCTTTTGAAATCGCAAGTTAACAGCACCTCAGATTAGAGCCCAGATAAATGTTCCAGTAGCAGACACATGTCTACATCAGCTGTTCAGAGGAGACTGTGCGAATCAGGCCTTTATGGTCAAATAGCTGCTAGGAAATCTAAGGAAAAGCAACAAGCAGAAGAGATTTTTGGCCAAGAAACACAAGGAGTGGACATTAGACCAGTGGAAATCTGTGCTTTGGTCTGATGAGTCCAAATTTGAAATCTTTGGTTCCACCTGTGTCTTTGTGCGATGCAGAAAAGGTGAATGGATGGTCTCTACATGCATGGTTGTCACCGTGAAGCATGGCAGAGGAGGTGTGATGGTGTGGGGGTGCTTTGCTGGTGACACTGTTGGGGAGTTATTCAAAATTCAAGGCACACTGAACCAGCATGGCTACCACAGCATCCTGCAGCGATATCCATCCCATCCAGTTTGCATTTAGTTGGACCATCATTTATTTTTCAACAGGACAATGACCCCAAACACACCTCCCGGCTGTGTAAGGACTATTTGACTAACAAGGAGAGTGATGGAGTGCTGCGCTGTATAGCCTGGCCTCCACAGTCTCCTGAACCAAACCCAGTGAAGATGGTTTGGGATGAGATGGACTGCAGAGTGAAGGCAAAAAGGCCAACAAGTGCTCAGCATCTCTAAGAACTCTTTCAAGACTGTTGGAAAACCATTTCATGTGACTGCCACTGCTGGGGTGGCTGTGGCAGGAGGTAGAGCAGATCAGCTGATGATTGGAAGGCTGGTGGTTCGATCCTTGGCTGCATAATAGTATATTATTAGATGCTAACCCCAAGTTGCCCTCCGATGCGTTCATCGGAGTGTGAATGTTGGTTAGTTTGCTTTTGAGTTTAAAGTGCTTGTATGAGTTGGTGTGAATGATGCATGTTGTATACAGCGCTTTGAGTCCTCTGGGAGAGTAGAAAAACGCTATATAAGAATCAGTCCATTTACTGCCTCATGAAGCTCATTGAGAGAATGCCAAGAGTGTGCAAAGCAGCAATCAAAGCAAAGGGTGGCTATTTTGAAGAATCTGTGTAAAACGTGTTGTGAGATATTTCACACTACATAATTCCAAGTTCATTGATAGTTTTGATGCCTTCAGTGAGAATCTACAGTGTAAATAGTTATGAAAATAAAGAAAACCCATTACATTGAAGGTGTAGCTATATCCACATTTTTTGTTCAACATATGGCTGAAACACTGTTTCCCACTAAAATTACTAAATGATGTTAGACCAGGTGCGCGGCAAGCTTATCAGTGTTGCTGATGTCCAAACATGGTCAGAAGATCTATGAAGTCTTTATACAGAAATAGGTCATAAGATGTATGTATTTTTAAATCAAAGTATGAACACCATCCCATCCCTGAAAAGGAAGAAAAAGATTTCTTTCTACTACTCAGGAGAAGTTGTCTAGCAATCCAATGTTCAGATCTTTGAAATGGTTAAAACAATGACCTAGGAGTTGGGGACGTGGCTTAAACCACATCCCTGTCAACCAAAAACTGTCAACTGTTCATGTTCCTGTTGAAAGCTCTGTGCTTTGCAGACTACGTCTGGGTCCAGAATAGGCATCCATATATGACAAGGTGGGAGTCTGGCCGGTCTCGTTATTGCAGCAACGAGTGAGTCATGGCAACAACATCAAAGAACACCTGGTGTGTATGTGACGCCAGAGGCTTTGACACAACAGCAATATTTGACACCCTCTGAATGAAAATAGACTGAATGCACATCTCAGCATCAGCTGTTTGAAGGAGACCACAAATTAAGCTTTCACGTTAGAAGTAACAGAACAAAAACCACTACTGGTTGTTATCAAAATGTCTTGATGTGTGTGAAATACTGAGAAGAGAACAGATTTTATTTGCATTTGTGTTTTCCATCTGCGAGACATAAAGATGGGGGTGTGATGGTTAGGGAGCTTTGCTGTGGGCCATATATGGAGTTTGAGACAAAGGTAACTACACCATAGCATATGGTGAAGTGGGGAAAATATTTTCTTGACAACAAGACAGAACAAACCTCCAGGCCCTGTGAGGGCTCTTTGAATCAGTGCGAGAGTGACAGAGTTCTGCATCTTCTGTTATCTTGTGTCCTAAGCCCACTGTAGCTGCTTTGAGATGAGCATGACAGCAGAACTAAGGAAAAGGAGCCTATCAAGTGCCAGACTAAAACACCTTCAATGCAACTGGAAAAACTTCAAGTTTAGGGGGGGCGCTCGTGTACACTGATGGAGTAGGATGCACTCTTGTCAGCTCCGCACGTTTCTTCTTATTTTCCAACAATTAACGCGACACCCAGCTCCTTTACTTAACTGGTCAACAGCAC
The DNA here is from genome assembly GCF_963576455.1 of Neolamprologus multifasciatus. NCBI lineage: Eukaryota > Metazoa > Chordata > Actinopteri > Cichliformes > Cichlidae > Neolamprologus > Neolamprologus multifasciatus. The sequence goes on from NC_140444.1 coordinate 34,098,070, forward strand.
TACTGCTCTGCATCGCCTACGATAAAGACTGGACGACATGCCACCTAAAAAAGACGCAACACACTGCCAGAAAGCAGTAGCTGAAATCTCTACGAGCACCGACGCCATATTAGCAGCTATCGCTAGCCTAAAAACTTCTATGGAGAGCCGCCTTGACACAATTGAGTCAACTCTGTCTAAGCTCCAGGCAGATATCCGGTCATCCGAACAGCGTCTAGATGTTATCGATGAGTCGCTTACTACAATGGACGGCCGTGTTTGTATGCTTGAAGCTACATGCAAGGAACTAATGGAGTGAAGGAAGGGGGCGGTAAGCCAGCGGACTTTGTTTCATCTTTGCTGCTGGATGTGTTGGGGAAAGACAACTTTTATTAAGCCGCCGCAGTGGTTCTTGTTCTTTTGTTCTTTTGTTCTTTTTGTTCTTTTTTTTTTTTGTTCTTCTTGCTCTTTTTTGTGGCCTTTTTCTTTTTGGGGGTGGGGTTCAGTGTTCGTGTTGTTAATTTTGTTTTAACTGTTTTTATCCCAGTCCTTTGTATAATTTTTCACCAGTCCATTTGTCATACCACCTCTCATTTAGATGCAGGGTAACAGTGCTGCTGGTTTAGGAACATGTCCTTTGACTTTTACATCCTGGAATTGCAAGGGCTTAGGCAGCACTTTGAAACGTGGGAAGGTTATGTCACATTTGAAGCATTTATCTTCTGATATAATTTTTCTTCAGGAAACTCATATTCACTGCAATAAACAGAGATGTTTAAGAGCAAATTGGGTGTCGCAGGTCTACTAGTCCACTTTCACATCTAAGGCCAGAGGTGTTGCTATACTTATACCACTCCATTTATATTTGGATCCGTCGTTACTGATCCGGGTGGGAGATTTGTTTTGGTCTCTGGTCCATTAACTCTTTTCCACTGGTTTTGCTAAATATCTATGCCCCTAATTTTGCCTGTCCTGACTTCTTTTCCAAAATATTTGACCTAACTTCTGAATATAATATGTCTAATATAATAATTGGTGGCGATTTTAACTGCCATTTTGATCCTGTTTTGGATAGATCATCTACAAAAATAGCCCCCGCTACTAGATTCATGGCAGTTTTGAACAACTTGGTAAAATCACACAACATGGTAGACGTTTGGAGGATTCAGCATCCAAATGATAGGCAATGTTCCTTTTTTTCACCTGTACATTGTAGCTTTACCAGAATAGATTACTTTGTTAATGGTTCTAGACTATTACCTACTATTATCAGCTCTGCTTATCATCAAATCTTGATTTATGACCATGTCCCACTTACCATGAAAATAGATTTTAATTTACAGCAGAAATTCAATTCTACCCTTCTGTCAGACAAAACTTTCTCCACTTATGTTTCCACTGAGATTTCAGATTTCTTAAAACACAACGACAACGGTGAGGTCTCTGATTCCACTCTTTGGGAATCATTTAAGGCAGTATTGCATGGCAAGACCATCTCCTTTCAAACATTTTCAAAAAAAAAAACAGATTAAATCGTCTGTCCCAAATTGAGTCTGAATGATCAACATTAGAGGAGGCACTTCGACAATCTTACACAGAGGACATATCTAATGCTATTCTAAAACTGAAACTCGAATACAATCCTATTTTGGGAACCCAAGTCGGAAGCGATATTATTAAATTGAAACAAAGACACTTTGAGTTTGGAGATAAACCCCATAAATTACTTGCCAGACAATTAAAAGATGTGCAAGCCCATTGGACCATACATAAAATTGCCTCCTCTACCGGTGAATTAATTACTGATCCTAAGCTGATTAATGACAGATTCGTTGAATTTTTCAGCACACTGTATTCTTCTAAATTGAATGCCACTGACTGAGCTTTTTAGCTTTCTTAACTCTCTGAGTATTCCAACCCTCACAGAATCTGCCACCCAAGCGCTTGAAGCCGACTTTAGCATCACAGAAGTCAAAGCTGCTATCCTTTCTTTCCCTAGTGGTAAAGCCTGCGGACCGGATGGGTTCAACATAGAATTTTATGAAGCCCATATTGATATAATCGCTCCAGTTTTACTCAGAATGGTGAACTGCTCAATTGCACGGGGCTCTTTCCCTGATAGCATATATGATGCCCACGTTTGTGTTCTCCCTAAGAAGGACAGAGACCCCACCAATGTGACTTTATATCGCCCACTTAGTTATTAAACTGTGATCAAAAATCATTGCAAAAGTCTTGTCTTCCCGTCAAGATCAAACTGGGTTTATCCCAGACAGATTTGCTTTCTCTAATACCCATCGTCTGTTGAATGTACTGTATGGAACAAACTCTCCAAATTCAGCTGTTAGTTCATTAGATGCACAACAAGCTTTTGATCAAATTGAGTGGAAATACCTGTTTGCTACGCTTGAGAAATTTGGCTTTGGTAGTAATTTTACAAATTTGGTACGTATGCTTTATGCACGGCCAAGATCATCGGTACTGACAAATTTTAATAGATCACATCCGTTTCTACTTCACCGGGGGACTAGGCAGGGTTGCTGTTTATCTCCACTGCTCTTTGCTTTAGCTATGGAGCCTCTGGCTATTGCAGTTAGAAGCAGCTCTGATATTGTGGGTATATCCTGTGGTCCTGTCGAATCTACTATATCTCTATATGCAGATGATGTGGCTCTAACACTGTCTGATGCCAGGCTCTCTTTGCCTTCATCTCATTAACAAATTTGGACAACTCTCTGGTTTCACAATTAATTGGGACAAGTCCATTTTTATGCCACTGGCAGATGGGCTCGACTTTAGCTTCATCTCTAGCTTACCTTTTAAAACCACCAGCAGTCACTTTAAATACCTAGGTATTACAGTTTTTCTCCATTGGTTTGGCTCATTTCTTGAAACAGAAATTACATTCTCAAAATAACATGGACAAACCTCCAAACCTCTTGGCAAATGTTCACAACAGAATGGCATTTCTCATTCATTTTATCAAATGGCAAATGCCTTAGTACATGTCTCAATTGTCTCAGTGCATCTTTGCAAATGATTAAGTACAAGTAGCCTACAGTTATACAGTTAGCCCACATTTAGCACATTTTCCAAATGAATAGATCTTGTAGATCTAAACTGATTAGTTGATTCTCAGTCTAATGATCATTCCCTCCAAAACATGACAGCATGATTTCATTGTATAAGTACTCGCATGCACAACCGTCTGTTCAATTGTCAAAATTGGTCAAGAACATAATACCATGAATACCAAATATGAATTTCTTTGAATATTTGATAAATTGATGACAGTCATTGACAGTCAGGTGAAACTAGGTGTCACACACAGGTGTCTTCCATGATTGTGTGCTGCCAAACACAGATATATAGAGCTTGACCAGAGCCAGTCCGATCTCTGAACATGGATAGACAAGGCAAAGCAAACGGACAAGGGGAAGTTCTTCCTTAAGGAAGAGGAGGAAGAAGAAGAAGAAGAGGAGGACTGAGAGGAATAGGTGCTGTGCTGTCCCAAATGAAATTTGGGCCACAATTATAGACCATGTCATAAACCATGGCCTCACAATGGCAGAGGCAGGTCGTCGAGTGCAGCCTAATGTGCCTCGTTCTACAGTCTCCTCCATTATCCAAACCTTTCGCAGGGAAAACAGGTATGTACTCTATGTAATCTATGATGGAATTATATGTTGTATAGGACAGGGCACTGTGCGTGAGGCAAAAAATGTATAACTTACTGTAGAGATTTTGTGTGCATCTGCCTACAGTGGTAGGTCTATACTAGCAGGTGGAGAGGACTAGTGGAATGTTTTGATACTAAATATGACAAGAAATATATTGAACAAATTACTGTAAACTATGGAATTACATAATTTATACAGTTTAGAGAAGTATTCCAGTCACTGTGCAGTGGGAGAATGAGTACAGCGAAACACTGAATAAGTCCTTGTTTTTTGATTTTGTGTTCATACAATTTACTACTGTAATGTACATTTTCTTTTTACATATGTATGAAACTTTCTTTGCGTGTGAATAAAAAATGGTTATCATTTCCTTGGTAGTGTGAGTGCAATCTGTGATGTCAAACCTTGGAGGCTACTCTTTTCTGTGGTATATTGTTGGTCCTCTGCCATAATGACAAAACATCTAAACATTTTGTATGACAGTACTCACACAAGTACTGCCAAAGGGATGATGCATTTTGGGGGCACTGACTATTCAGATTAGAAAGAAATGTAGTTTTGACACATGAGTGAACTGTTTTAGGGGAGATATGAGCTTTTGCAGGTGGACCATGTTGTTGTGATCAACCATCCAGGTTTATTTTGACAAAAGCACCAAGAATGATGAGAATGTCCGATCTGTGTCGAGAAGTGAGCCAAAGCTATTGAGAAGGATCTTTGCCATTTTGGAGACACTGACTGTTTAAATGAGAAAGGGATTTAGATTGAAGCCTGAGTGAACAGTTTTGGAAGAGATATGAGCTTTTGCAGGTGAGCTATAGTGTTGTGCTAAACTGTAAGAGTGTTTTGCCAAATGATCGTAGAGTTTTGAGAATGTAATTTCTGTTTAAAGAAATGAGCCAAACCAATGGAGAAAAACTGTAACATTCCCAGAAACCGTAAGCTACTATTTAAATTGAACTTTCAGGTACTTATTGATAGTATTAAAGCTAAGATAGATAAATGGACTCTTCTCCCACTTTCTTTAATTGGACGTGTCAATATAATTAAAATGGTAGTACTTCCTAAATTAATTCATCTTTTCCAAAACATACCCATCTTTCTCACTTCATCCTTTTTTAAAACTATTGACTCTATCATTTTGTCTTTCATCTGGGCAAATAAACCCCATAGAATTTCAAAGGTACATTTGCAGAAACCCTCCTCTGAGGGCAGATTTGGCCTCCCAGTTTTCAGGCACTACTATTGGGCTTGCAATGCCAGAACGTGGGTTTTTTGGAACAGTGTTTCAGCTGTTCCTGCTGTTCAGAAGTAGGGATGGGTACCGGTATATTCTGACATACACGGTAGTAACCAGACCGAAAAGCAGCACACATTTCGGTGCTTTATTTCTGTGCTTTTTTTTTCCTGAGATGTCATACACTTTGGATTCTAGCCAATCATTTTACCTTTCCGAGGATAGTAGGCGGGCCCAGGTACGTACGTTCTTTTAGAGCAGAGCTACAGATTAAAAACGCCCAAGGCAAACCGGTCAAATACTGGCTGTACTTCACAGCAAAAGATGCAAACTCAGCAGCCTGCAACAAGTGCTTTAAGGTGATACTGTGCAAAGGAGGTAACACCTCGAATCGGATGAAACACCTGGCGACGTATAGCATTTTGTTAAAAGCCGAGAAATGTGCCGTATTTGATAGCTTGCTGCGAGACCTCACATCGAGCACATCTACTGCGGGTGTGGTGCCTGTTATCAGACTCGGAGTTAGCAACATCCCCCAAAAACCCGAAGAGTAGAGTCCTGGCCCCTAGCCCTGCCAGTGTAGCAGAAATGATGACGGATGATGATGCAGCAGCAGCCGTTCTTCTCTGCGTGAGTAGTTTAATGTTGTTCATGTGTAATTTACGTTGAGTAGGCTAACCACGTTATTACATTAATGCATGTAAGGTGAACTAGCAAACACCGTCATAGTTACATGTGGCTGTCTTCTTGTTTGATGGCAGATACTCCCTTCACCCTGGCCAAAAAGGCTAAAATGACCAAAGAAAAAGTGGAAAACAGTTAAATATGAGAGGTTTTTAAACAAAGTTTGTGTTTTTTCCAATGATTAAGCACTGCTTCCAGCCAAGAGTGATGCCATATATGCCCTATAGCTGCAGAAAAGGCTAACATTGTTATCTGTTTACAAAAAAACACCTGAACATGAGAGGTTTTTGGACCAATTTTGTGTTCTCCATTCTTTAAGCACCGGTTTGAGCACTGTTTCAAAAGTACCGGTTTGGTACTGGTATCAGATAAAACCTAAATGATACCAACCCTATTCAGAAGGGATGCGGTCCTTCTTGGTCTTTTATAGAGGCGCACAATGCTAAATCAATTTTTTGTTCGTCACTTGATGCTATTCTGTTTTCTAAGCCAAACATACCTACCAAACCTCTAAGTAATGATTTTATCCTAGGTCATTCTCTTAGGATCTTAAAGCAAGTTAGGGGTGCTTTGTGCCTTCCAGACCTATCCATTTTTGCTCCCATAACTGAAAACCTTTCTTTTTCACCTGGCTTGATGGACCCTGTGTTTAAGCTTTGGTCTGAATTAGGTCTTCACGCTATTAAGGACCTCTACATCAACAATAGTTTTGCTTCATTTGCTCAGCTGCAATCAAAATTTATGCTCCCCTCTGCTCATTTATTTAGATACTAGGTACTTATTTAAACACTTGATTGTAGCTAAAAGACTTATTCTTAGAGCCTGGAAATGACCATCTCCTCCATTGTTCAGGGTTTGGCTACGTGAGATGATTGCATGTTTGTATATTGAAGAGGTTCGTTATCGTCTGGCTGACACTCATTTTAAGTTTGTCAAAATCTGGGGCCCTTTTCTCAATCATATTTCAACATAAAATTTAACCCATTTGACTGCACTTTGTGTTTGTGTCTGCACTTCTGCCGGACCCTGATTCCTTCCTGGTCTTGTTCGCCACATCTTTTGGACTTGGGGAACTCTCTGTTGCCCTGTCTAACCTCACACAAAAGATCGTCTTCTTTGGACACTGGTGTTTCTTTTGAACTTTTGATTTGTACTGGCTAACTGGTGTATTTTTTCTTTTCTTACCTGTTTTCCTGTTTGGGTCTTTTTTTTTGTTGTGTGTTTGGTTTTTGGTTTTTCTTTTCTTTTTTTTCCGTGCTTAAATGTTATTGTTTTTGAATCTTATGTCCTTTGTCTGGTGTGATGTTATGTAACATTGAACTTAAAATCTTATAAATAAACTTTTTTTTTTTTTTTTTTTTAAAGTTCAAATGTCAAAAAAGGTTAAAATAAAGAGTGTCTACTTTGTTTGTTATTCTACAAACTTAGCAAACAATAACACATTTAGTATTTTCAGACTCTTTGGAACATCTACATCAATATATTCTTAAACACAGAAAGAACTGACTGTAAGTGCTCAAGCTAAATGATTTTTAAGGAAGGTCAGTCTAATTTTGAGCTGCCCGCAGTACAAAAGAACTTCAGTTCCACTTTACTGCACCACTCTGGTAGCACCTGCTGGAGCAAAACACAAGCAGAGAGGCTAATCCTCGAAAATCCAGCAGAATCTGAGTGTTTTGTATTCGACTCTCCTGTTCCCGGATTAATTTGAGCTGAAATGAAATCTGAAATTGACTCGCTGAATACTTGCCTGTCTCTCAGTGGCAAATGGGTTGGGAAGAGGACACATACAGTATAAATACACACAATTAAAAATACAGCATGACAGTTCAGGTTTTACCAAATGGACTAGGCAGCGTGACATCTTGTGGGGTAAAGAGTAATTCTACTGTCAGATTCCAAAGTACTTTGAAAACCCAGGATGTGTCTTTCTTTGTAGACATTTATCTTTATTCTCTGAACTCTCAATTTTTTCCATGTTGCTCTTTTTCCTGCTTTTCTGTTTACATTGCTTATGTACATTGCTGACTTATGATTGCTGCCTTTATATCCATTTTCTATGTTTCTGCATGGCTCTGTCTGCCACTCTCCACCTCGCCACCCCTCCCCTCCCTCATTTCATTCAGAGCAGCCTGAGAAATCTCTAGAAATCTACTCCCTCTATTTCCCACCTGTCACTGGCAATCAGGCTCTAAATCTATCCAATCCACCGATCACACAGGAACTCGCCGTGACCATTTGGTAATGCTGACAAGCACGTATGAGCCTCTTTCAAGCACCAGAAAGAGGCCACGTGTGCTACCATTTACATTCCCTGTGCCTCTGAATCAAGCCTTCTTTTTCTTTATTCATTAGAGGAGGTTTGTTGGCAGGCTGCTGCCTCTTGGTGGCTGCTTGAGGTAGGCTTGGTGCCGTTCACAGCTGGAGTTTTGTTGCTTCGTGGGATTTTCATAATGGGAGAAGAATTCTCCTGGCACCCCTCACCATCTGTCTCAGAGACAACCCACCACCGTCCTTGTCTCCACCTTTACCTTCATCTTCTGTCTTTTCAACTTCCGTGCAGGTGTTCCTTCTTATCTCTAATCAGTGCTTTGTAAAAGGCTTCCAAAGACTTCTCTATCTGTAAGCCAAGGCAAAGCAGCAATGTTAAAAACTTTTGCTACATTAACATGAGAGTTTTGTCCAAACGGAGGACGATTACTGTTAAACTCACCGTTAGTAAGTTATACAGACGTTGTGCCCCAATTCAAAGCTAGGAACTGCCAAAGAATATGACCCACAAAGATCCTCTCAGAGGATCTGAAAGCAGGCCTACCCCAAAATGGGTCAGTCTGACCTCAGAAATTTGTCAGTATGGCTTAAAATTATTTCAGGCAGCAGTGTCTGAAACTCCCTCCCTCAGCTCCTTTCCATTGTCAGCATCAGGAGTCCTGTGTCCAACAAATCTAGTAACTTCTTAAAATTGGCAGTCCAGTACAGCAATTCCATATGTCAATTTTAGATACTATTTGTGTCACTTTTTCTTGATTATAACACTAGAGAGTGTGCAAAAGGGTTCATCTTTATCCCTGTTTGTCTGGCTTGGAAGTGGGTCACAGCAGCTATCTGCCTTTTAATCTCTGACTGTGTCCTCCTACATCTTCCCATAATCCCTTTTATGTTGCTGTCAAAGAAGTGTCCTTTTGTGTTGATCACATAAAAAGAACATGGAGTTTTTATTTTGATGCCTGTTGTACTGCAGATGCTTGAAATGTCCCTGCTTTGGAAAGTGGTTTACTGTAAGTTGCCCCTTCAGCTTCCTGCCGTGACCATTTTTCAAAACCAAATGTGCTGTGAGAATTATAGACCTGTAATTCAAAGTGTGTAAAAGTAATGTGGAACTGTTTCCCTAGTTTACTGGTCAGTTGAATCATATCTTTTTCTTCTTTTAACGTATTTGGGAAGATTTATCTGCGTTGTAGCTCAATAAAAGTGAAGTGTTTGTTGCTGACACTAAAGAAATAATTCAAATCTTTACCGTGAAGTCACATGACCAGGGATCAGCGACCTGGAATATCTGCCACTATTGATTAATTGGGAGATTCATACATAATAAAGTCAAGATTTCACATGCTGCACCCTTTGTTTCCTTTTTGCTGAGGACATGGAGATATTCACTCATCAGAAAGTGACGTGAAGCTGCACTTCAAAGTTGAACACACATACAGTGGGGCAAAAAAGTATTTAGTCAGCCACCGATTGTGCAAGTTCCCCCACTTAAAATGATGACAGAGGTCAGTAATTTGCACCAGAGGTACACTTCAACTGTGAGAGACAGAATGTGAAAAAAAAATCCATGAATTCACATGGTAGGATTTGTAAAGAATTTATTCGTAAATCAGGGTGGAAAATAAGTATTTGGTCACCTCAAACAAGGAAAATCCCTGGCTCTCACAGACCTGTAACGTCTTCTGTAAGAAGCTTTTCTGTCCCCCACTCGTTACCTGTATGAATGGCACCTGTTTGACCTCATCATCTGTATAAAAGACACCTGTCCACAGCCTCAACCAGTCAGACTCCAAACTCCGCCATGGCCAAGACCAAAGAGCTTTCGAAGGACACCAGGAAAAGAATTGTAGACCTGCACCAGACTGGGAAGAGTGAATCTACAATAGGCAAGCAGCTTGGTGTGAAAAAATCAACTGTGGGAGCAATCATCAGAAAATGGAAGACATACAAGACCACTGATAATCTCCCTTGATCTGGGGCTCCACGCAAGATCTCATCCCGTGGGGTCAAAATGATCATGAGAACGGTGAGCAAAGATCCCAGAACCACACGGGGGGACCTGGTGAATGACCTGCAGAGAGCTGGGACCAAAGTAACAAAGGTCACCATCAGTAACACACTACAACGGCAGGGAATCAAATCCCGCAGTGCCAGACGTGTTCCGCTGCTGAAGCCAGTGCATGTCCAGGCCCGTCTGAAGTTTGCCAGAAAGCACATGGATGATACAGCAGAGGATTGGGAGAATGTCATGTGGTCAGATGAAACCAAAGTAGAACTTTTTGGTATAAACTCAACTCGTCGTGTTTGGAGGAAGAAGAATACTGAGTTGCATCCCAAGAACACCATACCTACTGTGAAGCATGGGGGTGGAAACATCATGCTATGGGGCTGTTTTTCTGCCAAGGGGACAGGACGACTGATCCGTGTTAAGGACAGAATGAATGGGGCCAAGTATCGTGAGATTTTGAGCCAAAACCTCCTTCCATCAGTGAGAACTTTGAAGATGAAACGAGGCTGGGTCTTCCAACATGACAATGATCCAAAACACACCGCCCGGGCAACAAAGGAGTGGCTCCGTAAGAAGCATTTGAAAGTCCTGGAGTGGCCTAGCCAGTCTCCAGACCTCAATCCCATAGAAAATCTGTGGCGGGAGTTGAAAGTCCGTGTTGCTCGGCGACAGCCCCAAAACATCACTGCTCTTGAGAAGATCTGCATGGAGGAATGGGCCAAAATACCAGCTACTGTGTGTGCAAACCTGGTAAAGACCTATAGTAAACGTTTGACCTCTGTTATTGCCAACAAAGGTTATGTTACAAAGTATTGAGTTGTATTTTTGTTATTGACCAAATACTTATTTTCCACCCTGATTTACGAATAAATTCTTTACAAATCCTACCATGTGAATTCATGGATTTTTTTTTCACATTCTGTCTCTCACAGTTGAAGTGTACCTCTGGTGCAAATTACTGACCTCTGTCATCATTTTAAGTGGGGGAACTTGCACAATCGGTGGCTGACTAAATACTTTTTTGCCCCACTGTACATCCCTTTTCTTTCACAAGACTGTTATGTTAATGCATGCACATGTAAATAAAGCTGCTGTACCGAGGCTTAGTGCTGAGCATATGTAGAGAGAGTGTAACCAGAATTACATTTTGCAAGTATTTTCAGTTCGGTTCAACTCAATTTTATTTATATAGCACCAAATCAAAGCAACAGTAGCTTCAAGGTGCTTTATTTTGTAAGGCAAAGACCCTACAGTAATACAGAGCCAACAGTCACACAAGCAGGCACTTGGCAACAGTGGGAAGGAAAACCCCCTTTAACAGGAAGAACACCCTGAAAGAACATGGCTCAGGGTTGGTGATGAGGGGAGGTTTCAGATGCAACATTTCAAATGACATCATTACACACACAAGATGTTTTCCATATCTAGTTTGAACATCTGTCTTACAAGATACTGATGCAATAGCAATATTTCACATTTAGAAAACACATTATCAACATTAATGACTATAGAAGATTATTTTCATGGGTAAAATCTGCTCATTTAATTTGAAAAACTGGAAGTAATGTAATTTGTTTAAGAATTACTTTGACAGTGGATGTGTGGGAACAAAGTGGGAACATGTGGGAACTTGATTTGCTGTTGATCTGGTACTATAATGCATATTCTGAAGAATCAGTAAATTAAATTACAATAATCATTCCACTTATATGGGAATGCTGGACAGCTTAAACAAGTTCAAGTTATGGAGCTGGGTGGTTTTTAGCATTATGTATACAGCACTGGACTGATTAGCTTAGTGAACGTCAAGTTAGTGTTGCGATCTAAAAGTGTTTAGAATAATTTTTCATTTCATTCATCTCTGGAAAAGATCTAAGGTTTTAGCAAGGATTATACTCATTTAATTGTATTTTTATTTGGGGCATTTGCTGTGACTTTTTCTAGTTTTACTATTGCCAAAAAGTTAGAGTTAAGACTGGCTCATGATGTCATCAGCGAGCACGTGCGAGAACGTGATTAGTAGAAACTCACGAGTAAGAAGAGAGAACATATGTTAGCTGTGCTTCATGTAAACTCTAAAACTGAAGTGAGGGTAATAAAGTTGTCAAAACAAGAATGCAGTCGTGTCTCTTTGAGGGTGCAGCATTAGCATTTACGTTAGCTAATGCTTAGATTAAAGTTTTAAAAGTGTTGGGGGGGTTCTTTTGTCTCATTTATTCTTTATTTCTTACTTTGTTTTGCTTTGGGGGGAGTTCTGAGCTGCCATATTACATTCTCATTTTTTTACATTTCTTTGGTTGAATCTGTGAAACATTCCAAAGATAACACACTTTAGCAGCTATGAAACTGAACTTTTTAGAGCACGTTGATTCCCACAGACCCATCACCAAAAAACATTTCTTGGCGTTGTGTGCAGGGTGTCCCTAAAAAACAAGTGGACGATTGGAGAATGAAAAAAAAGCTAGCTAAATCAAACATCTACTGCAACAGTAAATGTAGGTCCTGCCCTAAGAAACCGAAAGAAATCCAACAAAGAACTGACATAGGATATGTAGAAATTAGTGCCGTCAGCATTAATCTCGTTAAAATGACCTAAAGCCATAACCGCATTAACGGTCATTTTAACAAGATTAACGCTGACACCACTAGTAGAAATGCATCTGATACATCCAGTCGATGTACCTGTTAAGAAATATTTGCTAAAGAAGGGAAACGGGGAGAAAAGGCTCAGGTTTGCCGTTTAGGTCTGATGCAGTGATGAATCCATATTTGAGTTTTTTGTTTGAATTATTGCCATTATGTATGTAGGTACAAAAACTGTTTACGAACATCTGTAAAACACACACTTTGTTGTGGTTTGAGGTTTCATTTTTCAACCAGTGGTGTCGAAGAAGTTTATGAATGCAGTAAAGCACCCTGAGATTTTTATTCACCATTAAATACATGGATCAAATGCCAGTGCAGTCAAAGCATACCTGGATAGAAAGGTTTAACACTATCAGTCATGGATTGGCCTCCACAGAGCCTCAACATTATCGAAGTAATGTGGGATCATTTTGACAGCGAACAAAGTAAAAGCAGCTTTGAATGTCCTTCAAGAAGCCTTGAGAACTATTCCTAAAGCTACTTAAGGAAATGCTCAGGCTGTGTTGACGAATAAAGATGTTCACACCAAATATTAACTTTCAAGCTCGTTAGATCTATAAACTCTGTTTTTGCTTTCTATATTGTATTTCCCAACAACAAAAACAAATAGTGAAAACTGTCACAGCCCTTATCAGTCCGTCAAGTCCGTCAACTTTGTCCACTTTGGTGCATCTGTCCTCCGTCGCACAAAACAAACAGAAGCGGTGGCAGTCATACCCGCTATGCCTGATGTCTTTCCATTAAATTCCACTCATGCAGGATAGGAGAAACACTAAAGCAGAAACATGAAAAGATTGAGGCAGCAAAATGGTGAGTGACAAAACAGCTGATGCTGAAAAGCAGAGATGGAAATAGATGAAACAAAAATTGAAGCGACAAAATGGAGAAATAAAAAGAGTAATGTCGAGAAATCACTAGAGAGGGGAGGCTGGGGACGCAAGACAAACACAAATAAATAAATGACAGACGGAGCAAGAAATTTAGGCAGTTGAAAGGCAGAGGCAGCGCACAGACGGCAAATTTTCAAAATTACTAATATCTGATATTGCCATCAATAAAAGCAGAGCTGACTCTCTATTTTAAGTTTGGTTTTTTTCTTGTTGTTTTTTTTTTGGAAGAGGCAAGAATTCACTTTTAAATTCAATTTAAATTCACTTCATCTAATTTGCCACTAAACTCTTAAACATGGCAGCATCTTTATCGTTGCACATTTGCATTCAGGTGTTAAGACAATGTTTTTCTCCATCCATTCACTTCCGCTTATCCTTTTTCAGGGTCGCGGGGGGCGCTGGAGCCTATCCCAGCTGTCATGGGGCAAAAGGCGGGGTACACCCTGGACAGGTCGCCAGTCTGTCGCAGGGCCAACACACAGAGACAGACAACAATTCGCACTCACATTCACACCTAGTGGCAATTTGGATTATCCAATTAACCTATCCCCGCAAGCTGCATGTCTTTGGACGGTGGGAGGAAGCCAGAGTACCCGGAGGGAACCCACGCAAACACGGGGAAAACATGCAAACTCCACACAGAAAGACCCCGGCCTGATGGTGGAATTGAACTCAGGACCTTCTTGCTGTGCCGCAACAGTGCTAACCACCGTGCCACCCCACAATGTTTTTCTATATTTTAAAATATGTCATGATCATTTTCATCAGAGAATTTTTAGGAAATTTACCAGACAGATAAGTCTAGACTGTTTGTGTATATAGTAAGTGTTAATATTGATGTTGATATTGGATGCCCAAAAGTGTCAGAATTATCTGACTGGATCTTTCCAGAAAGCTTTCCACCACACTTACAACCATGATAGCATCATCATACACCAATGTGGTGTACAATTTATATGCTTGATATTTGTTATATTTGTTATACATGCATGCATAAACTGATAAATAAAATGTAAACATTCAAAGATAAAAATAATGAGCATAAATGTGGAATAATGCAAATAATGTTCTGCTCTGTGACCCGTGTTCTTGTACGTGTAATTTAAATAACTAATATTTCCTGTTTCCTGGTCTCTGAGGTCATCAGGTGGAGATCTTTAAAATGTTCCTAGAATCAGATCTGAGTATTGCTCAGGATTTAATTTGTGTTTTGAGCACATTGAGTTTACATATGATGAGTTCTGCTATATGATTAAAATTGTCATTGTCATTGTGAGCAGTGTATGCAGTGTTTTCCCCCCCACACACAATTAGCTTAGGGAGGCTACCTGGGTATATTGCCAGCAGCCTTAAGACAAGGACCTGATTGATTTACTAGCAGACAGTCTTCACACCCTTATTTTAACAAGCTTGCAGCCGCCAAAGCCGAGGCCGCCAACTTGTTTTCTCTGATCCTGTCAGTGTTGTCATGCTGTGGTGGGACAAAGCCATAACTTCACTGTCTTGGTTTGCAGCTTTTCCCCTGTGAGCTGGTTCCTGTGTCACTACAGTGAATTCACTCAGGCTGCAGGGCAGAACAAGGACTACCACTGTAAACTACAGTAAAAGACACTGGAACTGTCAGTGAGTATCAGTCAGTGAGCCCATCCAAGGAACTGAGTGAAGAGACAGTTCATTCTCTCTGTGTTTATATAGCCTATATAGTATGATTTACTTCTGTAGTCACAAAATCTCCTTTTGTGCACACATGCACATGTCCCCAGCAAGAACTTCAGCCTTTAATAATTGTTGGAAAATGGTTTAGTTTTTAGTAGTCAGAAGCTGGACCATTTGTCCTGTAGGACATACTTTTCATGAACTTTTTAAGTTGTAACCTGTCAGCCAAATTCTGCACAGCTCTATTAGCGCGCAAGTGGGATATTTGTCTGGAAACAATCAATGCAGTGAAACAATAAAATATTCAGTCTTGTTCATTTAATTAATCATTTCTGCATTCTCTATATTAGTGCCTGTATTTTCAGCTGAAATCTGCCCGCCTGTCACTCCTCTTATCGACCCACCGCCGCCTCCATCATTTCATTATTCCCATGAATCCCGTCTGCCTCGGTGTCTTTTACAAGGCCCCTATGTTTTAATGTGATGGACAGAGTGGATGAAACACGGTGTTCTTGTGACAGCTCCAACACTCTGCCTCCAATTGACCTGGTCCCCATACTACCACAGTTAGTCCCATTTATGGACAGTGAAAGCCATAAATCTATGGTACAAGTGGACAGAGTCAGAGCACAGTCAAAGAGAAGGAGCATGAAGGCTACACTCAGGTTTCCAAATCCCACTTCCTGACTTTGTCACCTCTGATAGTCCCAAACTATACATTAAAATAAGGAAAATAATAATCTTGGCCTGATCTAAGACTGCTACAAATACTACAGTAAATTGTTCGATTGTTAACTATTTTATTCTTTTAGTCCTTTGTGCATCAGCTGGTGTCTTTGACTCTATAGTCTCTGTATTGAATAGAGAATCAGGCTGTTTAGTCAGTGTATTAAAAGTGGAGCCTTAAAACATATTGGTGCACATATGGCTGTACCACTCATTACTGGGGGTTGTAACTGTGTTAAGTCTAAGCTAATTGTATTGTGAAGTATAAACAAATGTAATTACCTTTCAAGTGTATCATATGATCGAATTATAATCACATCAATTAAAAGTGGGAGCTCATCTAAAGAGGGTTTATGCAAAGAAAGGTGACATCCTTTCACAAAGTTATTTTTGAAGGGCTCATTTCATAATGATGTAACACTCAGATTTGTACTTTGTGGAGTCTTCTGGCCTCAGATGACATTTAATGTAAATACATGCTTCAAATCCTGAGAAACAAACAGGCTGATGAAGAGATCATGTTCCTTTTGTTAGGAAAGACATGAATTATTGGCAGTAATGTCCATATACTATACTGCAGTAGCCCATGTTTACACTTCATAAAAACCAGAGTATATTTACTGATTTACTGTTAATAAAAAAAATGTTTAAAAAAATGTAGTATCCCTGATTTTGCTATTATACTGAATGAATTCAGACTGTGATTCATGCTTTTATTTTTGCTGAGTTATTGTACTGATCTTATAAGAGATATCTATCAGAAGTCAGTGAGTAGTGTTCAAATTGTTCAAAATGCAGCAGCAAGACTTTTCAGAAGAACCTAGAAAAGTGAACATATTAAGTCACTTGTAATGACTCTGCCCTTGCTCTCGATTCGTTTAAGAAATTATCTTTGATAAGTCCCTAATGGCCTGGTTTCAGAAGACATACTGGAACTGTTATCCATGTACCAACTGGGGCTCAGTGTGAGATCCTCTGACAGGAACTTGCTAACAGATCACACCTCATAGTTAAAGACAAAAGATGGTGGAGCATGTGCTATTAGGGGCTACTCTGTAGTGGAATGATCCAAGTAGTGGAGAATTCTGACTCGCAGTATCTTCTTCATATTGATCATTGTATTGATCACTAAAGACTTACTTATATACTGCTATAAATGTTATTATAGACTGCATATCTGTGACATGCTGATCTTGTCTCCATTTTATTCCTTATAATTTTTTTGTTTTGTTTTGATTTATTCTTTACTATGGATTCACCGTAGAAGCATATTTTAACTGATATGCTGTGCTATGCTATAGTATACTATTCTATGCGATATGTATGCTGTGCGATGCTATGCTATGCTATGCTATGCTATGCTATATTATGGTATACTATTCTATGATACGCAATGCAATGGTATACTATTCTATGATATGTTATGCTATGCTATAGTATGCTATTCTATGATATGCTATGCTATGGTATTCTATGATATGCTATGCTATGGTATAGCTTGCTATTCTATGACATGCTATGCTATTCTATGATATGCTATGATATGCTATGCTATGCTATGCTATGATATGCTATGCTATTCTATGATATGCTATGCTATGCTATTCTATGATATGCTATGCTATGGTATAGTTTGCTATTCTATAATATGCTATGCTATGCTATTCTATGATATGCTATGATATGCTATGCTATGGTATAATAATAAATGACCGATTCTAAACTTCATTATTTTCAAATAAACTTTCTTATTAATTTTTTTTACAATAAAAATACTTTGTGAATCAAATATGATTATATATGATTTTATGTATTATACCATAGTGATAACAGTGCTGTGTAATTAAAGGCACAGACATGCAGACGTACTCTTGTAGCATTGGTCCTCTCACCATCAATCACTGACTAAATTCAGTCATTCTGGTCAGTGAGCTATAGAATGGAACAGCTGCAACCTTTGCTAACAATCAAACAGTATATGTAATGAGCGTGTATTTGTATTGTGTCATAACCAATTCATACCAGCATTTTAAGTTAAATGTAGCTTTCACACCTAATAGCGAAGCCACTGTGGTTTGGCCACAAGTGCACTGCTTTAATCTTCGCAGGATGGACTCTCTCGTGATGCTGCAGGTTTTTCAAATACAGAGAGAACCAGCTGTCTCATCGGGTTGTGGCCTATGTCTCCCCAACCAACCATTCAGATCACCTTCACCGCATGACTATACCACTAACTCAGTCAAGGGTTACTGGTCACACATATTCTAAAAACTATTCATCATTTTTGTTCTCATTTAATAAGCCACAACCGCTCTGAAGAGCATAAAAAGAAAAATCCCTCATTCTGTAGCCACTGCGGGAAATTGATTTTACATTCATAGAGAACTTTCAGTCTGCATTGAAATGCTCAGGTTGTTTACTTGAAACAGATTGGTCTCAGCGTTCTCCTGGAGATGTGTTAAAGTCACACAGTCACACTTTTCCATCCACTTCACAGAAGGTCAGTCCCAGACACTTTCAACAGCATATCTGTATTCATCACATCTCCATTCACAGCAAACAAGCAACCCGCGGGCAGCCAGCGGCGCGGTGTCATCTCTCTGCAGGTACTGCATGTATGGCCTCTGGCTTTTATTCCAACAACATTTGGTTGTGTGTATATCATAGTGACATTTGCATTCAACCCCTGATCTGTCCAGCTTGAAGAGATTTGCTTGCAACTGTGAGCTTCTCTTTCTCGTGTCAGTTGTGATCTTCTTCATACTTTAAGCAGTTTCTTGTTGTTTTGTAAATCTGAAGCAGAGAAAAGTGACCCAGACCAATTGGAAGTTATTTTACCCGTTTTTCTTACAGTTTTCAAGGAGAAAAACAACTGTGGAGAAGACTGAGCAAACACATAGAGAGAAGGGACAGATGGAGGGGTGGGGGGGAAATGGGAGAAGTAAGAGTAGGAAGATGTGGGTCAAGATGGTTCATTCTGTGCAGACTTCACAGGAACAAGGACAGAGTCTCCTTCATGAAGGCGCAGAGCATCAGCAGCACCTGAGATTAGTTTAGGTCTTCCAGGTAAAGTTTGTCATTTTAATCATCGTTAACCTCCAGTGATAACAAAGAAATTAGAAAAACAGGTAAACACAATTTAAACTTTGCACATTGAGTCTTTAACATTTTAATTTTTCCCACTTGCCAGCAAAATGACAAAAGATCTCAGCACACACAACAAGCAAAATCCACAATAATCTCAAGTGCTCATTTGTGACATAAAATTCATTTCATTTCATGTAACAATTTCATTTCAACATAACACAGATTTAAAGTAGAAAAATAAATTTTGTATTTCATACATTTTTCTAAAGCCAAAGTTTTGAGTGCATAACAGCTGGTGCTGTCACCGGATGACATCTGAAAATGAAACCACTGCGCTGTGCAAAAAGAAGCTGAAAAACTGGCTCGAAAATCGTGCAGACTAAAATACCACACATAAACAGGTTTACAGCCTTGAACAAGGAAAGGTTTTGTGCCTAGAGTTTCTTTTCCCATTTATAACAACTGCTTTGCAGTGGAATTTTTATCTAGCTCATCATTTTAAATTTTTTAAGGCTTAACATTTGTCCTATCAGGAGCATCCACTCATTGATAACTGACAGCTATGCAGCTAGCTGATTCGATGACCTAGACCCTTCACCTGTATTTGTGGCAATAGTGCCTCTTGTAGCATTTTAATTGCAGTTATCTTACATGTAAGATGCTTTGTGGTTCAATAAATCCAAGACATTTTTGCTGAGGGAAAATTTAGTATTTCATCTGTATGTTATTTAACACTAGATAACCAGTATCTGTGTCTATGCAGCTCAGCTATAGACTCTGTTGTGGAAGTTTTCCATTAAATAAAGCCTGCAGACGAGCGGTGAGGGGTAGCTAACATTCTTTAATCAAAAACTCAAAGAACATAAAAACCCAAGCTTGTGGCGAGCCTGCATGATTGCGGGGCAGACGGTCAGCAGAGTCTCCTGAGCCTAGCATGGCTCTCAGTTAAATACCTTCTTCAGGAACAAAAGGCAGTACACAGCTGTTTCACACCTTAAGGTTCACACTCCCTTGCTCCCTCCCAATGTTTACAAAAGATTCTTCCTGTGGAGTTGTTTGCTTCCCTCAACTTCCTTACTACACCCCCACCATTTGTCTTATAGTATGAGTGTGAAACATGTTTAAAAATCCAGTGGCACCAAGGCATCATACAATAAAATAATGTGATTAATACATAAGTAAAAGAAATTCCTATAGACTCAGTGGACCAGCCTTGCTAACTAAGCTTGCTACATTAGCGCCTAATTTCTGAATTTCATCCTCTTCTCTTGTGGCTCTAAAAGACGAACACAACAATGGCCAAACATTAAATCGTGGCTTCGGAATGGGAATACAAAAACAGATGATGTCTAGATCCGTCTTTTGTTGATCAGTGGTAGGTGAGGCGTTGTGGAACACAGATAAGTCCGATTCACTGTTACTCCTTCTGCATCCAGAATTGCTCCACCAAAATGAATCGGTCCATTTTTCTGCAGGTAAAGGTAAAATACTGCATCCAGCTGGATACCAGCTTTGTCTCAAGTGTTTGGATGTTGTCATCTTTAGGGGGTACTCATGGACACCAGCTGGTGAGGGGATACAGGACGCAGTGGACGGTCTTAAACCTGCAGAACACATAAGTCATGATTCATAACTCAGAGGTGGTTAACAGCTATTGTTAATGACGGCGGGGAAAAAAGGCTTTTTCTCTAAAGGACTGGGTGACACCAATTGGAATTATTATTTTTAGTAAGGCACTGAATCTTATTGGCTCCTTCCACACATTTCCCCGCGTGTGCACAAAGCTGAATGATTTAATAGGTATCAACTCATCACTGGTGACAATAAACAAATCACCTGGAAAAGAACGTGTGTGAATTATTATCCTTACTTTTATCATTCTTTTCTGGGAATGGGAACTTCTGAAATCTATCTATTAAATACCAAAAATGGCCTGCACAAATATCTACAGCAGCAAAGATGCTCCTCATTCACAGTGTGATATAGCAGTGGGTCCTAAAGTGCTGAGATTAATAAATAAAATTAATAAATAAATATTACACTAACATAGTTAATTCCTTATTGAAAGTCAAAACTGTATTCTGTCATGAGGCTGATTTTTCTTAAAAATATTTTAAGAAAAATCAGCCTCATGACAGTCAGCCCCACTTGACAGAGTTAAATCTACAGTGCTGCTCATTAATGTTCTAAAGGTGAAAACTGGGTATTTATAGTTTGCACGGTGCGCTGGGCCGTCTGTTGATTTGCATGTGTAAACACTTATCTGTGGCTCTGTACTTTCATCTAACAGCAACTGCAGAATGTCAACTAGAGGGCATCTGATGAATATCTCGTGCAATTATCCATTAATAATTTCATATTTTCCTATTATTTATACATTTTTACTTCCAGAAAAGAGATTATGTTCTGGCCCCTTTGAGCTAGAGACCACAGCTGGACAGCAGGAACAAAATTATTGTGACTGTTTGCAATGACCCTGCATGTCTTTGAAATGGTTGCTCTGAAGCAGGGACCAAGTCTGCAGAACAATTCTGGTGTGTCAGGACGGCGATAAAACAGAAGTACGATGGAGTCAGTTTATTTATCAGTGTGCAACTGAATATTGTTAAGATGGAAATTACACGCAATCTGTTTGTGATAATATGGCAATTAACGGCAACGAATCAGCAAGACCTGCAGATCTGTTGCCATGTGCACACAAAGAAATCCATATTAAACAGACAATTGCATTAGCTGCTTATATTCAGAGTGCAGCCTGAACCTCTAAGATTTGAAACAAAAGAAATTCCAACACAGAGAGAAGTGAGTTAACTGCAAAATGGAGGTCAGCAACCCTGCTTTTATATTGGAATATAAGCTAAATAAATAACCAATAACCAAAATAAAGCCAGATGGTAACCAGCAGAATGGAGGCCCATTGCAAAGAGCCACGTTGCAGACTGCGTTTATCTATTAGATAGCAGTTCATTGCACACCTGTCTGAGAGTGAGTGCACTCAACAAGCAAAATCCCTCCATCAGAGTTTGACCACGATTGTTTGAAGACAGGTAACCTGTGCAATCACCGTGCACTTTAAAATGAGGGTGGCTAAGAGGTTGCGGACTTTTTGGGCAACAAGAAGTTGGAACACCCTCAACTTCTCATGGACCGGTTGGTCAGTGCAACTAATTGCCAAAGGTTGCCAAAGCAAAGAAACACAAATGTTTCTTAGTTGCAAAGAAAATTGCCAGAATATATTGATATTATATACATAAATATAATATCTAAATTACCTAACATACAAGTTCAAACTTGTGTGAATGAGCCATTAGTTTGTCTGTTAACAGTTGGCAGGAAAAACACAATTTTTCGATTAGATTCAGTTCAAGCCTTTGTACAGACAGATGAACCTGTGACCTACTCCTCTCAGGCCGAAGGGAGGGCAAACACAACCGTGCACTAAACGAGAGGATGGGAGCAAATGGAAATGCCACTGTGAAGCATTTGTGGTGATATGTTCTTACAGCTGAGGATGAAGGAAACCGGAAAAGACAAACACATCTGTTGTTCCATTGTGTCACATCAAATTGCTTTTATCTGGGAGTGAAGATAGAACAAGATCAACTGGAGCCAGAGGGCTGTCATGCCGTAACGTAAGATCATGAGAGACAAAACTGAAAACTGGAGATTGGAGCTGGAGATTTCTACAGCAAGCTTTATCACTGAAGACGCACAATAAATGCATAAGCCTAAAATTATAATAATTATAGAACACAGTATTTTTTATATATTTGTCTTATTTTATTAATTGTTTAGGGTTTTTCTGCGGTGGAGAAAGTAGTTTTTTATTCTCAGTAACTCTCTCGGTCAGAAAACATATAGGATATGGTCCCTCACGCACAATATCGATATTTCTTGGTATATTTAATTGTGAGCAGTTTGTAGACAGACATGTCTCCCCTTGACAATTTGGTATGATGAGGTAAATAATAAACTGAAGGCTAAACAAATGACGTGTCATTTGTTATGTGTATTTGATGTCCTAAATCTTGGAGCTTTTCATGATTCTTTGACCCTCTGCTAGATATCGCCATCAGGCCAAAATGAGGCCCATTACTGCTTTGATACACTTCAGTCAGAGTTTAAGGCAACTGCAGCACAGACTCGAGTCTTCCATGATAACAGTGCTCCTGTGCTTTTAGATTAGACGCACTTTTACTTCTAAATCTGGGCTGCTCTTTCTGTACCACAGGGTTTGTAGTTGTCCCTGGGAACCATAATTCATAACGCGTGTCCTTGACCTGTGATTCTTTTGTGACCTTCGCATCGAACCCCCATCTGCTTCTGTTTAACCTGTTCCCATGTGTCTGGATAAGTGACGCATCCAGTGGCTCAAGACATAGAACGGGTCATTTACTAAGCAGAAGGCCGGCACGTTGAACCCTGGTTGCCTCCTCGGGCAAGATACTGAACCCTGCCCCCACCCCCCCCCCCACCCCCTTTTATAAATCTTCAAATGGAGGTGGCATGACATGCAAGACTACTAGAACCCTGATATCTCAGATACCTTAGATCAGGGGTGTCAAACATAAGACCAGGGAGGACAGAATCAGCCCTGCAAAGACTCTAATCCAGCCCACTGGACAGCTTTGGAAAATGTGAAGGCGGGCATACGTTTTCTTTCATTTACTACAGCTGCATGTCTTTATCCTATGTGTAGGAAACACTGAGACATACTGCTGAAATTGCACTTCTTCTTGTATTAAGATATCTCAGGGATTAAATGTGCAGTTAAACTTCTTTACACTGACAGAAAGATCATAGCAGGCTGTCTCTGATGTCAAATCAGTTTGACATCCCTGCCTTAGATCAACGGGGTGTGGACTTTTAGTGAGTCCAAGAGCAAAAAGAATGCACGGGGAGAAGCTGCTAGTCATTATGCAGCACTACACTGCATAATCATACAGCATTCATCTGTTGAATGGTCTTAGTAACGCTCATGTTTTATGCTGTTTTCACACATCAGTAGGGTCATATTGTGGGGTGCAGGAACTTTTGCAGACTCTGAGGGGAGCGCTGTTTGTAAAATACGTACTTGGCATTCATAGGACAGAGGTTAAAATGTAATGCTCTGCTCAAGGAGTGAGGCATTGTCCTGCAAAACAAACCTTAACATTACTGTGACACAACCCTGCTAAATTGGCCAAACACATATTCAAAATTGCTTTGTGTAGTTAAAAATTACTTCTACTAAATACGGGGGGAAAAATGCAACCAAAAAATGAAAGAAGAGAACTCAGGTACTTTGAAAAAGCAATAAAATGCCTAGAGACACTGTATTCACGCTGAGAAAAAAGCACAAGCACACAGAGATACAGAGCTCTTCTTACATGTTCCACTCTACCACCTGGGCCTGGATTTTTATGCTCAGCTTTTGGTCATAATCTAGTATCACAGTTGCACTCATGATAATTTTAGACTATGTGAGTATTATAACCTGTTGTGTAGTGGTTTGGGCATCCAATAAGCCTTTAAAACCAAGCCGCAATTAGCATAAAAATCCTACAATAATTAGAGTTTGATCCATTAGTCTTTAAAAGTGATATATGTTTTTTAATGTTATGTCATTTATGTGCAAAAGGAGCCAGTGGAAAACTAAACACAATAATGTCAGCAAGGACACATTTCTTAGTACTCCTCATTTACGAATGAATATTGCGAGAAACAAACCTGGAGGGATCGTCCTCCTTCGAGAAGCTCCCTTTTACCTCGATGCTGTTCATCTTATTCTCGAATATCCCATAGCTCAGTGTCACCTGCAGATTAGAAAACACACGAGAGTAGGAAGAAGTGCATTTGCTTGGACACCTGTGTATAAAACCGCCTGCTACTACCTGCTGTGGTATGCTTCTCTGGCTGATGAGCAGCAGGTTTTCCAGGTGCGAGTGGAATAAAGGACAGTGGACCATGGAGATTCCCAGTCGCTTTTCCACAATAAAGCCCACAGTGCAGTCATCAGGAAGACGGATCTTAGCTGAAGTTCTCATGAACTGGGAGCCACTGACATACACAGGGAAAAAGAGTCTATCTCAATATATTCTCACATAGCAGAGTGTGCAATACATCCACATTTACTGTGGGAGAAATTTAGCGCCATAAACTGTCCAACTTTTATCTGAAAACATGTGGTTGGGCCCATTGACTGTTTACTGTGCATATTTTACTGCTGACCTTTTCCAAAGAACTATTTTTGATTGGTTCTCTAGCTCTACCTGTAGCCCTGGGCAGCTATTAGTTCCAGCTCTTTGAGAGAAGTATGAATACAAAGTTTCAGAGACAGACTGAGAAACCAAAAAGTCAAAACAGATACAGCACCAATTTGTCAATCAAAAGATTAACAAATTGCTACAAGATCATTTACAGAATGAATATCATGTTGTAGTTGTTGTAATCAAATTAGCCACTGAGACCATAAACACAGCAATAAATACTTTTGGTGGAAAACCAGTCCTGTTGGTATTTGGAGCAGTAAAAAGTAAGAGGAGATTTATTATCATTCGCAACGTGCAATTTACTCTAACTCTGCTGATGTAGCACTGAAAAAGTATCTCTTGTGCTTTGTGTTTTGACAGCATTAAGTGAACTGATGAGGCAATGCAGAGATTTAAGAGCGTGTGTAGGAATTTCAGTCGACCCCGTGGTGTACAAAGCAAAATGACACAAGAACAGAGCAAACGGAGCGATGAAGTTGGCTTTGGAGCTAATGCTAAAAAAAAAATCAGGTCTTAGATGGACATCAGGCAAAGGAAGTGTATTTTTATGTTTGTTTGTTTTTTGATCACGGTGCTGATTGCTTTTATTCTGATCAATGCATTTCCATTAAAAAATAATGTTTTCTCCAATAAATTTTCATTATACTCCAATGAAACAGTTACAAATTCAGGACCATGGACAGCGCATCCATTTTTCATGAGCTCATCTAAGCTGTGCTCTAAAACATAACCACAGGTGCATCACAATATGTGAGATATAGATCGCAGATACACACATATAAGATTCCCACATGAGATCTGCAAATCCTTTTTTTTTTTTTTTTTACTAAACAAATCATAGTGAAATTGTGCTGGTACTGTTGACCTATTGACACCACCAGTCTGGGAGTATAGAAATAAACCTTTGTCATTTCCAGTTGTTCTGTCTCTTGGGGTCATTTTTCTATATTTGTCTATAAAGGGATGCGCAACCAGAGAAGTGGCCCCCTGCTGACCGTTAAAACAAGTGCACATTTAAGGCATTTTAGAATCGGCTTTGCTTTTTCACACCAGAGGTTTACTTGTGTTAGCATTTATGATTTAATTAGTTTAACATTCGATGCTTTTTCCATTAAAACTGATGAGATATGTTAAAACAAGTTTATATCATTGAGCATTAATGCAAGTTCCCTACCGCAATGTAAAGAACAGGAGGTCGTCTAAAACTAGAAAATCTGCACACTTATTAAACAAGAAGCCATTTTTACAAACATATATTTAAAACCAGTGAAAAAAATGCTATAATGAGTAAAAGCCCTAAACATGTTTGGTTTGAATTCATATTAGCATTACATAGATGTAATAGTCTGTGTGCTTGTGTTTTTTTTCCTCACTGTCTTATCATCATCGTCCCTATAAAGCACACACGCACACACACAAATTGTAAATACCTGGCCCACGGAGCCATCTTCTCTGCCAGTCTTCGACTCAGGCAGAAGCCTGCTCCACCTGTTGCAAACCAGAACTGCACCTCCCTCTGATAGACAACACACAGACATTATTAAGAGATACCGTATAAAAATAATCACAAACTAATAAAGACTGGACTGGGTGTCGTATGAGAAAAAATGCGGCTCCAGTGGAGATATACCACAGTTTCAAACCATAAAGGAAACAAAAACTCCAGCTCGACTTTTGCTGCAACATTTTGTGACAGTACAGTAGACAGAACAGTCACTGAAGCGCTGCACTATTCCTGCTGTGGTAAAATGTGCTTATTAACCATAGTAAAGTACTATGTGAAATATTAGTGCTCTGCAGTGGGTGCAACTCTGGCTGTGAAATGTCACTCAAATGTTTCCAAGGAAAAACTCCTTTTAGCCGCTTCAGACTCACAGTAGATGCTGTTTCCTCAACAAGCTGTTTAAAACACATTTTCTGTGCTTTGAATGAACTATTTAAAAATATACAGATACATTTTCATTATACATTTATAGAATGCCTTTGACGCAAAGAGCAATTTACCGACTTAACCCTTTATATGGCAGTCGTTGTTACCGAGTGTTATTTGAGCATGTTGCAGAACTTTTCTTTTTACTTGTGTGACTTTTTTCAAACTTTTTTCAAGATCAACACTCACTGCTTGGGGTTCACATTTTTCTAAACAGTGTGTATACATAGACTATAGGGAAAAACACATACAAACAAAGGAATATGTTTTACTTGATTGTCAGTTTTCACAAATATAACACAAAATGAAAGCGCAGCGCTGTCACAGGAACCTGCTTCACTGTACTTGGTAAAGCTGCTGTAACATAGTAATGATGTCCACTAAGATAATGCTGGTCATTGTCATTTTAGTCATTATCCAGCCACCTCTGAAGGAAAACAGTGAAGTGTAGATCTACTGAAAAAAACATATATTGACATAGAAATAAAAAATATATAAAAAATAGCATTGCACCTGGTGTGGGTGCCCCTTATAATTGCACGTAGGTAATTCAATCAAAACTAAATAAATTACAATACTGAATTACTATATTAATTTTAGCAGTAGTAAGACTGACAATAAACCCCAATACATTTCACAGTTTTTAGCCAGAAAAAAAAGGTGAAATGTGTAAAAGTGGGTTAAATTTTTATCATTGGATAACTGTCTGTATGAAGCTTTGACAAAATCCAATTTACTATGAATACTACTGTCCTATGTTTATAATAGGGTGTGTTTTAGAACACAATATGGCTCACCTGGTCCTAAAAACTACAAAGTAACCATCAGTAGTGAACGTTTTTAAGGTGAACGTTGTGAAAAGTAAATATGGTGCCATCATTATTATGCCACAAATTTCACTAATCTATACTTTCTAGAAATCCAACACAACATCTAACTCAACATCTAAAGCAACTTTTGAACTATATAATGCTTCGCTCTTATCGACTTATCAGTTTGGGCATTATGACCCCAACTGTAGGAGCAGGTAAGTGCGAAGGACTCGATTTCATGAATTCTGGTAGAACACTGAAAATTACAATTCTCCAGATCATCACTGATTGATTAGACACATTGTTGCCACTATCTGTCACACACCTGATCTTTGCTGATTGGCTGGAAGAAATCCATGTACAGTAGTTGTACCACCTCTCAGTGATTTATGGGGGGAGTGGGGGGATTTTGATGTCCATTTAAGCTACCAAAAATCATTCATGGCCCAATAAAGAGCTAAAGCCTTTAAAAGCTTTGGTTGTATTAACTCTTTTAAATTGTGTTTACTTTTGTTACACACATATAGAAACTCACACCAACAGACATACACACATATACTCATCTGGGAATACAGAACACAAAAAATACAACACAAGCTCACACTGAATGTTATAAATATTTGCCACCATTTCACAGACACACAATACCTCTGCTATATCAGAGGAAATCAGAAGAGGAAAAGGGGCCTCTATGACTGAACCTAAGTGTTCACGGTTTCTCTTTCAGGCGCATATTAACTGCTCTGGTTTCCAGTCTGTTATGAATAGTACATCTTTATCTTCTAACTTTGAGCCATTTCTCAAGCAACTATTGTGTTTTTCCTTCTCCTGTTGCTTAAATTGCTCAGTTGATATTTTGCCGGGGTAAATTTGCTGCCTTGTTTTCCTGTTTGTCACAGCAGGCAGATAAAGAATTTAACTCATAGAGCGAGCTGTAATTGCACAACTAATTTGGAGCTTGCAAGATTTCTTTCCCTTTCTGTTCTTCATTCTTCTCTTTTTACCTCCTGTTCACTAATTTTCTTGTAAAATTTAACCTGTGAAAAATGTACTTGTCCTTCCTTCCTTTACTACTATTACTATTAATTACTATTACTTTACTTTAATTTCCTCTTTCCTGTACATCTCTTCAAATAAACTTCTCTTCCTTTTTACTATTCCTCTGTTTTTTTATCTCTTCCCCTTCCTTTTTACTTCCCATTCCTTCCCACTCCATTCCTTTCTTTTCCTCCTTCCTCCGATCATTATCCTTCCCGTTTCACTATAGTGACAGGAAATCGGAAAAAAAACTAGGCAGCAAGATGTAAGAAAATGAGATGAGGAGACAGAGAGGAGCCTGACATTGCTTTTTTTTTGTTTTCACTAAAGGGAACAGAAAGAAGGAAGGAAGAAGGGAAGAGAGAGAAAAAGCAAATCAAAGATTAATAAAGATCTATTCTTCCCTGCAAATGGCTGCAATCAGAGCAGAGAATGTGACACGAGGGAGACGGAGAGAGTCATTTCAAGAAACGAATGAGAGAGACTGTAAAGTGCAAGAGGGAAG
Source organism: Neolamprologus multifasciatus (assembly GCF_963576455.1). Taxonomy (NCBI): domain Eukaryota; kingdom Metazoa; phylum Chordata; class Actinopteri; order Cichliformes; family Cichlidae; genus Neolamprologus; species Neolamprologus multifasciatus. The sequence continues at coordinate 34,127,467 of NC_140444.1, forward strand.
CAGAGAGAGACAGAGCATGACACCCTATTCAGAGAGCATGCTGGAGTCAGGATGCTCTTTAACTCAATAGCAGCATTAATTCTGTAAACTCAATAACACACATGCATACCAATTTAGGCGCACGTGCGCCGCACACACTCATGCATAGGGATGGGTATCGAAAACCGGTTCTTGTTGAGAACCGGTTCCCACTATTTCAATTCCTTGGAATCGTTTGCCATTTTTGCAAACGATTCCCTTATCGATTCCAGTCGCCCCGAATGACGTCACCACGTTGCGGAGCGTCATTTACCTGGCAGGAAACATGGCGGCTCAAACGCTAAAAAGTTTGGTTATACTTTACGAGAACGGATGACAACAGGGAAACTTGCAATACTTGCAAAGTAGATATTTCATTTAAGGGAGGAAACACTACGAATATGCAAAAGCATTTGCTCACAAAACACGCGATAACCTTAAATGAATGTCGTGTTTTTAATTCCGCTCCGGACTCGTGAATCTCAACCCAGCAGCGGCGGTAACGTTTGCACGTCCTCTCCCGTTAATGCGGCAGGTAAATAATCAACTAACAGTGCATATTATGTTAGCGCGATCTGCCTTATTACAAAACCTGCCATTACTGTGCATTTAGGTGACCATGATGAGAGAGACAGACAGAGGCTGGCTCAGATGCTGGCAGTTCTTGCTACAGTCTACCGGTAGCGTCTCCTTTCAGGCCAGGATAGACGAATGTCACCGAGCAGTGACTCAGTTTGTGGTAAAAGGCTTGCACCCATTTGCCACAGCAGATGCCCCCGATTTTCGGTAAGTGAATGTGTTTAATTGTAGGCAGGGACATTATTGGATATTCTTGTGTAATTGCTACAGAAGAATATTTATTTTATTATTTTACATTCACAATTTTTTTTCCTGGGGACCCTGTGACACCCCATTGAAGAGCTGTAGGTTGGATCTGTTAAGATCTCACTGTTGGGTTTGTAAGGCCATGTTACTCCTAAATTTCTATCTTGTTCAAAGAGACGATATAAAACAAAGATCTAAGCTAATTGACCTTAGTGTTCTCCTTTAAAAAAAAAAAAAAAAATCGATAAGAGAATCGATAAAGAATCGAATCGTTAAACAGAATCGAAAATGGAATCGGAATCGTGAAAATCTTATCAATACCCATCCCTACTCATGCACACACTCATGCACACACTCATGCACACACTCATGCACACACAGGAGGACGTGTGTATTCAGAAGAAGATACTGCTGACCTCAGGGGGAGCCCCTGCAGCAGTGGAGAGTGAAAATGAAGAAAACAGAATGGATGGTATGGATTTTGAATGGCAGCGGTTAACCTGACTTGGGTGAAATTTGACATAAAACCGATAGGAGCAGCTTCAGCTTTGTTTTACTGTCTAATGGTGCCTGCAGAAGACCAGCAAAGCCAAAGATCAAAAAGAAGAGAAAGAAGAGAAGCATGATGGATAGACAAACGAAGGAAAGGAGGGAAAAAGGAAAATGACCATCGGGAAAGAGTATTTTTTCATAAGCTCCTTGTGTAAATTACATGTGATCTACAGACTCCAGCAGTTCTTGACAGGGACGGTGTCCTCTGACATCAGCTGCTCTCTCTGCTGTGTGAGCAGGAGGGAAAACACTGGCTGCTTTCATTCATCTCATTTTTAGTTTTCCCTCTTCATATTGGAAATCTTCACTCTGTGGTGACCCATCCTCTTACCTTTACAGCAGCAATATTTTTTCATCTCATCTCAGGATCTGTTACTCATTCTATAATCAACACCACTGACGTGCATAATGTTGACAACTTACTTTATGTACCATAAAAATAAAATGTTGCCATGGTAATGATCGTGGTAAGAGATATGTCATGATGACCTTTCTAGATGTCTTCTCTAAGTTCCCCTCACTGAGCACACAGAACAAACTTATGTTTAATGTGCTGATGCATCACAGTGATCTGAACTCTGCCACCTTTTGACATTGAGTCTAATAACTGAACTGAATTGGTCATTAATTCAGCTGAAATTTGAGGATTGAATGTCGTACTTGGTTCCTGTAGTGCTAACTACCTGCTATATCATTAATTGCTAATTGTGTGTTGGCTCTAAGGGAACAGTGGGACAGCTTGTGTGGAGGAATAGAGAGCGAAGACACCAGCATGAAGAGAAACATATATGTGTATATATATTCAGGTTTTACACTCATGTTTTCACTAACCACGTGAAAATTAATGTGACATCAGATCATCCTTCCTGTATGAAGGAAGGCATACAGGAAGGAAAGTGCTTGCTCATAGGGGTCATATGATTGTTGGGTTTTTCTCTGTGTCTATGAAGCGACTTGAGGTGACTTTTGTTGTGATTTGGCGCTATATAAATAAAATTGAATTGAATTGAATTGAACTGTAAGCGACGCGCCAGTTACAGCAGTCATTTCGTGCACCGCTGTAACATCAGCAGGCAGTCGCATCTATCTAAGCCCACCGTTAAGGCGCAGGAAGCCGCCGCAGCACTCTCCTGAACAATAGGTGTCACCACACAGAAGACACAGTCGTACACTTGTCTCTTCTGTCCAGCTCCAGGGACATGGCAAGCAACTGCAAGATATCATATTGCAGATCTACATTTGGTCAGTCAGCTTTTTCCATAAAGGCTTGCCATCTGTGGAACACACTTCCAGCCCAAATCAAATTGATTACAGACATCAGATCGTTTACGTTAAAGGTTCAAATCTGGTTAAAGGGAAATCCGAGATGTAGTAATTTGATTGATGATGATTTTGATTTTATTTTAGTTTGTTGTCTATTAATTATAATCGTATTTACAATGTAATTTGGTTTTATGAAAATGTATGTTTTATTGTAAAATGTATCAATTTTGATTGTAAGCCCAACAAGGGACAATTGTTGAAAATTAGCAATAGCTATAAACTTATGTGCGTTACATCAGTTTCATATTTTTGTACATGGACTATGTTAAACTGCACTGTCCCTTTTAAATAAATAAATTCATATTCAAAAACACCATAAGGCTCCAGTAACACAGGCTTAGAGACTGGGAAAAATGTCTATTCCCAAACTGGTTAGTAAGTGATTGCTGGCAGCCGCAAGGTAAAATGGTTTCAGAGGTACGAGGTGCTGCAATGAATGGTAAATGGACTGATTCTTATACAGCGCTTTTCTACTCTCCCAGAGTACTCAAAGCACTCTACACAACATGCCACATTCACCCAATCACACCCATTCTTACAAGCACTTTATCTATACTCAGTGCTATCTAAGTACATTCACACTCTGATGGTGGCATCGGAGAGCAACTTGGGGTTAGCTCCTCCTGAGCTACAGCCACCCCCAATAAAAACATCCATGCCATTGATTTGATTGCTAGTAGATTGCCTGGAAGATGCCGGCTTGTCTGAAAGCCTCAGCGCTGTGCACTTTTACTCTGCATACAAACATTCTCTATTTCTGGGTTCATCACACTCACTACTAGTTTGTGAGTGTTTGCAGATATGTAACTTCCAGCATGGTGGACAATATGCACACGGCGTCAGATGTAAGACGTGAACACAAGCAGAAAAGCACTGAATCACAGCTGACCTTGTTCACATACAGCTATGAATGATTTCGTTTTGTTTCATTCGTGTTCGTGAGTGGACAGATTCCAGCTGAACAGCTAAAACCCTAAAAGGTCATAACATTTGCCTGGTTCTTTACTCCCTTTTTTAACTTTCCTTTAGTTTTTGTGAGACTCTTTCGTATGAGTAAAGCCAGTTAATGGAAACAGTAGGATGGTATCATTAACTATACTAATGGTTATAGCTCGTGTCTAAAATGATTTTTTTGAGTACAACAAATAAACATGAAGAGAAAGCTTCATATTTATTTACTAGCAGGGGGCTCAGTTTGGGCTTTTACACACTAGCAGAAACCCTTTGTTACATCCAAATAGCAATAAGCCCGACCCAATTAAACATGTTAACATGTGATTTCTTGAAATTGGTCCTGTAACCGTTTCCAGTAAGGATCAAAACTGTGAAAAGATTTCTGGTGGAGAACACATTAAAGAGTCGAGCACTCTGTGGGTATTAGTCGAAGCAATTAACCTTTCCAGAAAGAAGCTGTTCACTATCACTGCAAAACAGAGCGAAAAAGGGACACCGTGACACAAGGAGAGAAGGAACGACAAAAGAATCCATGGAATGAGAGAGCACAAACCGGAGAAACAGTAGGGTTGATTTAATAACAACAAGCAAGCAAGTGACATAACAGCAAATAAGAAGACAGTGAAAACAAAGGAGCAGAGAAGGAAACCACGATGGAGAAAGATAAAGAATCTCAGGAGGCTCACAGGAAACATTAAATCTGTGGACGGCCATCCTGCTCTAATCAATGATCATTCCACATTAATAAAATTGAGTTTAGAGTTGCATTATGCGTTGCTACAAAGAGTATTTTTTGAGATTGTCAGTTTCCGTCTTTAAAATGAGATGTACTGAACGTGGAACTGTAACCAAAATCTTCATGTTTTTTTCCCTTTTTGTATATTTAAGAGATTTTTTTTTCTTCAGGGTGCAGTTATATGCTCCTCACTAGATCACGACTTCAGCATGTACTTTGCAGAGCTCAGCCAAGTCCTAGTGCTAAGGTTGACTGTGCCAAGAAACCTAAAATACTTATGAGTGGTATCGTACCGTTGCGTTGCCCTCCAGCAGTTCATGAGCAATGATGGGCTTGTCCAGGCTCGGCTTGCCCACGTAGATGTCACCTTCCTGCGGGAAGGCTGACAGCAGCGAGAGCAGAGCTTCTGGGTTGACATAGTTATCATCGTCCACATGACAAAACCACCTGAGGAGCGATCGGTGAAAGAAAAGGAAAAATATTCAGTTAAAATGTAACCGTGGTGCTGGGTTTATAATAATAGTTTTCTCAGCTTCGCTCCATTTCTCCTGTTGACATTTGCAATCAGGCGGAAAAAAAAATCTGAAGACTAATTTTCTTCTTTGCTGCTTCCACTCTTGCAACAGAGAAATGAAAAAAGGCTTACCTAAGTAATGCATCGTGCATGTGTACTTGAAATGACGATACCTTACACTGACTGGAAGAGGAGAAACGGACGGGGGATGAAACTGCTGTAACCCCAAGTCATCTAGTTACCCCATATGTATATATTTACTTGTGGTTGGATGCCACAGCAAAAATATGAGATTTTCTTTTAAGTTTGATGTTGACATATGTGATATTCTGGATTAGGCTCTTTGAAAAGATCAGGACAGAAGGATGTGGATAGGTGCTTTTATTGAACAGCAGGACATCACACACTAACTTGTTGGTTTCTTAGCGGTGCACAAACTACCCTTTTGTGGTTATATATTGGTCAACCAAGAACTAGCCCTGTAACAGGCACTTCTGTATTTTACCACTGGGGGCAACAAATTCACTCTATTACATTCCTCCCCTTTTAGATTTGTAATTGAAATAAGCAACTCCTTAAAGAATGTATTTCACTGCCCCCACCAAAAGAAATATTCTGTGGCCCTTACGAACAATGAACAAATGTAGCCATTGCTTCCATTATTAAACTGTTCACTTCTAAAATAACTGGCAGTAAATAACTAAAACATAACTCTACATTTTCAAAGATTCAGCCTCTTTGGGGGAACTCTGCATCTCTCTGGGTATCTGCATTCCACAGATGGCCTTTGGGTGGTTTCTGGGGTGGATACTGGTGGTTCATCAGTTGTCTCTTTAGGTGGTTCAGGAGGTAAGGGGTGTGATGTTAAAATCCCAGGTGGACTTGGTGGTATCTCTGGAACAACACCGTCCATAATCACTTCTGGCCGTCCCTCTGAAACCGGTGAAAATATAACTGGGGGTTTCTCCACAGTCTGTCTCCATGGTAACAGGTGGTCCACATGTATTGTGCGTGTTCTCTGTCCCTCTTGTATCAGGTAGGTAACACTTCCCATTTTCTTCAGAACTGTTCCCTGAGTCCATTTTGTTTCCCCCCCCCCCTGAAGTTTCGGATACGCACCGCGTCTCCCTCCAAAAAAAACACGAACAGGTTGGGTTTTGTAATCATGGTGTCGCTTCTGCTCAGACTGTTTCTGTTCAATGTGTCTGCTTAGTTCAGGTTTCAGCAGGCTGAAGCGAGTCCGGATCTGACGTTTCAGGAACAACTCTGCTGGTGTACGACCCGTCACAGTGTGCGGTGTACTGCGATACATGATAAGGAAGTTTGCCAAACGATGACTGAGTGGCAATGTGGCCTTACCATCTGCTTCCAGCACATTTTTCATCAGGGATCGTTTCAGGATTTGTACTGACCTCTCTGCTGCCCCGTTTGATGCAGGATGATAGGCAGGAACAGCCGTGTGTCTGATCCCATTTAACTCCAGAAACTGATTGAATTCCTTTGACACAAGTTGAGGTCCATTGTCTGAAACGAGCTCTTCTGGAAGTCCATATGAAGCAAATAACCCTCTCAAAACCTCAATGGTGTTGTGTGAGGTAATGGATAGCATAGGGAACACTTCCAACCATTTTGAATGACTGTCAATGACAACTAAAAAGTACTGCTTGCCTTTTTCAGCGAAATCAATGTGAATCCGTTGCCAAACTCTCTCAGGCCACTTCCACGGATGGAGTGGTGCAACGGGTGGTGACTTCTGTACAGCCTGACAGACTGAGCAGCTTTGAACCAGTTCTTGTATATCACCATCACAGCCTGGCCACCACAGGTAACTGCGAGCGAGTGCTTTCATACGACAGATACCTGGATGTTCATGATGCAGGTCTTCCAGCACTTTCTGTTGGTAAACTGGGGGAATGATGACCCGTTGTCCCCAAAGAACACATCCTTGTTCTGCTGACAGCTCGTGTCTGCGTGTAAAGTAAGGCTTAAGTGATTCGTCTTGCATATAACTCGGCCACCCATTCATGGTGTAACTCCAGACCTTGCTGAGGATTGGATCCTTCATGGTTGCTCTCTCAATGTCTTTAGCTACTATTGGTAGCTCTTCCACATGTGAGAAATAGAAGATACTTCCCTCCTCTGCAATGTTGTCTGGCGTATTCCGAGGTAGACGTGACAATGCATCTGCATTGGCATGTTCAGCTGATCTTCTATATTCAATGTCATAGTTGTATGCCATTAGAATAAGAGCCCAGCGTTGCATTCTTAGTGCAGCGAGTGTTGGGACAGCTGACTTTGGCCCTAGTATAGCCAGCAGTGGCTTATGATCTGTTATGAGGGTGAATTTCCTTCCATACAGATATTTATGGAATTTCTTTACTCCAAAAATTATGGCAAGGGCCTCTTTTTCTATCTGGGCATACTTTCGCTCAGCTTCAGTTAATGTTCTTGATGCGAAAGCCACGGGCCTTTCCTCTCCATTTTCCATGACATGAGAGATGACTGCGCCCAATCCATAAGGTGACGCATCACAGGCTAACTTCAATGGCAGATTTGTGCTGTAGTGCACCAACACTTTGTTCTGCAGCAGTAGACTTTTTGCATCCCTGAATGCTTTTGCACATTCCATGGTCCAAATCCATTTAGCATCTTTTCTCAACAGGTTATGCAAAGGCTGAAGAATGGTGGATGGATTTTCCAAAAATCGACTGTAGTAATTTAGAAGACCAAGAAAAGACTTCAGTTCAGTGACATTTGTTGGTTCTGGGGCATTTGTTATGGCTGCTACCTTTTCCTCTAAAGGATGCAGTCCATCCCTGTCAATACGATGTCCCAGGTACTCCACACTGCTCTGAAGAAAGTTGCACTTGGAAAGCTTCACTCTGACACCATGCTTCTCCAGACGTGTGAGTACTTCCTCCAACCTCTTCAAATGCTCCTTTTCAGATGAAGCAGTGATGAGGATGTCATCCAAAAAGCAGGTCACATGCTCCATCCCCTGAAGGATTTGATCCATCACAGACTGGAAAAGAGCCGGAGCACTGGAAACACCATAGCTGAGGCGATTGTACTTATAGAGACCTTTGTGTGTGTTGATGACCAGATACTTCTCTGATTCTTCATCTAACTGTAGCTGCTGATAGGCATGAGAAAGGTCAAGTTTGCTGAAGGATGTTCCTCCAGCTAAAGTAGCAAACAAATCTTCAGTATTAGGAAGTGGATATCTTTCCTCTTCAACACACTGGTTGACACTGACTTTGTAGTCACCACATATCCTAATTGTTTTGTCTGCTTTTGGCACAGTAACAATAGGGGATGCCCACTCACTTTTCTCAACCTTTGAAATAACCTTCACCTTTTCCAATCTGTCCAGCTCCTTTTCCACAGCTTCTTTTAGTGCATAAGGAACTGGGCGAGCTTTACAGAAAATTGGTGTAGTGTTTGGTTTAGTGTGGATTCTAGCTTTAAATCCCTTTATGCAGCCTTGGTCATCCGAAAACACTGCCTGATGGCGCTGAATCACTTCTAGTACTCCTGGCTTTGCTTCTTTCTGCACTAGTACCTTGTGTACTGTGAAAATCTGTTTCCAGTTCAGCTGTAGTTTCTTTAACCAGTTTCGTCCAATCAGAGCTGGTCTGTCTCCCTGAACAACGATCAGTGGTAGGGTGATGTTTTGGGTCCCATACTGTACTGGTAACATAATATATCCACGCACAGCAATGTGTTGGCCTGAGTAGGACTTGAGCTTTAGCCCACTGGCTGGTTTTATAGGGAAATGAGTGAGATGCATCTGATAATACTTGTCTGATACCACCGACACTGCTGATCCTGTATCCAGCAGCATGGTGGTGTTCTTGTTCCCAAGTACAACATCCACTGTGTATCCCTTCTCACTGGAGGTGATGGAGTACATTGAATAAACTCCAAAAAGTTCAGCTTCATCATTCCTACTTGAGCATTCATCCTCAGTTTCCAAATACTGAGTTTGTTGATTGAATTTTTTATTCCTGCAAGCACGTGCAATGTGTCCTATTTTTGCACAAACATGACACTTTTCACTCTTAAATTTGCACTCACGTGCTGAATGCTTTCCACCACAACGATAACATGGTTGCTTCACTCCTGTGTCTTTTTTAGGTCCCTTCCAGTTCTTTGGCTTGTTATTGCCCTCTTGCCTCTGTCACGCTGTGGAAATCTTTAGAATCCTCGTCGCCAGTTGTGATATTCTGGATTAGGCTCTTTGAAAAGATCAGGACAGAAGGACGTGGATAGGTGCTTTTATTGAACAGCAGGACATCACACACTAACTTGTTGGTTTCTTAGCGGTGCACAAACTACCCAAGAACTAGCCCTGTAACAGGCACTTCTGTATTTTACCACTGGGGGCAACAAATTCACTCTATTACAACATATATTTTAGGACTCCATGTGAAAAATAGTTGACCTTTGGGCATATAAATATCCTGAAGCCCTTGCAAGGCTATCTTCATTACAGACATTGAAAAGAAAAAGGTTGAACCCTATAAAGGTTCTGTTGGCACATAGTACCAGATACTTCATCTAAATAGAGAACCGACAGCCACTTAACCACAAGATTTACAACAGAGACCGAAAAGCATTTGTATGTGCTCGTATCCTGCTGTTTGTGTTTATAGACATCACTGATAGGCCTTACCTCGAGTAACCAACAAACACAGACCCAGAGCTTGACTCAGCGTGTAGTCTTTTAACAGTCTCACCAACTTGTAAATGTGACTGTTAAAATTCATGAGATCAGGTGAGAGAACAGAGAGAAAAGACACCTGGAGTCACAGCAGTCTGTAAACTACTCATATCACAGTTTACAAGGTACAGCATGTGAAAAAGAGTGTTTATTGGACTCTGTGCTGTGCAATGAGAAACTAAGTAGTAAGTACTTAGGAATTAAAGCAGTAAGCAGCAGTCAGGTGCTGCTGATCAAGTGCACTTGATTAATTGATCCTCAGTGAGTACGAGCACCTCTATAGAAGCAGAAGGTTTGGCAGTTCGCTGGTGTGGAGCAGACAATCCAAACAATTTGAAGTTCATCATTTGTACAGTGAGAAAAATAAATCACAAACAGAAAACACGCAGCATAGCTGCCAGTCTTCCCTGGAGTCAATGTTTCAGTAAATTTATCCCAAGGTCAGATACCATGTTCAATGTTAAAGATCACGACAGCACAAACAACCGATGGCTTGTTTGGAAGGGTTGCAAGCACGATGGTGGAGGGGTGATGATTTAGGCTTGTTTTGCAGCCACATTACCTAGGACCTTGGAGTCGACCATGAATTCCTCTCTACACCAATGTATTCTAGACCCATATGTGTTCTTATATCCAACAGACACACAAAATTGGTTCATAGAACAGGACAATGATCTCTAGCACACCAGTAAATACACAACAGAATGGCTGAAAACGAAAAGAATGAAGGTCCAGACCTCAACCTGACTGAAATGCTGTGCATAAACAGAGACATTATATGAGACAGACATTGAAAAACAGAAATTGACCCCAGAGAGCAAATCAGCATCCAATCTCTCAGAGCCAATCACGTTGCTTTGCTGATGCCTGCGTGTCGTTGACATTCACGGCTATGCACTCGCAGGCACATTCTTAATGAAACAAAGATATAGGTAGGGGTACTTATCACACTTCTTGGCTTATTATATTCATAACATGGCTTAGCATGGAGTTTGTTCAGGGCTCTGGTAGAAAACCAGAGACACTGATTGTGTCTGCAGTCTTAACTGAGGCATTAATAAAGTAGGACTTAAGGGGGGGCTTTTGAATCCCTGCTTTTAGGCAGAGTCACAAACTTATTTAAGGAATGTTTTTCATCAGATTTACTTGAAATATTTTTGTGTCCCATTTAGTATTAGAACTAAAGTTATGGCTCTATCCCCACTCATTCAGACAGTGTTCTTCATGAGAAGGATGTCATTGTGGCTCAAGAACGCCTGTGAAGCAAGATATCATGTTCCTTTCAGAGGGAACTTAATCTTTTTGTGGAAGAAGAACATGATGAGGTACATCTGTAATAACTTACTTCAACTTCTAGTTAACTTCTTCAGTTAATGGTAGTTGTTAAGGTCACGTGATAACAGATAAGGTTGTATGTGTAATGATAACTCTTGGTTATCTTGGCAGATCATTCCATGTGATACTGTCACAAGAGCTCTGGAAAAGCTAGCAACGAAATGTTGAATTTAGGCATTTTAATGGGAGAAGATTTAAGATCTTCTCCCATTTTGAAGCTTTTCATCTACATTTGTTTTTGTCCTCACAGCTTGAATTGCTCTGTGAGTAATCGAGCTGTTTGATTTTTTCTCTGCCATCTTAATGACTGGACATGATGTCAGAGCCTCATTCCAAACCAAACAGGCTTGCACTGCAACATCAGAGTCCAAATTACAAAGCTGCTGGTACCAAACTGAAGTGCTGCCTTGTTTCCTCTGCCATCCTAATTGCTGCCCAACAACAGAAAAGGCTTACTTCCAAACCAAACATCCTCACTTCCCTCTTGAGTGGGGCTTGAGTGAAACTGGGGAGGTTTGTAAGTGTGCCTTGGAACCAATTTGAAAACATTTTCACTGCCATTCTAATAATGAACGCCCCCATTCACTCCCACCCCAAACACAAGCTGTTAAGTTTCATTCATTTTTCCATAGATCGGTATCAACAGATTGTCAATACTTTATATTGTACAGCAGCATCAAGTAGCGCTGTCTCGTGCATATTCAAGTTCCTAATAAACAAACTTTTCAGTTTCTTGGAAATATTTTAATCCTGTTTTTTCTGTTCCTTCTTCTTCTGTGATTACATAACCACAAAGAGCTAATAAATACAACAGCGACACAAGGGTAGCCTGCACTGTGTGCTAATGCAGCGTTCGAGACAAGGCATGAAATTGGAAAAGACACAGACAAGAGTGTAGCGGATCATACATCATCTTCATTCTGGGCCCATTAAGAGCAGATTGCATTATTTTAGTTTTGCCCCAGTTCAAAGGTTTTATGGATGCTGACAGTGACTGAAAGGTGTGGTTCAAATAAGCTCAGCGAACACAGAGGAGGCCCAACGCTGTCAGACTGAAGCCTCAAACTGAACCAAGGGCACGGTTCATTTATCTGAGAAGTGATAGTGGGTGAATAATTAGTTTGGCAGCTATTGACTGCACATCCATCTAATGATGTTAGCTATTACAGAATGCATTCATACATTTATCTAACTAATTAAGCAATTTCTGTATATCTGTTTGTCGGTTTTCATTCAATCTCAACATCCCCTTCAAACTTGTGTCATGTGTACTGCTAAGGACACGAGTCAGAGAAACGTAGAATCTGACTGATACACGCTGAAAATTGCAGCAATACCTGCACAGCTGTTCAAACACCTTAAGTGTTTGCATTGTTTCTCCCTCTTTTAATGTTCCTGTACTTACTTTATTTTTATATTACCTTATTTAGATTAAATATTAGATTAGATAAAACTTTAATCCCTAGGGTGGGTTCCTCCGGGAAATTCTGTTTCCAGTAGCACAGCACCGACAGAAGTTGCAAAAGTATGTAAGCAGAAATAGAAATTTACCATATATATACATATACACATATATAAATATGGAGAAATATATAAATACAGAGTATATAATAGCAATAAATAGGAATAGGAATACCAGGGAATTGCACATTTCAACTATTGTGAGTCTATTGCACCGTTGAATATAGAAAAATATTGCACAGTGAAAAGGGCACTACGGCTTAGTTGTTCCCCCCTCCTTTGTCCCCTGGTTTCCCCTCCCTCTCCCCTTCAGCGAAGAGATAAACAGTCTGATGGCGTGTGGGACAAAGGAGTTTTTAAGTCTGTTGGTCCTTGACTTTGGGAGAAGCAACCTGTCACTGAACAGACTCCTCTGGTTGTTTATGGCCGTGTGCAGAGGATGCCCAGCATTGTTCATAATGTCCAACAGTTTCTTTAATGTCCTCTTCTCTGCAACTGTCACCAGATTATTTGCATTTTTCTGTGTAATTTTGAGTATGTCTTACATTAAGACATGATGGGAATCTTTTCATTTATTTATTTATTTTCTCCCCGTTTTAATCTGTAGTGGTTCAGCCCAGAACCTATTTGGGCTGTGGCTTAACCAATTAACAAATTAGCCAATACCACCTTGTTAAATGTTAACTGGTCAGCTTGTTTATTTATGAAGGTGTGATTGGTCCACTTGGATTTTTTTCTGTTTCCTGTTTTTTTTATTTAAAAGCAAGCTGTTTGACATTTTGCAATGACCCTGATGAAGGCTGAAGGCTGAAACGCATTGGTCACTTAATAAAGCTGTTTCCTAATACTTTAAGTGTCGCTGGAGTCTTCACGTCATCAAGCATCAGCATGCTGTTTGGGCTTCCCACCTACTGCATTTGCTAGAATACTGCCAAACAACTGTGTGTAAATTGCCTGTTACAGTGCCCAAGCCAGAGCCTCCAATTATCAAACCACAAGACATAAATTGCTGTATGTCAGGATATGTCAAGACCTACTTAGTCCCAATCACCTAGATGCCATTTGGGCAAACAGGGTGCTAGTTAAAAGTAACTACTTCAAAACTGGGAGAAAATCAATGTGAAATAACACACTACAAGAGTGCACCGGCTGTCCTCTCTCACCAATACGGTGAAGAAGAAAAAAGTTATTATGTTTGTCTAATCTATGTCACCTGATGTCTTGGTAGAGTATTTAACAGAGGAGATGAAACAACTCCAGGCCTCGAATGCAGGTGTTCTTCAGGTTTTAGATGTGTCCTTGATCCAACACAGCTGATTTATGTGGTTAAATTACCTCCTCAACATGTCTTGAAGTTCTCCAGAGCCCTGGTGACAAACTAATCATTTGATTCAGGTGTGTTGACCCAGGGTGAGATCTAAAACCTGCAGGACACTGGCACTCGAGGCCTGGAGTTGCCTACCCCTGGATTAGAGTATCTGGCTTGATACCTTCTGTGAGGCAGAAACCCTCTGTGCTCTTAAGATCAGGCTTTAAACTTTCCTTTTTGATAAAGCATATAGTTAGGGTTGGATCAGGTGACCCTGAACCCTCCCTTAGTTATGCTACAATAGGCCTGGGCTGCTGGGGGCTTCTCACTGTGTATTTCTTCTTCACTTAACTCCTTTCACTGTCTATGTGTTTATGTGCCACTCTGCATTTCCAAAGTGTGTCCTTTGTCCTGTCCTCCTCAACTCACGCCCATCCCTGAGCCTGGTCCTGCTGGAGGTTTCTTCTTTTTTTCTTCCCACTGTCACTAAGTTCTAGCTCCGTATGGGATTGTCTGAATGTTGGGGCTGTATTATTGTAGGGTCTTTAGCTTACAATATAAAGCACCTGGGGTGATTGTTGTGATTTGACACTATGTAAACAAAAATGAACTGAATTGAACTTAATTAGTAACTTATGAAGAATGTGGAACAGGAGCATATAATAATATCAAGGACATAAGAGTGTCTGCATAGGGAATGAAAAGTCTGCCTTATTTAAGGCGACAAAACTGTTTAAAGAGCTTCTTGCAACACAAAATGATGAGGCAAAACAGGAGACTACTATCGTTTGCACAAAACTCCCACAGATGCAGATTTGTCCCAAATAAATTAAACAACTCAGTGTTAAACACACTAAGAGGAGGAAGGCTCAGACAGACTTATCACAGCAGGTGTAAGGCTGTACTGGCCCACATTCACAGAATGCTACAGGACGAAAGATGATATTTGAGAGGAGGACCAGTGCCGTCTCCTGGCTGAGCACAGAGAGACCACATCAGTACTTCAGGCACAAAAGGACATGGAAAATGAAAGCAGCCAGGAGCGCAGGAGAAACTTCCAGGCTCCTACAATCAATTAGAACCCCGAAGGAGAATTTTGGTGCAGAGGAAAAAGCCAGAGATGAATGGATGGACAGACTCATTCATTTAAACAGTCAGATGGAAGAGGAAATGAAGGAACCAGAAAAAAATCAATGGCAGAGAAATTCCTCCTCTTTCAAAGAATTCCAAGAATTTCTAAACAAGTCTGCCCTCCGAACCTAATATTAATAATATTTTTAATTATATTCATTTTATTACAAATGCATAAAAAATAAAAACATAAAAGGCTGTTCTTCATACCTTTACAAGTTGGACAGCACCGCACAGAAAAGGTAGTTAAGATGATCTATTAATGCACAGGTTATGCTAAAATAAATTCCTTTAAAAAAAACTCCTCGAAGATTACCGTTGTAATAAGTGTGACTGTAATAATCCTCACCTCTGTTTATGCCTCTGTAACCCTGGAACATAATTTACTTCTTTGATTTCTCGCCGCACTAAGTGCTGCTGTAACAGTCTGATTTCCCCACAGTGATCATTAAAGTCTGCAATCTTAATCTGATCTTTAAAGCCGGTGCAGGCAGGGCGTTAGACAGACCGTAATCGGGCTCACCTCTTGTTTGAGGCCATGAAACCGTCGTACTCTGCAGACATCTTGCAGGACAGAGCCTGCTGACTGTGATCAGACTGGCAGTCTGTTACCACCATGTTATAACCTGGTGACAGAGACAGAGAGAGAGAGATGAGAAAGAGATACTACTGGATGCCATCTGTTTCAAAGCAGTTGCACATGGTTGGGTGTATTGATGATTATACCATTCTGCATGGTACATTATTTTACCATCAGCCATGATCAACCCTGTTTGTGATTGACAAATGATATTAGAAATGGAGAGAAAATATAAAGATAGAGATGTGTGTGATAGAGAGTGAGGAAACAATGTAACAGGGGTGAACAGAAGAAGGAAAAAACTAACAGGCTAACAGCATGAGTAGACAGCTAGGACAGCCTCCACTTACTTATCTATTTAAGACACTCCACGATATTTAGGACCCAGATTGAAAAGGATTCCCTTCAATTTACCCACAGGAGCATTTGTAAAAAACAGTCACTGATGTAGGGTGATGAGGTCTGGCTTGCAGTCTGCCCGGTTGTCATTTTTACTCGGCAAAACAGACTAGAAATGAGAGGCCAGCTGTTGCAGTCACAACAAGCATTTACAGAGTTGGTTAAGCCAGGGCTGTGGCTGTGGTTTGGGGTTTTAGTGTTTGTGACTAAAGTAATTGATGAAGTTACTGCTGTTGTGCCACATGAGTAAATGCATGCGCCTCTCTCTGTATGGGCCACGCTCATATTCATCCTTCCTAATACTCTTAGGGGGAAAAAAAGACTTCCAAAAACACAACTTCAGCTCCTGTGAGGTTACGTTGCATTCATTTTGGTGACTCTCACAACATCTGGGCACATCTGGATTTATTGCTGCTCGATTATATCAAAATGTCTGATTTTAATGTAAATTCTCGTTGCAGATTGTTGGTCGAGAGTCCTTTAACTGCCTGCCTGCAGTCTCCCCTTTGTGTCACATGTTTATTGCTGCAGTATGAGCATGGTGTTTGACAGCGGGTGTTAGTGGCAGACTTTAAAGAGGCAGCTCAGGAGCAATAACAAAATATTTCAACAGGGGATGCCTAAGGCAGCTGCCTAGTTATCCTATAGCCTTGGGTAAGAGTTATGGGTCACTTCATCTCATTCCTGTGTGCATGTCAGTATTAGAAGTCTTCCTGATGTCTGTGGTGTTGCATTTGTGCACTGTGGCATTGTCATCTTGAAACAGAGAATGAGCTTACATATTTAAGGTTGTGTGCTCCAGCATTATCTGAGAAACATCCATATAGGATTGGAAGACACATTTCATGCGCCCACATAAATTTCTGATTTAAATCTAAATGTTTGTGTGAATGAATTCAAGATCGCTGCTTACCTTCTGAAGTTAGGTCCACATCCTCTGTGTCTGTGAAATGAACGTCTATGCAAAAGAAAAAAGGAAAGTATAAAAGAAGATAAGGAATTAAAAACAGGAGCTTGTTTATCTGTCTTCTTCTCAACATCTGTAACACATCATCCTGAAAGTACTCTGATTAGAGAGCAAGAACACAACACATCATATACTCACAAGGATCAATGGGATTCAATGTGATGGAGCAATGTGACGTGACAAAAACAAGGTTCCCTACTGTGAGCTAAAACAATGAGTCATTGTACACACACATACACACACAGCATCATGAGCCAGAGTGGGTCAGAGCAGCACGATATGGCTGAGTCAGTTATTCTTTGGCATGATCACTAGATAGATAGATAGATAGATAGATAGATAGATAGATAGATAGATAGATAGATAGATAGAAG
Organism: Neolamprologus multifasciatus; assembly: GCF_963576455.1. Lineage (NCBI taxonomy): Eukaryota > Metazoa > Chordata > Actinopteri > Cichliformes > Cichlidae > Neolamprologus > Neolamprologus multifasciatus. The sequence goes on from NC_140444.1 coordinate 34,144,668, forward strand.
AGCAATACTGACATCTAGTGGTGTGAAAATGTCAGCTCTATTGTCACAGGCCGGCTGTCACATAGAGGCTGACCAGTTACACTAACAGTCAATGTACAATCAGCTATTAGCCTAGCATGCATGTCTTTGGACTGTGAGAGGAAGCTGGAGTACTTACAGAGAACCCACACAGGCACAAGGAGAACATGCAAAACTCCACCCAGAAAGGCCCCAGCTGGAAGGGGCCTGACATTCTCATTGTAAGTGGACTGGTGCCACCCCACTGCACCAATATGCAACCTGTTTTTTTTCCCTTCTTTTCCTCATTATTTACAGTTTTACAAAACACAACAATGCAGAAATGCTCAGATATAAGCAAAGTTGCAACTTTTCTTTTGCTTTGCTTTTGGTTGAGCCACAGTGAGTGTCTCTGGGGAAACTATATTCAGCACGTCTGTTATTCACCAGGAGCCTCATTTGCCTTTTGTTTCCTTTTTGTCTTTAAACCATTGTCGCTCCTACAGAAAGACGTCAGAGCACTGAAAACACTGCACTCGTCAGTATTTATTCTTTTGCAGGCTTCTCTTGTTCAACACTGTTACTGCTTCCATCATTCCTCTACCACGCTCTCTCGTGGAGGTGTAGCAGTATGTAGATTGCAGTTGCACTAATACATGTACACACAGTATATGGCCAATAGCAGAAAACAGTGAAACCAAGCAGTATGAAGCAGTTAATATGAACATACACCATTATAATAATAATAATTGCTTGTTATAATGTAATTAATTAGCAAAAATGTTACAAAAGAAAGTTGTGAGGGAAGTGGTAAAATGTGAACGAGAGCTCCAAAATTAATCCAGTAAGTTAATTTTCAGTCTATAAAATTGTGTAAGCTTCCAGGGAAATGCCCTACTAGTGTTAATTTGAGGTAACTTTGCAAACTCATGTGTTTAAAAATGGCAGGCCCACTGTCTGACTGTTTTACTAGCTGTGATTATGTGTATTTTCCTCTGTGTTTACATTAAAGCGAGTCTCCATAATATCCTCTCCGCTGCATTCAAAGAGAAAAGCTTCATCTGTTCTTAAGTACACTGTTTTATTATAGCATCCCAGTCCATCAATGAAATTATTATATCCTCTATTCCTCTCGCTCTCTCTCCCGTTCTCCCTTGAAGTGACATCGAACAGCCTCTAAATCATTACTTTGGTCATCTTAATACAGCTGAAGCTCTATCCGCCCCTCACTAGTTCTCCCAAAGGCCTTTTTTAACCTTTTTTCATCCCTTCCTGTCATCTCTCCATCACTGAAGCAGGAGAAGGAGGAGTAATGAGATACCTGGATCAATCCTCCCCCCCCCCCCCCCCCCCCCCCCCCCCGCTATCATCACGACACCACCACCACCTACGCCACTAAATCCTCCAGAGAAAATTTTGCCATTACAATTAGTTTCCCACCTCTGGCCATAACTCAAACTAAAGCACCTGCACTGAAATCAGTCAGCCTGGGACGAGGAACGAAAACGACAGAGCGTGGAGTTGGAGCGGCTCGTAAACAGTTTGCAGGGACGTTTCACTGAGGTCAGGCGGGAATGCATAAAATCTCAACTTGTTTTTCACACTCTTAAAGGGCTATTAAGTAAGATTTGTACTACCCCATGACACAAAATGACTGCAATATATCTTAATAAGGGCTCTGATCAATATTTCAGTGATTCCTTTGTAGTATGATGAGGATAATCTGGCTTCCGAATCGGACATTTGGATGCTCAGCCTGTTCGACTGTGGCACTCTGAGAAGCTTGAATGGGAACTTTGTTGAGAGTAGAAGGGGGCAAAATCATTCTATAATTGTTATGGCCAAACTGACGCTGATACCAATGGCAGCTTTTGGGAGTAAGAAAAAATCTGAATTGTGAAACCAGGCACAGGGTCACACAGCTAGCCTTCAAAATCTAAATGAAATTGTTAAATTAAATTAAGATTTAGGCCACATGCAATAACTATTTATTAACAATGGTGAATGGGTGAATGAGACAAGTTGTGTAAAGCGTTTTGAGTGCTCTGGTACAGTAAAAAGCATAAAAATAAGAAATCAATCCATTTACTATTTAACATAGCAGAAACACAGCCAGGAGACATAAGTGGACACAAACCACTTTAGCCACAGGTGGATGGATATGTTGTTATTCAACAAGTAACAACAATGTAAATTCCTCTGAATCCAGTAATAAGATATGAGATACAGTATGTCGAGGTGCTGTTATTAGCGGTGTACTGATTCTAGTAATTGTGCTATGCAAGGCTACTAGCTTAATTCTTCAATCCTTTGCCCCATCCACACTTTGAAGTTGACAAGTTGGACACCAGTGGACGTTACTACACAAAATGACTACACTACTACAAAGTTTAACACTTTCTTTGGTTGTAACATTGTTGCTACTCACTTCCTGCGTGGATGCAGCTTTACACTTGATGTGAGACTGGTAACATTCTCGCATGCTAACTAACCGAAATAACAAAACCAAGAATAAATTGCAGTTAAAAAGTGCACAATATATAATCTGAACGACAGATCCGATAGCTTTATCAGTGAACTTAGTTTCAGCTATAAAACATTTAATCTCCATTAACAATTTAGAGTTGTAAAGTGAAATACCAATGATTTAATAAAACTAGTCTATAAGATGGCAACTATGTCAAGGAACAACACACAGTGTAGCACTTTGTATCTATTATAGCATAGTTAATTATTTTTTATGACCGTGTGTCTGAATAATGCGCTACAAAAAAGGCACTCATGTGGAAATGTGTTTGTGATCCAATATTACATTTCAATTTAGCTTGATCTGCATTTTTCTAAAATGTGTTTTTTTCCTCCCCTGTAACAATTTCACTCATTTCATATGTTTATTCATTACAAATTATAGCAAAAAATCTGATAAACTTTTAATTAATTTGTGCAATTTATTGTGCTTTTTAATCAAATAAAATGCAGTTAAACGGACTCACAACTTGGAGCCTTACGCGCTTTAAGTGTCGAACTGACAAGTATTGATGAATGCATTACTACTCCTAATGACCTTTCACATTCAACAAATAACTGCCTGCTCCTCTGAGGCCAAACACATCAGACCATCAGTGGTACAGACAGCAGAGGCTGAACTCCAAAATACCGACAGCCAAAAAAGACTGACAGAGGATTTTTGGAATGCAGGTGGCGATTAGACAACAAGCTATTTATTTAACAGAAATAACAGAAGTCAAAACATATCAAATGTTAAAAATCCTAATTTCCTGTTGGATTAAAATGGTTTAAAATGTGATTTTAAACATTTATAAAATAAAGAGACAGGGGCATGTTTACCATTGTGTTGCATCACTTCTTCTTTTGGCAATCTGCAAGTTTGGGACCTGAGATGATGATTTGTTGTAGCTTTTAAAATGAGATGCTCTCCTGTTTTTGGTTTATGCTGCTCAGTAGTTAGGGGCATTCGTGTGTCATAATCCTTCATATACTGAGATATATCTTAAAAGCAGGAAATTTAATACCATAACACTTGTGCTTTGACGATATATTTTCCTCAACATTTATACTCCTGAAAAACTCCACCTTTCTAGATTGCTCATTTTACAGTGTAACAACTATTCGAAAACTTTTTTGATGGTTTGCTTTAAATTTTTAATGAGATAATTCTTCTCTGTGCATCACTCCAGATCAAACTTTCCACTCTGAATGTGAAATATCTCAGCTTCTACTGGATACATAGCCATAGAGTGTTTAAGGTCGACAGATATTCTCGTTACAGGAACAAAACATTTTAATGATTGAAATCCTCCTCACTTGTCCTCTTGCGCCACCATGAGGCCAAAATTTCTAACTTTTAGCATAAAACATTCCCTTCAGCCTCAGCTGTTGCTGATTAGCTGTTTTGTGCTAATCAACAATGTTAGTATTATAGCATTGTAAACAATGATATCTTGTTATTACTGCAACTGAAAGCATGCTACCATGATGATGCTAGCCTTTAGCTTAAAGCGCTACCAGAGACGTAAGAGTACATTGCACACTTTAAAGGGGATAGTGACAGTAGTATAACTTCCAAATTAATGAGCTGTTTTAGTTTTTATGTCCCAGAAACCACTAAAATTAAAGCTTGGAGCATTTCAACATGGCTGCCATGAAGCATTACCTGCTTCTTAAAGGACTTTACCATCAATGTATACCTCAGAAAGCTACTAGTATCATTGTAGCTTGTTGTTTCTCTGTTTTCTTTACTCCAAATGTCTAAATTGGTCATTAAAGATGTTAGCCATTTCTCCATCCCCTTATATCTGTTTCCACCTCTGAGATCATTTCTGTTGTTGGTGCTGCAAGATGTGATAGAATTTAATTTTTTGAAGATCCAAAGCTAGACTGAGGCCAAGATCATATTAGGGATTATCACAATGTATTTACTGTTTTAGGGCTTCCAACAAGCTGTTGCCAGCTGCTGTCATGGAGACAGTTTCTGTCTGCTTCCAGGTCTAAGCAGATTAGCTTCAATATTTTGTGGAAGCTGCTGCCAAGTTGGTTGACATTTCACCCCAGGTGTGTGTGTGTGTGTGTGTGTTGTGTGTGTGTGTGTGTGTGCGCGTGTGTGTGTGTGTGTTGTGTGTGTGTGTAAGCATATGTGGGTATGGGTTCATTCTGTTCTTGCAATCAGCACCTACATTTCCTTTTCTATGACTAGCTTCCGTTTTAGTATTGTTAACAGAGTCACTACACGGCGGCTGCTTCCCCCTCGGCTGAGACAGCCTGCCTGCGCAGCTTCCTGTGTATGCGTCTGTATGTTTTCATCTACCACTGGGTGTGTAGTTGCATCTTTGTGCCATTGTGTAGCTATAGATATACATATATAGAGAGAAAGAGATAAATAAATATAGGGCCTCTGTGTGTGTGTGTGTGTGTGTGTGTGTGTGTGTGTGTGTCACTGTGTGCAGGCACTACCATCGACAAACGCTAAAGCAACTTTTGTTTTGTGTTTGCAAAGAGAAAGAGGAAGGGTATAAACCAAGGCGTCTTTAAAAAAGTCTTTCAGCGCTCCGAGATGTGAAAAGAAAAGAAGCTAACAGAAATGTGCTTCCTCAGCTCTTTCATCTGGTGTCAAAAAGGAAATGAACTCTGTATGTACACTCTGTACACTGTATGTGTGTATTTAAATAGAAGAATCCTGGAATTCTAAATAGTGAAATTGCTCACTGACTTGCATAATTGACAGCACTGACACACAAACAGGCACAGTGTTCAATGAAAACCTCTAAGCCGATACAAGCGACTCAGAGTAACTTGGATTGTTTCCAGAACCTAAAGGAAGTCTGATTTAAAGGTCAGGTTCAGACAACTCAAACATCTTTAGGCTGATGGCACTGAAGTATAAGATAGATATGTTCCTGAAAAAATAAATATATTGTATTGTATACATGCCAGTAACTAGTTTCCTAAGTATAGTAACAGAAATTACCCAGATGAAGGAAAAGGGTGAAAAAAATGTCCCAAACCTCTTTGAAATTCTGCACCACAAGTACCACCACTGTTGTATGTTCAAAATGTTGGATGAGCTGTAGCAAAAGACTTTTCAGCTGAATACCCAATACCTCACAGATCAGGCTTTCCAACAGGTTTGACACTCTATGCCAATATTTAAAAATAGACCCTTACATAGTCGTGAAGTGAGACGTGCAGACTGTAAAACCAAAAAAGAACAGATTTTTTTATGTTACTCTCTGTTTGTTTGGGGTGTTTTTCACACTTGTCCCACTAGCATGAAGTGATAAACAAAATAAACGAAATTTAACTTTAATGAGCCATCAGACCTGCAGCACCAGAGCAGAAAGGAAGTGAGTGTTTTCACTTCATCTTTAGAGTCATGGCACATGGTTTGAGAGATCACATGTTTACTTTTTTCTTCTTTGTTTTGCCTGAAATATTTCTAAGAAATTAAACTCTTGAGCTTTCCGTGTTATAACAGTTTCATTCTGTCATACCATTATAGGATTAATAAATGCATTGGAGTTTCCTCTTTTATCTGTTTTGTTCACCGGGTTCGGTTATCAACAGCTTCCTGTGATTGCGTAAATATTTTTTTAAACGAATGTTCTACTAATATAGGACAGAGTTTAAATCTTTTTAAAAAATCTGGTGGTTTACTTGAATCAGGAGCTGCTGTGTGATGAGAAGAGTAAGATGTTTCAGGAAACAGACATCACACTCACGTGCGCTTTGGTTCTGGAGATCCAGGTCTCCAAAAGAAGCGCGAGGCGCGTCTTGTGGAACCTCCCGGTGGTTTTCACAGCTATGTAAACGTCCTCCACCTTCAATTCGGGCTGGCTGACATGTGCGTCCTCGGGCACCGAGCGATCTCCCATCGGCCAATGCTGTTTCGCCGCTGCTTCTGGTACTTTTCGCCGGGTTCTGCGCGTCCTTGACCAGGAAGGTAGCCTGCTGGATGGTCCGGTGGTGGATCGCACCGGGTGATGGATGGTGAACCACTATAACTTTGGGAAGGCTGCTGGTTCGAAGCTGAAAATCCACGTAGAGAATGATGAAGAAGGTGAAAATTAAGACAAGCAACCTCCGGCGTATCCATCTGTTACGCATGGTAAAGCAAAATAAATTAAAAAAAAAACTCAGTTAAATGTTGTAGGTCATTTAAAACGTGCTCTTAGCGCCCTTATTTAAAATCAACGTCATTTTTTTAAGTTCTGGGTTAATTTCGTAGCAGGTCCTCCATCACTTCTTCGTCTTCCTCCTTTTTTACAGTTCCTGAATGGCCCAATTACTAATAATTCTCACAAGTGCAGCTCAGTTTCAGAGTCGTGTCAGTCACGCACACGATCAGGGTCTAACTCGTGTCTGCTGTGATCACATAGGCAAAAACTCGCATTTCCTCTCATTTTGTGCAAAAAGCCAGAAGCGCAAAGATGTATTTGACTTTCCACTTGCAGTTCTGCGCTGTCGCCACTGTCAAGCCACAAGGAACCAGGTAATAATATTTCCTCCCGCCGCTGTCAAAATAAAGCACATCCGGTGAGGATCTGCATAGCAGCTTAAACATGCGTCATATCAGGGGTACAAGACACAGCAGGATATCACGACACTTGACGTTACTTGACGTTTACTTTGCTTTTTGAACCCCTGTTTCTCTTGTAGGTGTACTTCAAAATGCAAAAAAAAAAAGTTAACATTTTGAGGCAACGCAAATAACAGCAAAGTGGAAAAGACAGTTTAAAGATTTTTTTTTAATTCCTTAAAATGACAACATAGCTTTTTGTCATTTACAAACATTCCGACTCTTCAGAAAGTCCCTATATGTGTATGAAAATGAGCTTCCTGACAGCAAACAGTAGGCAAGACTGTCTGTCAGGACTGACATTCACAAAAGAACAATGATCTGCATCTATTATCGAACACAGCAGGAAGCTGTGCTTCAAGAACAGGGGTGAATCTTTCAAAATAAAATACAGAGCACTTTTCTACTCCTCTTGAGGACTCAAAGTACTTTATACAATATATCTAATTTGAAAAAGGTATGTTTTGTCTAAGTGCTTTCTAACTAACGTTGCCAGTCCAAGGAACTTCTCCAACAAACCATTTTAGCATGCAGACTGAAGCAGCCAGGACTCAAACCACCAACCTGCTGATCAGCAGATGGCCTGCTTAACTTCCTGAACCACAACCACTCCTGGTCAACCAAGCCATTCCGGTCTACTACCTCTGACATTGAGGAGACCCACTTTGAAAGAGCTATGTCCACATTGTGTTAACTGAGTCCTCCTAACTCAAAACATCAGTATGGTTTTGTAACATGCAGTAAACAGCTCTGATGTGTGCTACAACAACTGGCAATACATGGCCAAAAGGAGCCTTCAGAGGAATCACAACTCAATCATATTTACTGCCATGTTTTCATAAAAGCAGGAAGGACCTACAGTTTGAAAGGAAAGAAACATAGTTTGAGTAGCAACAACAACACCAAACAGAGAAGACTGGATTACAACAAACACAGAGGAGATGGGACTCTTTCTTCTGCTAACAATGCCGTTATTTCACCATCTCTTATCCACTGTATACAATATCCTGCTTTATTAAAATCACAGGTCCACTTTAAAACAGCGCAGCTTTGAAGATGCTCTGTTTTAAAGTGGACCTGCATATGCTGACAGATATTTTCTGTTGTCTATTTCATACTTGTTTGTTTTTATTTTAAATGGTAGATAGTAAGCAGGGGTTTTTTTGTTGTTGTAATTTCAGTAACTGCAAGTAATAAGTAAATAATCAAACACATAAACATATATATATATATATATATATATATATATATATATATATATATATATATATATATATATATATATATAAAGGAATTATTTTTACAGCTTTTCCATCCATTCGTAGTACACCAAAGAAATGAAGCAACGGAGAAAACAAACAAATAACAGACATGTGCCCTTTTCTTCTTTTTAATTGGCTATAAATATTTGGGGTTTTTTTGTTTTTTGGGGGGGGGTTGCCTGTCCCGTTTGGTTCTTTTGCCATCAGAATTATTGTCTAAAGGCAAAGAAAGATGCCCAATGGATTTACTTTACCAAATGGACCATCCCAGCCTTGCCGTATTGGTCTATTTGATTCACCTTTTATTGTTTATTTTATTTTATTTTCACTTGCTAAATACGGGACAGACTTGATTGGGGAAAAGAAAAGGGAGAAAGAAAGAGGGAAAGAAAAACAGCGGGGAAGAGGGACGGGATAAAGGGCAAAAAACAAAAACCAACAAAACAAGCAGACAAAAAATACAAATATCAATCACCTGGATCACCTGTTGAGAAAGAAAAAAGAGAAAACAAGCAAAGAAAAAGAGAGCAACATAATAAACAACATCATGATGATCTATGGGAATATAACAGTAAATACTAAATATTAAATATTATTGTGCAGCACGTATGATCGACAGCGCACAGTGTGCTTTGAGGTAGGAGCCAAAAAGGGTGTATTTTGTGTGTGTGAGCACCCGTGTGTACACCTGTGAGCATGAACGCGCTTATTTTTAAAAGGTTCCTTCATGTAATGATCTGCTAGAGGGTGTGGGGAGCCACAGCCCCGTCCTCCAGGGCATGAAGCAGGTATGGAGGAGATCCAGGCTCCAGACATCCAGAGGCCCTCAGAACACAAGAGACCAAGGAAGACCAACAGAGGGGCAGCTGCGCCACTATCCCAGAAAGAGCTGAGGAGAGCCCCAGATGAGGGGTCACTCAGCAGCCACGGAGCAGAAGCCAGGGGGGGTTGCAGTGACGTGCCCGTGACCTCCACCAGCAGCCAGCTGTGCCAGAGTAACCGAGCCCCAGGCAGAGGGTACCCCACCCCCGAAGGGGCCCAAGTGAGCCCCAGGCTCCAGGCCCTGACAAGCAGCCACCAGGAGTGAGCCGGTGGGTACCTGGATGCCCATCCCCGGACACAAAGAACCACCAATGTCTGAGGGCGTCTGCCACTGGCAGGGGGAGTGGTGGGGGGAGATAGGCCTCCATACCATGGAGGGCCTGAGATGTCTCCAGAGAGGTGGCATCTGATACCCGACCTGACATATTGACACAGACAAACAGGCACACACAGATACAAACATCCATTCCCACCCTCATGCTCTCATATGCAATTATTCAGCAGTCACCCAATGTGGAGACAGACATAAATAGACACTGTACACACAATCACACTCCCCAAGCGTACTCTAATCCCCAGGTTTAGGTACCCTTGCTCCTGGAGGGGGAAACTATACCCAGACCCAGGTTGTGTTACCCTTTTCCCTCGGGTGGAGAGAAGCTGTGCCAGCTCCCCCGCTGACCCCAGTAGGCACCCCCATACTCTGCAACCCACCAGGGAAAGGGGGCCCAGGCCCATCCGGGGCCCAGTTCAGCAGCGCCGCCTGGCCCCACAGAGCCCGGGACACCCCACCCGACCCCACCACAGAGAAAACCGCACCCACCCCGTCATCCACTCAACAAAATTTAAAAAAAAAAAAAAAATTTAAAAAAGGACATTTTCTGTGAATTAACTGAAACTTTCTGCTTTAAGCACACTCTGACCATGAGCTACGGAGCTGTTTTATGTAATTTTCCACATTTATATTTTGCAGTTTACACCCAAAGACTTATGTTGGCACATTTCTTTCAATTACTACATCATTATATTTATTTAGTGTGTGAAAAAACAAAATACTGTTATACCATCTTTTTCTCATATTAAAGCATCTCAACTAAATGTGTAGTTGAAGTTCCTTTCACACTGGCAGACAGAGCAGTTTCACTGCTCCAGCACACTAAACATCCCAACAGGCTGTATGTGGCCCCACGATGTAAAATGAATTTAAGTTACTTGGTTTAACAATTAACCCAGATGATGCTGAGGGTGTTATGCACTTCTGAAGCAGTTTTTATGGCAATCCCAACTGTGAAGACAGTTCACTGCTGACAATAAATGTTTACTTGTCATATCACTCTGTATACAGCTGACGCATGATGTAATCAGTTTTCCTCACCGGTTGTAGAGTTAACTGTGTCGTAGATTTCCTTTTAAAGGGATGAAGATGCCATTTTTTGTTTGTTTGCCTTAGTTATCACTGAGATGTGTCTAAAATCAGAGTGTATATTAATGTAACTGTGTGATTCAAAAGGCAGGAATAGTATTACACCAAAAAAAGCTCTTAGCATTCCTCATTTCCAACTATTATTTAGGGTTAGGGCTTGGTTGTGTTTTAGCTGCATGAAAAACGAACACATTTTCAGAAACTAGAAGCAGATTTGCAAAGAATCGCATTTACTGTCCATGTATCTCTAAACTTTTGCTGCAACTAATCTAATCTAATTCAAACATTTGATAAATTTGGAGGATAAAACTTTATTTGAAATAATTTTTATCTGTTGTGAATCTTCTTCACTTGATCTTTTTTGGGCCATGTCTTATATTTTTCTGAAGCAGAATCGAAACAAGACAAAACAAGATGTTCACTTTTGTTTTTGGAGAGCAACCATCAATCTCTGGGTCTAAGCTTATAGTGTGCTGTTTCCTGGGCTGCTCTCTCTGGAGACTGTCGCCAAAGAGAGAAAGGTTGATACAATTAATTCACCTCAGACCCTCATCGCCACCTTTGTTTATTTGTCCTTTCTCAGCGTTCTCACCTTACATCCATCCCTCCAACCCCCCTCCCTTCTCTCAGCCTCTCTCTCTCTCTCTCGCTCCCCTCTTCTACTGACCACCTGTTTTCCTTTTCCCCACTGCTACCTGACGCAGAGAGGACCAGCCCACCCACCCCCCAACCCACTCCTCCTGGTCCCGCAGGTAAACCAGAGACGCCCAAGGCACACCCTGGCCAGGAAAGACCCAGGATCGCCTTACGGCCTAGCTGAAAAGTGCTCTTTCTAAGTAAGTACATCGCGGCCCCACTTTGAACAAAGAGCCAGGGGAGTCAAGGGACCAGACCCTCTTTCAGGGCTTTGTCTCTCTGCCTGCTCTGAGCTCAGAGTCAGACACTGACTTGGACTGAACTCAAGAATTCAGATTGGAGAAAAAAATCACAAACATGCAGATGAGAAAGTTTAAAGAACTAAGAAAGAGTCTTTAGAGGCCAGGCATTAATTTTACATTTTAATTAATCTGGACATCAGATTCGAAATTCAGGTTTTTAAATACGAAGATTTTAATGGTTGTTTAACAGCTACTGAAACAAATGAAGGATAAATAAAAATTGGAAAATGACAGCACATCAATGAAGAGGAAGCTTTACTAAGGCAGCTATTTCTGTCCTAATGTGGATAGCCAGACGTTCCCCACATATCAGTGCTTTTAACGAGCTTACAGCACTAATCTAAGGTCCCACTGACAAACAAAACCCTGCAAAGGGAACCACTTAACACTAGAGGCAGGTAAAATGACCTGACCTGTGTGTGTGTGTGTGTGTGTGTGTGTGTGTGTGTGTGTGTGTGTGTGTGTGTGTGTGTGTGTGTGTGTGTGTGGCTGCACGCACAGAGCTTAAGTACCTGTAAAGCCCTCTCTCTTAACCTTCAGTCTGCTGCTGAACTGCTGCTGACATTCAGTTCAAAATTTAAAAAAACAGTCACATTGCAGACAACATTCAACTAACTACCCAGTTTCTTCTTTTTTTATAATGACACAATAAAGCCACACTGTTTCTGGTTAATTTAATCATGATACATTACAATAATGAAGCATGTAAAAGTCACGTGCACTTTCACTATAACTCAGGTATTATCCATCTATTGTCTAACTTATGGAAACAAATAAATATGTTATAACTTATAGTTATAGCATATTCATAACATACCTTCATACCGTGTACATTGAAACATACCCATAATAGACCCATTTCTGTAATACATCTATATACCTATATTACTGCTAATATATATTTTGTAATTTATCTATATTATGGCTAAAGCACTTCTGGATGGATGCAAACTGCATTTCGTTGCCTTCTACTTGTGACATGTGCAATGACAATAAAGTTGAATTCTATTCTATTCAATTCTATTCTATTCAAATGCACACTCAGATATAAATATGCTCTCAGATAGTAAATATGTTCATTTTATTATCTGGCACTGACTTCAATACATGGTGCCTGGCAGATGTGTAAGATCAGTGCCACACATCTATTACCATTTGTAATTTGCATTGCCATATTTAGGTATTAAGAAATATTTTTAAAAAGAGAAGATTTACTGAATTTATGTGAAAAATAAGCAGTGAGTCTGTGATATAGCACCATGTCAGCAGAGGGCGCTGCTAAACCTTCTAATAACCATTTCAGGGCTGTGCGCACTTCTGTATACTGAGGGTTGTCAAAGAGGAGCAGGCAATCCAGTGGTGTCATTCCAGTTCTGCCCATCTCCCGCTCAGCTTCCTGTCCTTTAGTCAGTGCCACCATCTCCAAACAATACACCACATCAGACCCAACTATCAGTTTGTAAACCTTCCCTTGTGCTGCTATGCTTCTGTCACAAATCACCCCTGACACTCATCTCCACCACCTCTACCCTGCCTGCAGACTCTTCCTCACCTCTCCTCTGCACTATCTGTTGCTTTGGATGTTTGTCTCCAGGTATTTAACCTCATATACCTTCACTGTCACACCTCCCTCTCTCTCATTCACACACTTATTCTCTGTTGCTTCGATTTCATTTCATTTCTCTTCTCTCCAGAGCATTCCTCCACATCCCCAGGTTTTCTTTCACCTGCTTCCCGCTTTCACTGTAGACCGCAGTATCCGGTGTGAACATGATAGTCTATGGAGACCCCTTCCCAACCTCATGTGTTAGCTTGTCCATTTCTACTCCATGTCCGCCACAAGCTGTAGTGTTAATAAAACTATTCTGCCTTTGCATAAGCCTCGTGGATGTGCAGAGTGTTGCCACTAGATGTCACTGCCACCACATTCAACGACTGCACAATCTGACCGACTGATCAACTGAAATTCACTGATGGCTGTTGATCTATATTTTAGTTAAAGCTTCTCTTTTTAAAGGGCCTCACAGAAAAATAACCTTTTTTACAAGTTAAAAATATTTTAACAGATGTTAAAATTTTAGAGGTTTATGCTATTTATATATAATATTTCAGAAAAATTAGAAATGAGTAACATTTATTTATCTTTAGAGTTTACAAAGGTACGCTGAAAAAACCCAGACCAAGTTGGCAAACACATTTTGCTTAGTCTGTGATACTTTGGGCTTTACACAGCTTGATTAATACACCACTGGCAAATCTTACATAGATCAGAAGTGGCCCACACCTGTATCTAACAACAAACAACCTTTATTTGTCACATACACAATTATACAGAGTACAACATGTAGCAAAACTCTTGTGTCCGAGCTGCAGACATAGCCTCGCCATTCCAGCAGTTGGTATTAAGCATGGGGGTCTAGCCAGGAACGGGTGGGAATCAAACTTGTGACCCCTGGGCCAAAGGTGTGTAGTCTTACCACCACACTGGATCGATTGCAGATTGGTTAGATGGTGCAGACTTGACTTTTTCAATGACAGCTACAGCTACTGGGGATCAAGCTAGTCTGACTCGCCTCTGGATCTTGGGAGTGACAAGACTTTCGCCCAGTTCTTCCAGGAAAAGCAATTTGAAAGAAAAAGAAATGAAAAAGAAAGGATGACCAGTACTTTGGTCAACACAAAAAGTGACCCTTAACATAAAAGAAGGTCATCCTGAATCACCATCATCAGTTTAGGTTAATTACAGCCCAAGAACAGTATTGATAGGGGCCATATTTAAAGCGAATGTCTATTGCTACTGTGGAAGTGACGTAAAGACATTGATTTTGTTTCAAAGGTTTCTGGCATCCTTAGATAAATGGCACTTTACCCAGTAAAAGTTTGCATCTGTGTGATTTTGAGTGACATAAAAAACTTCATGTATTAATACTAATTTACACCATACAGCCCTACTCCAAAAAACTGTCATAGATTTAACTGTGAAGTTGGGTTTCAAAAATAAGTGTTTAAGGTTTTTAGAGCATGTCAGCAGTGTCAGCACAGAACAGACCATCAGGGTTGCTGCTCAGACTTGTATAAGTTTATGTTAGCAAACTACTGAAACAAACAATAACTCAGTGTAAAAGAAGAAAACTAAAACAAAAAGGAAGTCTAAGCATGTACATTTTGTTTTAGTTTTATGTTGTTGTTGTTTTAAGTGCTGGATAGCTGTACTGTAATAGGAAAATCCTAGGGGTTTGTAGAGGACTTTCTTGAACCATAGCTTCCCCTGACTCAGACGGGTTCTCCTCCACACTGTCCTCATTTATAAAATGTTGACAAACTGAAGTATTACGGCTAACAGGTGCATTTTTTCCATTTCAGTGCAGCCAGTATAGGCCTACTGCTAAAGAAACAAATAGTAAAAGTAGATCCTGAGTATTTCCCACTGAGTTAACACAGACCAATTTAAGTCTTTCAGCAGCAACCAACCAACCTGCACAGTGAAGTCATGTTCTGTACTGGAACAAGATGGCGCTAAATATACTTTGAACACACTTATTTCTTAAAACAGCTTCACAGACGGTGTTAAATCTGTGATAGTTTTTTAGAGTAGGGCTCCATGGTTAAGTTAATTCAATTCAATTCAATTTTATTTATATAGCGCCAAATCACAACAAAAGTCGCCTCAAGGCGCTTCATAGATACAGAGAAAAACCCAACAATCATATGACCCCTATGAGCAAGCACTTTGGCGACAGTGGGAAGGAAAAACTCCCTTTTAACAGGAAGAAACCTCCAGCAGAACCAGGCTCAGGGAGGGGCGGGGCCATCTGCTGCGACCGGTTGGGGTGAGAGAAGGAAGACAGGATAAAAGACATGCTGTGGAAGAGAGACAGAGATTAATAACAGATATGATTCAATGCAGAGGTCTGTTAATACATAGAGAGCGAGAAAGGTGACTGGAAAGGAAAAACTCAATGCATCATGGGAATCCCCCGGCAGCCTACATCTATTGCAGCATAACTAAGGGAGGATTCAGGGTCACCTGGTCCAGCCCTAACTATATGCTTTAGCAAAAAGGAAAGTTTTAAGCCTAATCTTAAAAGTAGAGATAGTGTCTGTCTCCCGAATCCAAACTGGAAGCTGGTTCCACAGAAGAGGGGCCTGAAAACTGAAGGCTCTCCCTCCCATTCTACTTTTAAATACTCTAGGAACAACAAGTAGGCCTGCAGAGCGGGAGCGAAGTGCTCTAATAGGGTGATGTGGTACTACAAGGTCATTAAGATAAGATGGGGCCTGATTATTTAAGACCTTGTATGTGAGGAGCAGGATTTTGAATTCAATTCTGGATTTAACAGGAAGCCAATGAAGGGAAGCCAAAACAGGAAAAATATGCTCTCTCTTTAGCTGTAGAGTTTCCTGTCTACCTTAATGCATACATGCCTGTAAGACAATATTCAGGGCACGAGAGTGGCGCTTAAACTAATGGGAGGTATGACATTGCGGAAGGCTATTCCTGTCTGCTTACCACGCCTCTTCACGATAACGTGGAAGTCAGGAAATGCTTGTGTTAATGTCAGGAACGGAGTGATCGGGCAGCTCAGAGCCGATCCGGGGAAGCGGACGGAGCCGACCGCTGAGATGGCTCAGGCGAATATCTCGGTGACGGAGAGCCAGTTCAGGTGTCCCATCTGCCTGGACATCTTGAAGGACCCGGTGTCTATCCCCTGCGGACACACCTACTGCATGGCATGCATCAACAGCTACTGGGACCGGGTGGACTCGGGTCAGTTCAGCTGCCCTCAGTGCCGGGACACGTTCAGCCCTCGGCCGGTGCTGCGGAGGAACACTGTGCTCGCCGAGGTTCTCGGCAAACTCAAGCTGAATGAGATTGACACCGCGCCGGAGGTCTACCTGGGGGGAGTCGGGGAAGTTCCCTGCGACTTCTGCACGGCGGAGAGTAAACTGAGGGCGGACAAGTCGTGCCTGGTGTGCCTGGCGTCTTTCTGCAAGCTTCACGTCCTGCCGCACCGTGAGGTCGGTACTTTGCGACGCCACAAGTTGGTGCCAGCGGTAGAATGTGTGGCGGAGAAGCTGTGCGCTCAGCACCGCCTGGGGCTGGAGCCCGAGGGGAGCGGCTCCGAGGCAGGGGCTGCGGTGGAGTGGAGCGGGTACTGCCTGCTGTGCCAGGCCGACCAGGAGGAAGCGCCCAGTGTGGAAGCGCAGAGAGCTAGGAGACAGGTACTGCTGAGAGAAACTCTGAGTATTGTTATAATACAGCACAGAGTTAAGACTCTCACATTAAGTCAGGATACCCCGAAAAGTGTGTGTGTGTGTGTGGTGGTGGTGGGGGGGGGGGGGGGGGGGGGGGTTCACTTCTAAAAAGAAAAACATTGTTCGATCAAACAAACAGGAAATACTTGCTTCTTCTCTTTTCCTTCAAATAAACTTAGTAGTGTTGAACTGAACTTACAGAATCCCCACAAAATACTGCAGATAATAAGCTGCTAAGTACGACTTTAGTCTGTAGGAAGAGTCCAAACGAGCGGAATCGATTAACTAAATAGATTTAGATTTATAACTATTGCACTGTAAGGACGCCTTAAGCAGCAGTTGGCTGAGGTGATGCCACAGAAGTTAAATCATGCAAAATGATGTCTCAGTACCTGGACAGAGGAGATAAAACACACTCTGTTCTGTGCCAAACACCATCAGAAATAATAGCTGCACTATTTGTCCTGGCTTCAGATTTAATCTACAATCATTAAGTTAGACCTTATCTTGCAGACGGTGCTCACAGCTTCTCTTAATGCTTTCCAACTTTGTGGATAGCAACTACAATAAAATCTTCTTCTTTTTTTACATTTTAAAATAAGCTGCATCAATGCATCCATACTTTAGTTAAACCTGAGCATAATGAGCATACATGTCCTTTCATTATGTTTGCAAATAATTTGATTTGTTAGGTTTAGGAAAATCCTAACAGTGTAGTTTGTTGGTTCCTAAACCCAACCCAACCGCACTGAAAACACCCCTTATTAATATCAGTTTCACCTTCATCCACATGATGTTTGTGGGTGTGCTGTGGAGTATTTTATTAGCAATTTCCAAAGCTGCAATTTACAGTAACCATCCAGATAATTTTCAATGGTGGTTTGCAAGCCAACTAACAATTACTTAGTAATTACCTCCCAGTTTAGCATTTATTAACGATGTTGCTTATGAAGAGTTATCAGTCTTTTAAAAGATAAGGCACTTGTATAACAGCTGTGTTATATGAGATATTTTACGAGCTTTCACCACATGGACAGTAATTCCCCCGAATGCAGTAAAAATGCTCATGTCAAATATCTGCATGGATGTCTTATTCTCTAATTGTTTGTCTGTCCACCTCTCCATCTGTTTCTCTGTTTGTCTGTCAGCTCCAGCTCCAGGAGTCTCAGAGGATGGTCCAGGGGAGGATACGGACCGGAGAGAGAGAGCTGCAGGAGTTTCAACAGAACTTGGAGTCTCTCAAGGTGACAAAAACACAAACACACCCAGTATGTCCTGATGATTCTGTGGCCTGTGGGTAGTTCTTGGTACTGGGAAATTAACTGGTACACCAGGAACTTACCTGGAAAATGTTAGCTGTTGTCACCCAACACCTCAGCTTCTCTTACAGAAAGGACAAACTCATAGACACACCTGTGTCACAGATCAGTAGAAAACTGCTCATTGGGTATAGGTAAATGTATGTGTCATGGTAATTGGGCTATTAATATCCTTAAAAGATGACTTTTCAAGTAGTAAATGTAATTGTAACAGGACGCCTTTTTAGAGTTAATGACAGGCCGACCAGATGTAACCTAATGTCCAAAGATGTCTAGTACTTGTGGTGTATCGCACTAATTAACAGAAGCAAACTAATCCATCAGCCTCTAACACTGGCTTGCTGAAACTTTTGACCACTCTTCTGTGATAAATGTCTTCATTTTAGTGGGCTTCGGCTCTCCTGTTCCCACCTTTGGATAATCTAACGTGCCTAGGACCATTACCATTGTTGAAAGTTCCACTATAGTCTCAATTTAAAATTTCAGACATGCCTTCAAGCTTTCTTCAAGCAGGTTGATATGATGCCGATAGTTTTCTAGCTCTCCATCCGTTAACATGGCAATGAACCCCAAAGCATAACATTTCCACCACCATGCTTCACAGCAGGTGTGACTTCCACTGGCACATCAGCTCTTGGGCTGAATTTACTGGAGCAACCAGTCGAATATAAAATTAACGCTGACATCTGTTTGAAATCTATGCAGCTTACACTCACTAGACACTTTATTAAGGACACCTTGCTTGTAACAGGCTGGACCCACTTTTACCTTCAGAACTGCTCTAGTTCTCCATGGCATAGTTTTGAAAAGGTGCTGCTCTGTTGGCTGCACATCCATGATGTGAATCATCCCAAAAATGCTGCAGTTTTCGTTGGCTCTACTCATTTATTCACACCACCGTGTTGCAGAGCGTAATGTGAGATGGAAACCTGCTCAGTCCTCTTTGTGTTTTTAACACTGTGATATTTCATGACACTGACCTTGAAATGAGTGTAGAGAGAGACAGTTGGTAAGCCATTAAGAGTCAATCAATTCAAAGGGAGACAGGAAACCACTGGAAAGATGTTGAAACAGACACTGTGAAATAACTCTGTGCTCTCCTTTACTTCTTTCTGTTCAGACTTTTGTATAAAAATCCACAAATTTCTTTTGTTTGTTTTTAACAAAATCCTGTAAACTAATGATTCATATTCATATGCTCTATAATGACACCAAGTCTGCTTTAACTGAGAATTATGTGGGTTTTGAAATTATTAATAACAATTTAATATTTGTCTTTTTTTCAATTCCAGCTACTTGTTTGACATTCAGTATTTTTAATGTATCCTGTTTTTTAAAAAATGACCTCTAATTCAAGTATCAGTTGTATATTTTGAGTTCACTGTGACTGACCAACTCTTTTGTTTTAACGTTAAGTTATTTACAGCTGTAAAAAAAAAAATACACGCATACGCTCGCTAACTGTTTTTGATTTTCTCTCAGGTTATCATAGTTAAGTTGCATGTTGTTATTGTTATTATGCAATGTAGGCAAGACTCACGCAAATCTTTCCCCTGCACACAGACATCCTGCCCTCCGGGGATCGGGTTAGTTCCAAGTACAGTGCCAATTTGTATTCTAGTTTCTCTGACACCCTTTCAGACTTCCAGGAAAGCTGTTTCTCCTCCCTCCCCCGAGCATCGTCTCCTTCCATCCACTCTTGGGAAGTCACTCTATCCGCTCACAGTAACCTCAGACAGATACCCTGTCATCTTGGCTTGTTGCTCTGGAGGTTGAAATTGTAATCATGTGATTCTGGTTAGTTTGCCTGTTATATTAGCAAATTAAAAAATATTTTAATTTAAATTTTGATTTTTAATTTTAAAAAATCCTAATTAAAATGGTAATGGATCTACTTAAACGTGCAGGATGTTAAATGTTTATATTTAGTGTATTTTTACTCATAAAACGTACAAAAAACTAAATGGAAAAATTTTTCATTCTATCCCAAAAGGTTGAAATCTAAACTTCCCACATATCCACAATGTAGTTTTGTAATTTAACAAATATAAAGTGTAATATTCTCTTTAAAGTGCTGAATTGGTCAACATTTTTTGCAGTGAATATATTGGGATAACATTTTCACCATATATAAAGAAAAAAAGAGTGAATTGAGTACTGTGTAATAAAGTGATATGACACAGGGAATAAGAATTGAACATGCTAACTGAAATGTATTTTATACTTGCTAAAAAAGTCTTTGTAGCTAATGACACCTTCAAGATACCTCCTGTACAGAAAAACTGCATTGCTCCGATGTGATTTTGGTCCATTCTTCCACACAAGCTGTCTTCTGATCTTAAAAGTCCACCATCATTTCGTCTTCTGCATCCTGGTTGATGGCAGCAGATTCTTGTCTCTGTACATTTCTCCATTTATCCTTCCTTCAGTTATATGAAGTCTGCCAGTGTCATATATTGAAAAACAGCCCCGCACCATGATGTTCCTACCATCAGGCTATGGGTTGATGTGCAGTGCCACAATGCTCTGCGAGTGTTCAAGTTGTCATTACCTGTAGTTTTTAGCCCTAATATGTGGCTACATACTACAGACTGTGTATAAAAGATGGACCTAACCACAGCTGGGCAATGATGGCCACCTTATGTCCATAACAAACCTGTTGGTTTGTGATTTCCAGATTATGAAGCCTCAACATTAGATATAAGAGTTACTATAATGGGTGAAATAAGTAATGCTAGCAAACTGCATCCGTAAATCGTGCATATTTCATGCACAGTCGCAAATAAATGCTAATTGATGCCAAATAACAGACTAATAAAACACTGTAATTTTACTCACCATGCCCAAGCACTCAGGGAGACACCAACACTAAAATAGACAAGGTCTATTTTCAAATTACCAAAGGTGACGCCCAACTGATGGCTGCTAGCTTCTTCTGGGCGTGCCATCAGTCAAAGCTACCTCGCCTTATTACGCCCTAAAAATTCCAAACAAGTGAGTAACACAAAAATTCACTTACCATACAGTTATAGTAAAGGTGAAATTGATATAGATGTTAAATAAAGTGTTTGCACTAGGCCATAGACCTGTCAGTGTCACTGCTAAAGTTGGATATTTTAACATGGGAGTCTCAGTGGATTCACTCTTGGAGGAAGCCTCATTTATGTTTTTTTGGCGTAATTTTTCGTCACCAAAGTTTTCCACTTGTTAATTACCCATATAATTATGTTCAATGTAAGAAAGTTTGTATGCCTGGATGAAACTACAATAAGCATGTCTGTGAAATAAGAATTTTTCTCACTCCTAATGTAGAGAGTGAGGCCATTCGAAATGACATGGGTTTCTTTTTGAAGGATGTCATGAAGATATGTCTGTTAATATATCATAAGGCTGTTGAGGATGCCATCAAAGAGTTTTCCAGAAGATTGCATTATGCCGTCTTTAAATACATGCTCTGTTCTACTCTAATGTGCGTCTTTTAGGTGTCGGCGTCTGCTGTTCTGGAGGATGGTGAGGCTCTGTTTGCTGATATGGCACTATGCCTGGAGAAAACCAAGGCGGAGGTGAGTAGCAGGAGCTAGAAGCATAAGTTCTAATATTGCCAGTATTTGTAACAGTAGCAGCTCTGAGGAGAATAATGTGAAACGTTCACAGTTTTGTAAGGGAATTAAATCTTTTGCTTGTGTGCTGTAGGCCCGAGCGAGGCTGGAAGCGAAAGAGCGCGCAATCGTGGCGAGAGCTGAAAGTGACATAGAGCTGATGGAGAAGGACCTGGAGGAGCTGAGGAGGCGAGACGAGGAGATCAGCCAGCTGCTGCAGTCTGAGGATAATGCTCATTTCTTACAGGTGAGGATGAATGCAGTTTGCTGGTTACAAAGGGAAGGAAGTTTGTTACATTATTATATAAGTTTGTTCATGGAAAGACACTAGGTCGGCTTAAAAGTCATTCTTTAATATCACTTACTTATATACTGTACTTACTTAAAGGAGACCTGTTATATGTTTCCTTATTTTCTGCCATATGCTGACATTAAACATGGCTAAACTTGATAATCATGAGGGACACATACGTACATGTGATCTTTGTGAAGCAAAAAAGATTTCAGAGTGCTCTAAACGTTCAGTTCCCGAAATATTTTTGTGTGGTCCTCTATGATGTCACTGAGATCAAATATAGTCATCTAAGGCACACAGCTCTGGTTATGAGCACAGAAGCCCCTCCCATTACCTACCAAACCTTCTGTTTCTGAGTCTCAACCAATCAAAAAGAAGAAAGCTTAAAAAGAAGGTGGCCACACAGGGAAAGGAGCTTAAACAGACAAGAAACGAATTTGGGTAGCTGCACCAAGGCCTAATATAAGATGCATACACTGCCCCCCCAAAAAAAAAAAAAATCAGATCTCAGTGAAGCAACTCACGATGGATATTCTTACTGATGTGGATTCGATAATGTGTTAGGAATTAGAAGATGCCACATGATTTAAAGGAAATGAAAAGACACATCAAAAATCAAAATGAACAAATATTGAGGTAGGTTAGTCCATTTGATAAAATTTAATTGCAGCAACTCAAAGTAGTACTCAGTAGTTTGTTAGGCCCTCACAGTTTGTATGCATGTTTTTGGCAACTCCAATACAGTCCTTGCTTACCACCTGTCCTTCCCAGCAAACTGAAACAGACGTTGTAGGTCACTGGACACAATCCCATCATGAACGTGCAGGTGCAAGTGTTCGGTTTATTGGTGAAGTTGTAGAACTTTGTAATTCCATGACGGATGAGAACAAACTGATAAAATATTGAACTAACTTCAGAGTAAAAGAAAGAAAAGACTTCATTCTCACATTTGAGACACTGGGGCTATCAGATGTTCTCAATTCTTTCCAGAAAATCATCAATTATCCAAACGGCTGCTGATTGATTATCTGTTAATGGCTCATCAATTAAAACAGAATTGGTTGCTGCTGTGCTTTAAAGGTCGCCTGCACATCAGCCACTTTTACTCTCGATTGTTCTCACTCAGAAAAATCGAATCATTAGCAGCTCTTGTATTGGATACTCACCCATTACTGTTAATGCATCCTGGAGGACATAAGAACTCACCTGAGTGGCTACTTAGAAAGATCCAGTCATTAGTGTGTGAACGAGTTATGAGCAGGAAGAACGGATGAAAGGAGAGAATAAGTCAGCAGTGGCTAGTGGAAAAAGACGGCAACTGCCTAAGTGTTATTTTCAAATTTAATTGTACAAGGAATGGAGGGTGGAGGGTGGGGGGAAGGCGGGCCAAATCTGCAGCGCCTGGAGTATAGTTTCCACTCTTTTCTCATCGGCTCAGGCCACCCAGCTGCTCTGCATGCCTTTCACCACTGGTCGGCACTCCGGCACCCTCAGCCTGCCCACGGAGGCCTTCAGTGGTGCCAGGAGAGCACTGGGCCACCTCCGTAGCCACATAGAGGAGGTCTGCAGGGAGGAGGTCGACAAGATCACCCCCGCAGGTAGGTAGCACCACCTGGACTCAGGATGAGCTTCAAAGATGCTAACACCAACTCACAGCTAGGGATGGGAATTGATAAGAATTTAGCAATTCCATTATCAATATGACTTATCAATTCTCAATGGCTCTTAATGAGAATATCAAAGATGTTACATTCATGGGAATTAATAACAT
Organism: Neolamprologus multifasciatus; assembly: GCF_963576455.1. Taxonomy (NCBI): domain Eukaryota; kingdom Metazoa; phylum Chordata; class Actinopteri; order Cichliformes; family Cichlidae; genus Neolamprologus; species Neolamprologus multifasciatus. Next base: position 34,168,443 of record NC_140444.1, read on the forward strand.
GCCGAGTGGTCAAATGTTTGTGCATGTTGGAGGTATTTCTCCTCTTTGTTGTGATCAGTGTTGGCGTCATTACTCAAAAAAGTAAATAAAAAAGTTATTGCAGATATTACACAGAGCAATTTTCTAAAAAGTAACAACGTACGTTAATTAATTACACCCAGGAGAAAGACATTTGTTATACTACTCGTTACGTTCCTTTCATGTTACTTTGTAAAATGACCTGAAACACTGTCAACAATATAAACCTACAGGCCCACACACCAACACAGATCCCTGTCCTGATGAGCACACACGTGATTCTTAGTATTTTGGTGTCAACACAGAGCTGACAGCACAAATCAAAGATGAAAACCAGCACAAAGAGACTTTAAAGCGGTCGACACAGGAGTTCTACTTTAGGAATGTGGACAGGTAGAAACAGGGGCTGCAGCCTGACTGCTCATCAGTTAGTTACCTGTTGAAGTTCAGCAGCGGCTGACTTCACAGCAAATGATGGCTCATTTTATCACAGTGCTGGACTTGGTCAGCATTTACTCAGCTTTAACGTCAATCTGGGCTCTTGGTTGGCTTAGCGTTAGCATTAGCATTCTGTCTTTGCAGGTGCTTGCTAAGAGTCAAAGTTGTAATGTAATGTCCATATCCACGCCAAAGACTGCGCCACTATTTTCCTCCTCCGACACACGAACTGAAATCAGCTGGTCGTAGCGAGAGTGCAAGAGGGATCGATAGGCAGGAAGATTCCAAGGAACTGGCCTACTGGGAACCGGTTTTTGTAGAGAACCGGTTCTCGATTCCCATCCCTACTCATGGTCTATATTTGGATCATATCACAAGTCTATTTATGGATTCAAAATACATATATAAGCTGTATGTGCACTGTATTATTATTGTTATTGTTGTTATTATTTCTCTTCCAGTTAATGATAACTACAAATCTGGTGGAGAGCATGTAAAAAGTAAGCACAACAAACACGACACACACAAACATGCACAGTCAAAGCTCAGGGTGACCTGTTTTTACCAGGTTTTCCATGACCTTTAACACGGAGTAGAATTGTTAATCATTGATGCTGAAGAGGACCGGGATGAGCTCCTCTCTATTCTAATCTGTTCATTTTGGTGTCATTTGAAGCAGCACCGTCCACATTATATTAGGGGGTTAGCACAAAGATAGTGGAGCTAATTAAGACATGGTGTGATTAAGGGATTGTAGCGTGGATCCATCAGTCCTCAAGTTTCTGCAGTAGTCCACATATTATAGAAAATATTTCATTGCTGTAAAAAGTGTGAAACAGTTTTCTTGCAGCAAAACCATTACATTAAAATTCAGTGTGTTAAATACGTTGCAGCTGTTTACGGACAAACTTCAGACATTTTATCGTTCCATCCTTTTACTATTTTATAAGCATGTTAGCACGCTGAGATAGTGGACACTGCATGTTCCCATGTTGCTGATAGCATTTTTCTCAAAGCACTGCTGTAACTGCAGCCGGCATAACTGCAGATTTGTTATTAATTCATTTTTTATATTCTTTTCCTAAGAGCTTTTTTAACCTCCTAAGACCCCAACTCTTCCATGGCAGCATTTTTAATTTCTCTTTGCTATTTTGGCTGATTGGGACCTGATGAATGTAAATGTTTGTGAATGTTTTACCTGATTTTTGTTTCTGAGAAAAATGAGATTCACATACAGTATGAGGACATTCACATTAAATTTCAATAGAACAGTGGCAGTGTAACGTCCTCGTAAGTGGATATCAGGCCCTTGTAGAGCAAAATTTGGTATTTTGGTCTAAATAACCCAAAATATGTAGTCAATGTGGACGCCAGGTCCTAGGAGGTTAAATTGGGTTTTTGTGGGGGTTTATGTGCTCAGAGGGGATGTTTCTTTCTTTCTTTTAATGGAAACTCTCCAAATTTGTGAATTTGACTGAGTGGCATGTTGTTTGTTGTGACATTATTTCAAACCAAATATCATTCATACCATTCATATCTGTTGTATTGGGGAGGTGGCCGAATTCACAGTGCGGTGAACTCCAAACCTCAGCAAATGCAACTGTCTACAGGGCAACATGCAACCAGGGGTAAGTGGCAAGAAGATAATGTAATATAATGTAATGTAGTAATACTTACTTTGTGTACAAAAACAGTCTCTCACATTTTTCTGGAGGAATTGTGGCTCACTCTTCTTTACAATGTTGCTTCAGTTCATTACACAGCATTTCAGTCAGGTCAACTTGGCCATCAAAACATCCTGATTCTTTTATTTTGAAGCTGCTGAACATGACCTGACATCTCACTTCAGTTTACTTTGGTATAAAGTGGAGACTGCGAGGTGCCCGGGTCCAGTGGCTGCAAAATGAGCCCAAATCATCACACCTCCACCCCCATGCCTGGCAGTTAGTGTGGGGTGTTTCTGCTCATATGCTCTGGCTGTTTTCCTCCAAATGTGGTGCTGTGCATTTTGGCCAAACTGTGTGGTCTCATCCCACAGGACATTGTTCCACAAGTCTTGTAGTTTGTTCAAATGCAGCTTTACTGTGCTGCCATGTTTTTCAGAGAAAAGAGGTTTTCTCTCAAAAACCTTTTCAAATAAAAAGCCTTGTTCAGGATTTTTTCTAATTGTGCAGTCATAAACTTTAACATTTAACATGCTAACTAAGGCTACGTCCACACATACACGGGTATTTTTGAAAACGGAGATTTAATGTTTTCGTTTTAAAAAAATAATCCCGTCGACACGTAAAGGCAGAAATGAAGGAAAACGCTGCTAGGAACATGCCAAAGCAGCAGGTGGCGATATATTCCTAACCGTGTAGAAATGTTGGCCAATCAGAAGTCTAGAAACCTCGGCGGGAAATAGTAAACAAAGCTGGGGCATAGAAGCAGAACCGAGTAGTATGTGTGGAGGGACAGTAACTGTGTGTGTATATGTAAGCATTTAAACTCTGCAGAGAGTAAAATTAACAGTAACAGTATTGTTGAAATTAATTTTACCGAAACAATAACGTGGCGCACAGTGGGACGTCAAAAAAGGCGCACACCTTTGACGCTGCATTTTCTGTGTTTTCTCTGTTTTTCTCGTCCACGTAAATGCAAAAACTGAGTTTTTAAAAATCTCAGTTTTCAGTGACCGAAAACGCCGTTTACGTGTGGACAAAAGGTGCAAACGCATAGAAAAATCTGCATTTTCAAAAATACCCGGGTACGTGTGGACATAGCCTAAGGCCTTTAAAATCTGCTCACAATCAAGTGATTTGATTAGCAGCACCTGGCTGCTACCCACCATCCCTATAGAAACAATAAGTATGCACTTAGTTTTTCACCAGGCTGCATAGTGTCATATGAAATGTTTCTTTTCACATGACTATAATTTAATATAAATATGATATATCCAAATGACATGAGATCCTGCCTCTCCCAGATCCTGGTTCTGTTAGACGTCTCTTTCTGTTAAAATGGAGTTTTTCTTTCCCATTGTTGCCAAGCGTTTCCTCATAGGGGATCGCCTTATTTGGGGGGTTCTCTCTGTAATACTGTGGGGAGGAGACTGTTGCTGTGAATTGGTGCTATATAAATAATACTGAACCGAAATGCACTACTTTGGTGTGCGCTCCCCAGTTTGGGAGATTTCTTTTGCCTCCTCTTGAATATCAAGGGACTTGCCCTGTTTTACTCAGTGCATCAGGGAAATACAATTATAGCCCAGGTACCTGTGAACTGATGTGTGATAAGAGGCTTACTCTCATGACAACAACACGGTGTTAAAATTAATGGCATAGCTAGCTGCACACTTCCTTTGATTGTCTGATATTGTTAGCCGAAAGGAAACAGGTCCCACAAGAAGCCTCAACAATAAGGTTTGTGTAATTTTTAAGTAACCAGATTCAAGGAAAGCGACATTACAAGTGTTATCTCCAGTGTCACTGCATTACAGAGAAAGATCTGCATCAGATGGATAACAAAGGAAAATGTATCACAGTGGGGATTTTAATGACTTACTATTCCACCACCATGCTACGAGGTGGCATGGTGGTGGGTTGGATAGCACTGTTTAAACCGTGCTTGAAGTGTACAAAAAGTGCTGTGTGAATGTGTTGTGCTTCTGGAATCAATAAGACTAGAAAGGCACTTTTAAAGGGGCTTTTAAAGTGCACAACATTACATAAGTTGAAATAAGTACAAGGTAGTGTATAGAGTTTAGCAGTGCAGACCGTTCTGCAACGCTTAATTCGATTTTCATTAAATTCTTAGATTGTACCACCTTACAGAACCTCTAACATGGTTACAGTCTGATTCTGTTTGTTCAGAAATCAAAAATGCGAGTCCCAGAGTCAACCTAATCATGGTGTGTTCATTATTAACATGTTACAAATTTAACAAATGCCAGTAAAGGTTAAGTTATGTGTTCAATAACTACCTTCCAACCAAGCCACCCACTCTTGGTACTGCTGAACCTTGGACAGCGGCGGTCAGCCATCATGATAAAGGGCCAACAGCATGAAAACGCTGCCTCGAAGTTACTAAACTGCACGTAAACATGTTTCCTATTTCTGTTTAAGCTGGTTTAAAATACAAAGAAATGTTTCCATTTGTTAACTTGAAAACTTTTGTGGTGTTCCCAACGTGCTATTCAAAAATCATTCAACATTTTGCTCATCTTCCCTCTACCGCTTAAGCAAAAGAAGATAAAAAATGTTTCGTTAGTGGTCCAGGAATGGAATCACAGCGATCTGTAAGATAGTGAAGCATGGGGAGCTGATAAATTTTGAGGACGTGTCAGATTTACGAGATCGGCAGGGAAGATTTTTATCGTTACCTACAGGTTCAGAGCTTCTTCCGGAAGGAAATTAGAATGCTTGACGCAGATGCTAGTGGGGTGATCCAAATATTTATGGATGCTTATGGTGAGAACATTGTAAGAGGTACTATAGGCAAAATGTACAGAAGTTTTACAGCTATGAAAAAGACCTCAACAAGATATGTCAGTCATTGATGGGAAAAAGAAGCAGGTATAACTATCTCAGAGGAAGATTGGTTGCGGATGTGGAAGAATGTGTTATCTACCACAAATTCTTTAACATGGCGAGATTTTGGATGGAAGAATTTAATTAGATTCTTCATCACACCAAAGCAGAAATCCAAAATAAGTGGTTCAGGCGCTTCATGCTGGAGGGAGTGCGGGGAGGTCGCTGCAGGTTGCTTCCATGTCTTCTGGTCATGCCCTAAACTGAAGACCTTTTGGGAGGAGATTAAACAAATGGTGATGGATGTGCTGGAAGTAACACTGGACTTCTCCTTTAGTACCATGTACCTCGGGAATATCCCTGAGGATATAAATAACAGAGACTCATACTTACTGAAAATAATTATGGTTGCATGCAAAAAGGCAATTACTAAGTGTTGGTTACAGACAAGCCCCCCCACACGGAAGCTGGTCATAGACATTATTAACACAATTCATCATATGGAACTGATTACCCTCTCACTGCGGCTACTGAAGGAGAAAGGAGAGAGACTTTGGGAACGATGGGATCGTTATACGTCAAGAGACTAGAAACTGATACCTCTGTGATGCAGAGGGACAGCTACGAATTTGTTTGAATGGAACATGCACCTGTGTAATATGTTATATGTGTAAGTAAAACAAGGCGTTGTGTATTTTGGAACATGTGAACATATGTGAATGTGTTGGTTTCCCTTGCCCTCTTTAGTTCTGTATGTAAAATAAGATGAAAATCAATAAAGAGAAAGTGTTAAAAAAAATGTTTTATTGATACAGTTTTGTTCAGCAGGCACTTTTCTGTTTTTTTGTCTCGTTCAAGCAGCGCCAGTGTCGTTCCCGCTGTCCTCTCTGTCTCTGCAGGCGCCTGATCAGAGGATGAGGGCAGCTTTCCTCAGGTGTAAGTATATCATCTTTTTTCCCTTAAGTATGACTCAGAAGCATGCTTTTTTTCCTTTTTTTAGTGCCTTTTTTTTAGTCCCTGGTACACCCATTGAGAGCAAGCACCCTAATTGTCATTACCCATCTTTCTCTGCTTTGTCACCTCTTTTCCCTCAGTCTTTGCTTGTTCTGCGTCCTCCTACTTGACCAGATAATAAGAATCCTGCTGGGAAATCTGAAACCTCAGTCTAGATGCTCATTAATGATGGATGGACATCATACTGTATTTATGACTTCCTGGTCTATTATTAAGATCAGCACCATGTTCCAACACGACTGAGCCAGCTGACACAATGACAGCATTACCAGCACCTTGTCAGGGTTTAATAATTCATGTGGTCAGTGTCTGTGTGTCGTTTGTGTCCACTGTGCCAAAAAGTCAACTGAAATACTGCAAGGCTAAACGTCAGTGGGAAAACCTCTACAACCTGACAGAGTAGACAACAGCTGGTTCAGTTCTCTGCTAAATTAGGAAGATAATAGCAATTTGTTTCCTGATGCCAACTTTATTCTGACTTCATAAGAGGAGGAAGTAGGGAGAATTAGAATGCAGCTGGTTGGTATGGCATCATGACCATCTTGGAGTTTTGAAAACAGATTTGATCAGCAAGCGATGGATCTTACTGTGAAACTGTTCTCATTGGCTAGGGACTTGTCAATCACAGGTTGTTAGCTAATGAAAATTTCTCCCTTTCTAATAAACAGAATGCCCAAAATTTTTAAGATGAAACTGAAATGAATTGCTCATCAGGAAGTTGTTTACAAAGGTCAGACCTGAGACACCTTTCCTTCCAGACTTCTAAAGAACGTTTAAATTGGCTTCACGTTTCAGAATTTAAAGTTTTATGCATCAGTTACCCTCAAACACCCACTCCTCTGCTTTACAGAAAAGTGTTCTGTAGTGTTATGGCTACCTGACAAGTTGTAACGTTTCATTAGTGAGCTACATTTGCAATCCAACTGTTTCATTCAGAGCCTTTTTGGTGTTTAACTGTTAGTTTTTTTCTTTCTGTTTCCTTGCTCTAGTTTCGTGCCATCTGACCTTTGACCCCGAGACAGCTCATCCTACCTTGGTTCTCCTGGAGGGGCCCCAGGGTGCTCATTGTGGCGAGGAGCCACAGCCCTACCAGCCTCATCCACAGCGCTTTGACTCAGTGGCGCAAGTCCTGTGCAGGGAGGGCCAGTTTGGCGGTGCCAGCTACTGGGAGGTGGAGTGGAGAGGAGGTGGGTGGATTGACATAGGCGTCACCTACCGTGGGATCGGGCGCAAAGGTGGCGGGAAGCCCTGCCTGCTTGGGCGCAACGAGCACTCTTGGCGGCTGAGGTGTAGTCATGCTGGATATGCTGCATGGCACGATAACCGCAAGACCACAGTTGCTGCACCGCCCTCCCCCAGGATCGGCGTGTTTCTGGAGCGCCAGAAAGGAGCTTTGTCCTTTTACAGCATCTCGGACTCCATGGTGCTCCTGCACACTTTCCATTGTTCGTTCTCTCAGCCGCTATACCCCGCCTTCCGTTTGGATCTGGACTCAACTCTTGTCATCTGCCCTCATGAGGGAAGCTAACTATGCCCCCATGTTTTTCCAGGACGTGTCATTTATCTTCTGGAGGAAAAGGCTGTTCGCTCTGCCAATCGATATAATGAGTGAGTGGTGGGGAAATGGCACTTTTCTGTGTAATTCTCTTTGACTGTAATATTCTCTTTGATAACTGCCAGGTTGAGCGGCAGAATTGCATAATTTTTTTAACAGCATGCATGTTTTTTTACAGTGTACTTTATGTCGTATCTTTATTACATTAAAGCCCATGTGTCATCATTTAAACCAGATACACACAGGTTAATAAATTTACACATATACATATATATAAACTGATGTGTTCAGCAAATTGAAAATATACCCTCAAGTTGGATTTTATGCTACCTTTAAAATACTGCAAAAGTTGTGTACTTGGTTCCCACAGCTAATTAGCTAACTGGTAACAGGCCATAGACCAGGGGTTCATCACATTGTGAAAAACTGTTTGAGCAAATATTTAAACAAGAAAACAGTTTCTCAGAAATGGGAAAGAATTTATGGTCCATAATAAGCCATTATCATGGGTGATTTCCACATCTGTAAAAGCACCATTATTGTTGGCTGATACATGCAAGTTTGGGGGCAACACATGCTTTCAAAGCCAGTATTTTCAGGGAAGTCTGTGCTTATTAAAGGTACAGTAAGTGGGTTTTTAATGGTATTTATTAGAAAAATAGTGTACTCAAAAATATACATAGATCAGTCAGTAATTATGCCACCCAACAAATTGATGCATTCTTATAAACTTTATATAAATCCATTAAAAATACATGCGTCAGTTTGTGGAAGGCACCATGTTGCCCACCATCTACAGTACAGTAGCTGAGTTGGACATCACCGTTCCACCTAATTGTGTTTCATCTACATGACTATAGAACTTTGTATTTTACAGTTCCTTCAAACTATATCTGACTATTTAACATTTGAACATGTACATTTTTATCATTTTGTCTTTTTCTTTACCTCTCCTCACTCATTTCTAGCTTATCCTGTTCCTTCTTACCTTGACCTCATCTCCTGAACTGAAGTTAGGGTTCTAAATTAGAACTTCTAATGTGCATAATCATGCTAATTTACGATATTGTCACAATTACTTATTGTTACCAACAAGCCAGCTAAACAACAACTGCTATTTACAAGTTAACATTAGGCCAGCTAATGTTAGGAAAGTGTTTATCACTTTCCCTCTGATCAACACTTTGTTTCAGAGTATCCCATTGTATCAGAGTTTACTTGCTAGGTGTCCAAGTCCAACATAATGCCAGCTAACAGCAGCTAACAACGGTAAAAACAGCAGTGGTTATCAGCAGCTCATAGAGGTTAGCTTCACTGACTTATCAGTTTGAATCGTAGTCCCTTCACAAAATTTTACAGCATCTACCAGTGTAAACAACATATTGATAGCTAAATGTCGAACGGCTGTGGTCAGAGGTGATTCGTGTGTCAAAAAAAAGTACTGCAAAACACATATTCATTGTTTAATTCCCGATTTATTGCTAAGTGAAAAGTGTTTGTCCACCAGCAGGCACCATAGCTGGAATTGTTACACTTGAATTGAGATGAGTAAGTAATCAAAGCTCAGTTGACTGCAATTTACTGACATCTGGTGGTGAGATTTTACACACTCTACCTTTAAGTAAGACACTGCCGAACCACATGAGTACTGTTGAACAATTTCTTTTTACTTTTAATTACAAAAAAATATTAGTTTTAACAGGAATGTTTACTTTGTTTTAACTTTAATTTAAATATGTGGTTAAAATAACTTCTACAGTGTGCTGACCTTGTTGTAATATCGGGTGGTATTTGTGTTCCAGTAAGACATGGATGAGTTACTATGAGTTAACATACAATTATAAATATGCTCATATTTTGTAATATTTTTGAACATTTTTTGTGTTTTTGCCTCTGTGACAGATGTTTACTGGGAAAAAGCCATATTCACAGATTTACTGAGCAATGGAGTATAAAAAGAAGAACCATACACTTCAGCGTGTTTGTAGAAATCGTTTGACTGGAAACATGTGCGACAGTGTTTCCCACAGATTCTAAATCAGCAACAGAGAAATATTCATTGGTTTCTCCTCCCTTTGTGTTTGATGTTATTTTCATAGGGTTGTACATTTATAGGAGTCAAAGGTTATTTTTTTCCATTATCAGTTATACTAATGTGACGTGGGAAACCTCTGGGCATTTTTTAAATTAAACCTGCAGAAGTGACCTCAGCTTCAGATAAATTAAACGTTGTTTTGTAGGTTAGCAAGTCATTTTCTTTGGGTAATGTTTTTCATGTTTTTTTTTTCATGCAAGATGGTAAATGGCCTGCATTTGTATAGCGCTTTTCTAGTCCTTAAGGACCCCAAAGCGCTTTACACTACATTCAGTCATCCACCCATTCACACTCACATTCACACACTGGCGATGGCAAGCTACATTGTAGCCACAGCTGCCCTGGGGCGCACTGACAGAGGCGAGGCTGCCGGACACAGGCGCCACCGGGCCCTCTGACCACCACCAGTAGGCAAACATGGGGTTAGTATCTTGCCCAAGGATATTTGGCATGCAGCCAGGAGGCAGCCTGGGATCGAACCACCGACCTTCTGATTAGTGGCTGACCTGCTCTGCCACCTGAGCTACAGCCACCCAAGAGTCTATACGTGTTGCATTGCATTAATCTTAAATTAAATGAAGGAATAGTTTAATATGTTAAAAAAATGCTTACAGAATTCTGTTGGGAAAAGTTGTAGCACTATAAATATGGATGTACAATTTTGTAAGGTACTCAACGGGCAGGTTGTCCCACTTCTTGTTTGTTTAGCCTGAGTTCTGTCTTATCATCCTTGAATGATTCTGTTATGTTGACATTAAGACTCTGTGGAAACCATACTGGCTGTTTATCTTGCTGCTGGAGACAGCTCTTTATGACTTTTGTCAAATATTTAGGGTCAGTGATGTGCTCCAGAGGAAAACTGGGACTAATCATGAGCCTTTCCTTGTGGTACTGTACGATGGAAAACAATCAAAAGATCCAAGTGCCTCAAACATTTGCACAGAACAACACTTGCTATTATTGCAGCACTTTGATTGCTTCTAAGTCTATGATTATAACTTTTATCTAAGCAACTCAGATTCTATCAAATCACATACATACCGATCTCATTCATTTTTTATTGATGTAGCACCAAATCACAACAACATTCGGCTCAAGGTACTTTGTACTGTAAGTTAACACCCCACGTTAATACAGAGAAAACCCAACAATCAAATGATCCTCTTTGAGCAAGCACTTGGTGACAGTGAGAAGGAAAAACTCCCTTTTAACAGGAAGAAATATCCATCATGCAAACCCTTGAGTTGGTTCGGGGAGGATGACGGCACAAAAAGAAAAAACTGTGGAAGAGAGTCATTCAGTGAAAAAAATACTTTTTGTGATTTTAAAACTGTGGGGTGACAGAAAAAAGACCATCTGAATGGACACCATACTGTAGCCACTGCCTTTCTTGACTTGGCAGGGGTGGGGGAACTCCAGGCTTCAATGGCTGGTGTCCTGCAGGTTTTAGATGTGTCCTTGATCCAATGCAGCTGATTGAAATGGCTAAATTATGTCCTCAACATGTCTTGAAGTTCTCCAGAGGCCTGGTAATGAACTAATCATCTAAAACCTGCAGGACACCGGCCCTTGAGGCCTGGAGTTCCCCACCCCTGACTTAGAGGGTTGTTTTCTTTTTAAAAGGCACTTTTTGCAGAGGATTATGATCACCTGACCAGACACTGTGTAGGGCCTTCAAACCAAACTATTGAAGAACCTCAGAATGCAACACAACCTCACAGGTACAGATAAATAAATGTGTATATATATCATTCACAGAGCTATTAGAAAATATTTACATTTTTTTAACATGGAGTGCACTATTCCACAAGCTGCAGGCCTGTATCATGAAGTCTGTAAAATAAGCATCCTTATGTATGTTTGTCTACCCGCTGTGCTTCTGTTACTGTTATTGTTTATGTTACTTATATTATATATGTTTTCTTACCAAATATGAGTTTATTCCTTTCACTCAGCTCACAAAAAAACTGATCCATCTAAACTTGCAGTGAGTTTTTCTTAATAGTGAAAGGATTGTTAGTACTTGTTAAAATGATTTATTTCAGATGTTTCTTGTATTTTTTTCCTTGTTGTTGTGCAATAAACTCAATATTTTATGATTTACTTCCCTAATAAAATGGCTTGACCTTTACTTGAAACCAAATTTTCACATATTGAGAATTCAATTCAATTTTATTTATATAGCGCCAAATCACAACAGCAGTCGCCTCAAGGCGCTTTGTATTGTACAGTAGATCATACAATAATAGATACAGAGAAAGACCCAACAATCATATGACCCCCTATGAGCAAGCACTTTGGCGACAATGAGAAGGAAAAACTCCCTTTTAACAGGAAGAAACCTCCAGCAGAACCAGGCTCAGGGAGGGGCGGGGCCATCTGCTGCGACCGGTTGGGGTGAGAGAAGGAAGACAGGATAAAGACATGCTGTGGAAGAGAGACAGAGGTTAATAACAGATATGATTCAATGCAGAGAGGTCTGTTAACACATAGTGAGTGAGAAACTGGAAACTGGTGACTGGAAAGGAAATACTCAATGCATCATGGGAATCCCCAGGCAGCCTACGTCTATTGCAGCATAACTAAGGGAGGATTCAGGGTCACCTGATCCAGCCCTAACTATATGCTTTAGCAAAAAGGAAAGTTTTAAGCCTAATCTTAAAAAGATGAGAAGTTGGCTGAAGCAGGGTGGTGCAGGGGCTGGTCAGATATCAAGTGCTGAGAGTGGATCTTTGGTCCTCTGTGCAGCTCTGTCCACTCTCAGCTGCCCTGCAAAGCAATAACACAAGAAAGTTGCCATTATAACACAAAAACAGCATTTCCATTGTTGGTAGCTGTAGTATGTTGTTAAAATGCCCTTTTAAACCCAACATATTCACATGATAACTACAAATAAACTTAAATCTACAGTGCTGCTGGCACAGGATGATGATTCATACCAACGGATGAATTTAATCTTCAAGAAAGTTTGTAGTCAGTGAGAAGAAACAGGTCAAGTATAAAGAGACAAATGGAACATTCTGCAGCCTTTATATACCCTCGGTTTCTCCTTGGTTAAGTGCATGTGATAGAACTATACGAATGAAGTGCAAAGTTAATTTATGGTAATTTATAGTTACTCCTTCTTACTGCCAATAATCTGTGCATTTTCAGGTGAGCTCTTTGTTCCCTCTGTACAATACCACCTTCACCTTCATAGCACCTTAGAGTATTCTGACTGGCTGCATCACCACCTGGTACGGCAGCTGTAATGCTCTGGACCGCAAAGCTCTGCAGAGGGTGGTGAGATCAGCACAGCGCATCACCAGGACTGAACTGCCAGCCATGCAGGATCTCTACAGACAGTGCTGCATGAAGAAGACACAGCGGATCCTCTCTGATCCCAGCCACCCCAGGCACAGACTTTTCAAATTCCTGCTGTCCGGCAGGAAGTTCAGGAGCATTCAGACCAGCACTACCAGACATAGAGAAAGCTTTTACACACAAACCATTAGGCATTTGAACTGCTGACATTCTATACACACCATTACACATTCACTACAATTACAGGACTCTACACACTGTCACTTCAACTAATGCCACTTAAATGCTCGTTGCACAAGATCTGCACAAACTGTAAATACCAACTTGTCTGAAATTCTCTAAATATTTTATACTATTTCTCTCTCTTTTTTTCTCTTTATCATTATTATTACTGATATTTCCTGTTAATTTCTTCTTAATTTAACACTTTCTATATGCTCATGTAAAGCAGAGGAGCACGAGCCAAAGAATTTCCATCCATCCATCCATTCACTTCTGCTTATCCTTTTCAGGGTCGCGGGGGGCGCTGGAGCCTATCCCAGCTGTCATAGGGCGAGAGGCGGGGTACACCTGGACATGTCGCCAGTCCGTCGCAGGGCTAGCACACAGGGACAGACAACCATTCGCACTCACATTCATTCGCACATTCACACCTAGTGACAATTTGGATTATCCAATTAACCTATCCCCACAAGCTGCATGTCTTTGGACGGTGGGAGGAAGCCGGAGTACCCGGAGGGAACCCACGCAAACACGGGGAGAACATGCAAACTCCACACAGAAAGACCCCGGCCTGATGTTGGAATTGAACTCAGGACCTTCTTGCTGTGCAGCAACAGTGCTAACCACCGTGCCACCGTGCTGCTTTTTCCCAAAGAATTTCATTATGGGTAAATGTGGCTACACACATGATAATGTTTCCCATGCCTCCCAGTTGAAACCGATCCAGTTTAATCCATCAAGTCCCACCTTCTAGGCTACATTCACCTGCCCATGTCACTGACTACCAGCCGGCCTACTCCATAATACGAATTATGCATGCCAGCTATTGCGGGACGATCTTCCAGTATTAGTAGACTGAGACGGTTATGGCCTGGATGAATGCTCCTGCTCTGGTCCAACACTGTGGTCAAGGTAATGATCACAGAATTCCACTGGAGGAATCCTAAAAAGGTTAGTGGGTCGTAGGAAACACTTATTAAGGGAGGGCTAGTGCCATGGTCCATGGTCCTCTGGGATGGCTTACCACTTTTTCTCTTTCTCTCTCTTCCTTAAGCACCCTATCTTTACTCTGTGTGTTTGTGTGTGGGGTTTTGTTTTGTTTTGTTTTTTAGCGCATGGCCAGGACTCATGCCAGATTCCTGCCCTTGGTCTATGAGCAGTTGTCAGTAATCTTCAATCTTTGCTGGAGTGTTGAACAACTGACAGTTAGTGAAGCCCCAGCTCCTTCACTCGTGTGATTGCTCTGCCTGCTCCTTTGAGAAAACTTACCTTTGTCTTCACCAGTGCATATTCCTGTGGAGAGTAATGAGCCGGTCAGTGTTTTGCAAGAGAGATTCTGTGGAGAAACATGCCCCGCGGAATTCAGATCAATTGATCCACGAGATCTTCAACGCACACCTCCGGCAGAGCTTCAACAGCATTCCGAGGGAGACTGGGGACATTGAGTCCGAATGGACCATGTTCAGCGTCTCCATTGCCGAAGCTGCTGCATTGAGCTGCGGCCGCAAGGTGGTTGGTGCCTGCCGTGGTAGTTGTTGTATGTTCACCAGTATGATAAGGATGAAGCAGTAAACTCAGTTAACGTGGTTTTATTAACCAGCAGAGCAGCAGAGAACTTACATGCTTGGATTCAATAACGGAATGGCGCTTATACCACTCAAAACATACACACGCCTACACGGAGGTACAGCAAGCGGATTAGGACAAAATACCAAACTAACAGCAGGTTATCTACATCCCCCTTCTTTAGTACATCCCCAACCGGATATAAAGTTTAATGCATGCTAAATAATAATAATCACAGCATTAATGGTGACATACGCTGATCCTTAGGAACATTTAAATTTGCAAGCAGATGGAAGAAATAAACATGACAAAAATATCATTTTGCTGTATAAAGTTAAATATAATCACTACTGAAAATCACCTCAAACAGAATTTAACTTGAAGCGTGGACATCAGTTACTGTTGGATCAAACATCAAACCTGAAAATGTTCTGTGTTTTAACTAGTACCCAATTAATCCCTATATCTTGGATTTGGTTTGCACACACGACCAAAGCGTGTCCTGTAAACACCATCACTCTTGGAAGGTCTTGGAGAATGCAAAACATCAGAAGAGCTCTCAACATGAGTGCTGTCTTTAAACTGTTCTACATCATTGTTTTCACCCACAACCTGCAGTCCATCATAATGATGATGATCAGTGTCTTTCTGAACAGTAACAGGCTCAGACACAGGCAATATGTGTCTGCGATTTCTCCTGTAAGTGTTTCCATCTGACTGTACCAGGTAGGATCTAGGTTCTTTACAAAGTTCCTTCACCACACCTGTGCAGTCATAACCCTGTGGGGTCTGTAACCTCACTACTTGTCCTTCGTTGAGAGGTGGAAGTGGTCGGCTGGATCTGTCATAACAGACCTTCTGAGTCAGTCTCTTGTTGAGTAGTTGGGCTTTCACTCTCTCAGATTCACGGTGTTGTGGTTCAAGCAGTTTGGTTGTGATTGGGAGTGTAGTTCGAGTCTGTCTGGATAGAAGTCGTTCTGCAGAGGAACCCAGGTTCACATCACGTGGAACATTCCTGAGATTCAGCAGGTTGAGAAATACATCAGTGCCATCTCTGTGTGACTTCTCCATCAGCTGTTTAGCACTGCGCACTGCTCTCTCAGCAAGCCCATTCGATTGAGGATACTCTGGACTGCTGGTGACATGTTGAAAGTCCCACTGTGAAGCGAAGTCTTTGAAACGCTGGCTTGTAAACTAAGCGCCTTGAGGCGACATTTGTTGTGATTAGGGGCTATATAAATAAAATTGAATTGAATTGAATTGAATTAAACTGCCTTCCATTGTCTGAGATCAGAGTGTGTGGAGCACCATGAACTGAGAAGTGTCTATTCAGCTTCTTGATGGCTGTCGCTGATGTCAAATCCTTTAGCAGGTCAATCTCAAACCAGCCTGAGTATGAGTCGACTACTACTAAATAGTGCTTACAGTGCCACTCAAAGATATCTGTAGCCACAGTTGACCAAGGAAGATCTGGAACTTCATGCAGATGAAGCGGCTCTTTTTGTTGGTGAGGTTTAGTGCTGTTACACACCGAGCAGGAAGTAACTGTTTGTTCAATATCTCTTGACATGAACGGCAGAAGACGATCCCCTGTGCTCTCCGCTTGGTAGCTTCTATGCCGGGATGTCCTCTGTGCATGATGGTGATGTAGTCTCCTTGCAGTGATTTTGGGATCACGGCTTTGGAACCTTTAAGAATGATGCCATCATCCACAGTCAGCTCATCCCTGAAAGGGAAATATGGATGAACCGCCGTGGGAAGGTTGTGGAGTCGTTGTGGCCAACCATATTTGATGAACGAGCTGAGCGCTTGCAGTGTCTCATCCTCAGCTGTGTGTCCTTTAAGTTCCTCCAGGCGTGAAGAAGAGATGCAGCTCACCGTCATGACATCAAAGTTGTCCTCTTCTTCAGACTGCTGGAAAGTGGAGCTGTTGGGAGATACATTTGTTTCCCACATTTATATGTGAGGGTGATGTCGTATTTTTGGAGCCTTAACAACATCCTCTGTAATCTGGCTGGTGCAGCGTGAATAGGTTTCTTTAGTATGGTGACCAGTGGCTGATGGTCCGTTTCTACGACCACAGGCTTGCCATAAATGTAGTCATGAAACTTTGTACATGCGAAAACAACAGCCAGCAGCTCCTTTTCTATCTGAGCATCTGGTTTCAGTGTCTGTCAGAGTACGTGAAGCATATGCCACAGGCTGCCCTTCCTGTAAGCAAGCTGCACCAAGACCATACTGTGATGCATCGCACGTTAGTGTCACAGGTTTGCTGACATCATAATATGACAGAACAGGTGGATTAGACATGTGCTCTTTAAGTGCTTCGAACGCAGTCTGATGCTGTGCGTCCCACATCCACTCGCTGTCCTTGTGTGTGAGCTGTCGCAGAGGAGCTGACAGATGGCTGAAGTTTGGAATGAATTTTCCAAGATAATTGACCATCCCCAGGAACCTCTGCAGGGCTTGGACATCTGTTGGAACTGGCATCTCTTTAATTGCGGCTGTTTTGGAAGGGTCTGCTTTAAGCCCCTCGCTTGTGAAAATGTGTCCGACATAACTGACCTGATTCAGCCGGAATTTGCACTTTAATGGGTTTACTCGCAGGTTTACTTCTCTGGCACAATCAAGGACTTTTCTCAGGTTGTCGTCATGTTCTTTCATGGTTCTTCCGCCGATGAGTATATCATCAACAATGATGGCACATGGATACCCAGCAAATATCTGCTCCATGGCTCGCTGAAACACCTCGCTGGCAGCGTTAAGACCAAAGGGCATTCTGAGGAACCTGTAACGACCAAAACAAGTGCTGAAGGTGGTTAGCATGGATGATTTCTGATCCAATGACACCTGCCAAAAAGAGTTCTTAGCATCCAAAACAGAGAACACAGTAGCATTTGACATTAATGCAGCCACTTCTTCTACTGTGCGCATGGGATGGTGTGGTCTTTTCAGAGCGGTGTTTAAATCTCGAGGATTTATGCATATCCTGATTTCATCTTTGCGCTTCTTGTTGGTGGCTACCATAGAAGACACCCAGTCTGTCGGCTCTGAGACGGGAGTAATGACGCCTAATTTCTCCATCCTGACCAGCTCTGCCTTGACTCTGTCTTTCATGGCCAAAGGGATGCGATGTGCTGGGCGAACAACTGGTTTGAACATCTGGGTTCAGTGTCATGCGATAGGTGACTGGCAACCTTCCAAGCTCATCAGAAAATAAGTCGCTGTATTCTGTGATAAGCTGTTGTGAAAGGTCATCTGCAGACGTGCTCAATTGGTGGACGTCATTGCTGAATGATACAAGTCCCATTTCTCGGAACTTCCGGTGAGCGCTCCAAAATGGCGGATTAACTTTTTGTCCGCTCCTGATCATAAGTGAGGAAAACTCCACAAACTCGATACAATAACCGTATTCATACTGACGATGATATACAATGCGTGGAGGCAGATGTAAAAAGACACAGGGGGGCTCCAAAAGTTACGGAGAGGCAAAAGACACCTTACGGGACGGCGACAGCGATGGAGCTAGCATGAAGAGGAGCACGGAGCAAAGTGAGGAAAACGAGCTAACAATGGCTAAAGCAATACAAAATTTGAGTGATAACATCCGAGAGATGAGGAAAGAAATCAAAGAAGATCTGAATAACCTAAAGGCTGAGATGAATCAGAAGCTACAAGATGCCATCGTGGATATTCGTAATCACGCCACTAGGCTAACTGAAGCAGAACAACGTGTGAACGAACTTGAGACAGTGAATGTGGACCTGAGAGATGCGCTAATTCATTGTCTGGACCAGCAGAAAACTCTCCAGACCAAAGTCACGGACCTGGAAGGAAGATCGCGCCGCAACAACCTCCGTATATACGGAATTAAGGAAGATGCTGAGGGGAATGATATGATGGCATTCATTAACAACTTCGTAAAGAAAGAACTTGCCCTTCCCGAAGATGAGGAGTTGCAGATTCAGCGCGCTCACCGATCACTGGGACCAAAGCCGCAAGACATAGCGATTGCAAGGTCTATTGTGGTTAACTTCCAGAGGTATGACATAAAAGACAAAATCCTGAGAGCAGCTTGGGCAAAGAAAATTTCTTATGAGGGCAAAACTATCACTTTTACACACGACTTACCGACTGAGATTAACAACAAGCTCAAAGAATACAAGGACATTAAGAAGATCCTCAAAGAACAAAAAATTCGTTTCCAGACACCATACCCAGCTAAAATGAGAATTCATTGGGAGAGCGGACCACGCCTGTACAAGAGTGCATCAGAAGCGGCAGAGGATATGAAGAAGCGGGGTTACGCTGTGGAGATGCCACGCTGCAGGGACGTCAACTGGGAACAGGTTTTCACCCGAAGCACACACTGGGAGAAAACGGATAGCTCACACTCCGAACGTGTCCGTGGAAGGCTTCGTGGATTTCTCAGACAATAAGTATAAACTATCTTGTGTTAGGCCTCACTGGACTAAGCGGCCAAAATACCTGTTTTGGCTCTGTAAGTACTGTTTCCTAATCTCAGTTTATTATAATAGAGGAAGAGGCGTTTAGCCTTTCTATTACATTTTATTTAAGATTTATAAAGAAATACCTCTACCATATGCTGGCATTGTACGTATTGCTCCCGTAAGGTTTTTTACTTTATACCATTTTTTTTGCGTTAGACCTGTGTCGTGTAAAACAGACTATGTTGATCAGGACAGAGAGAGAGATACTTAAAATGCGCAGAGACAAGAGAAAGCTGCTAGATGCAGCGATGGAGCTCCTACATATGGTAGGATTTTTTCTCCAATATTGTAAGGATGGACACTATAGAATGACAGGCACTATAAAGCCCCAGGAGTGGAAGTCAAGGTAACATATGTTCAGTTTTTGTGGTTATTTTGTTCTTATAGTTCTAACTATGTTCAGAGCGTCGACATAAGTGGTTGGAAATACCGGTATGAGTAACTGTGACTTTAGAGCAGCTTCATGGAATGTAAATGGACTTAACAACCCTGTTAAGAGGAGTAGAGTCATGTCTAAGATAAAGCGGGAAAAAAATACAGATTGTGTTTCTCCAAGAAACTCATTTATCTCAAAACAGAGCATGAGAAGTTAAGAAGTTTGGATTCTCAAATACATTTTACAGCTCTTTTAAAACAGGTAAACAAAAGAGGAGTTGCGGTATTGATACACAACTCCCTACATTTGAACTTACCAGACAAGTAAAGGATAATGAAGGCAGATATGTGTTAATTCAAGGAAAAATAGAGGGCAAAATGGTAACTCTTCTTTCAGTCTACCTACCACCAAATTATGATTTGAAACTTCCTAAGAAAATCCTTGAATTGATCTCCTCGGAGTCTCAGGGTGTGTTAATATGCGCAGGGGACTTTAATACAATCATGCATAAGGAGGATACCTCTAATAATAAGAGGATCGTGACTTCACAGAGTAATTGCTAAGAAAGGGACTGGATGACTTGGGCTTATGGATATTTGGCGAGAAATGCATCCAAAGCATAGAGATTTTACTTACTTTTCACCTCCCCATGCCGTATATTCAAGAATAGATCTTTTCTTTGTCTTTAGAAATGATAGACATAGGGTAAAAAGTTGTGACATAGGCACTAGGAATATGTCAGACCATTCACCAATTTATCTAACAATTAACCTAGAGACTAGACCAAAAAAAACTATATGGAGGCTAAATACAGGTCTACTTAACAATAAGGCTATTATAAAAGAGATAAAAACCGAAATAAAACATTTTCTAGAAATAAATGATAATGGCCAGGTAAATCCTAACATTTTATGGGACACCTTAAAGGCAGTTGTTAGGGGCAAATTTATATCACTAAGTGCAGCTCTGAAGAAAGCTAAAGAGAATCAGCTAAATGGACTTGAAAATACACTAAAAGATTTAGAAAACAGACACAAGAAGACTCAATCTGACCAGACCTTGAAACAAATTCAGAAAATTAAAAAACAAATTCTCGATATATATCAGGAAGAAGAAGAGAAAAAATACAAATTTATGAGACAATCATATTATGAAACGGAGCCAAGGGCAACAAAATTACTTGCTAGAAAACTTTGTAAAAAGCAAATGACGCATTCTATATGCTCAGTCCTTGATCCCCAAACTGGGAAATTACAAAGTGACCTGGAAGGAATTGACTTGGCATTCCAAACCTATTACAAAATGTTATACGCACAACCTGCACAAGCCAATACAGAAGATATAAAAATGTTTCTTAATTCATTAGATTTGCCATCAATTGGCAAGTGTCAAAATGAATGTCTAACCAAACAGATTCAGAAAGAAGAATTGGAAATGGCCTTAAAGAAACTAAAAAATAACAAAACACCAGGTACAGACGGCCTGCCGGCTGAGTGGTGTAAGGCATTTGAGGTGGAGGTGCTTCCAGTTTTGCTAAGGTCATTGAACTGGACATTAGAGAATATGTCCACCCCCCCATCATGGTCTGAGGCAATCATAACAATTATACCTAAAGACGGTAAGAACAAAACGCTGTGCAGCTCATATAGGCCGATATCAGTCCTAAACCAAGATTATAAGCTTTACGCCTCAATTATATCTAATAGGCTAAACTCGTTCATTCCAGATTTGATTGATGAAGATCAAACTGGATTTGTTGGGGGCCGGCAAACCCAAGACAACATAAGATGCTCTCTTCACATAATCAATAATGTAAGAGAAAATAATCATAAAGCGGTACTAATTAGTCTGGATGCCGAAAAGGCCTTTGATTGCGTCAGCTGGACGTATTTGTTCTTGGTCCTAGAAAGATTTGGTTTTGCTGAAAACTCTATTAACAGTATTAAGACATTATATTCGATGCCTACCGCAAGAATCAAGATAAATGGACGAGTCACGGACTGTATAAAGTTGGAAAGATCTACTCGTCAAGGTTGTCCCTTGTCTCCGACTCTTTTCGCTCTTTACATTGAACCTTTAGCACAGGCAATAAGAGAAAATAATAGTATTCATGGGGTTGTAGTTAATTCAAGAGAACACAAAATAGCATTATATGCTGATGATGTCCTTTTGTACTTGTCAAATCCAGACCAGTCCATCCGGACCCTTTTAGATTTGCTGGGAAGGTTTGGGATGTATTCTGGTTACAAACTCAACATAGGAAAAACACAACTTTTAAGTTTTAACTATAGCCCGTCGAGTGAGGTTAAAAAAATTTTTTCTGTTGATTGGTCTCTGAAAGCAATTAGATATTTAGGAGTATGGCTGACTAAATCATTAGATGACTTGTATAAAAAAAACTTTGAGCCCGTGAGCCAAAAGATTAAAGAGGACCTCACCCAATGGTCAACACTTGTTTTTGATTTTAGCGCGAGGATGGAGGTCATTAAAATGTCAGTCCTACCCAGACTACTGTATCTGTTTATGTCTCTACCTATCAAAATCCCCAAATCTCAGTTCCATGACTGGGACAAACAAATATCTCGATTTATTTGGAGGGGGCGGAAACCTAGAATTAAATATAGCACATTATTAATCCACAAAGAGAAAGGCAGCTTCTCCCTCCCAAGTCTCAGAGATTACTACCTTGCTGCTCAACTCAAAATAATTATACAATGGTGTGATGACACTTATGGGGCCCGATGGAAAGACATTGAGAATATGTGTGGGGTCATTCCAATACAAGCCTTGATAGGAGATCAGAAGCTGGCAACAGCCTACCAGAAAGAACTGAACCCTTTCGCATCTTTTACATTGCTTATCTGGTTTGAGTTAGTGAAAGAACTAAATCTAAGGAACCACATTCAAGTACTTAAGTGGGTGGCTTATGACTCTGAGTTTAAACCAAACCAATTGGATTTACAATTTAAGAACTGGTCACATAAAGGCATTAATGTATACTGTAAAATACTGGATAAGAATGGCCTGCAAAGTTTTCAAACATTACAAGAAAAATATGGGCTAGGAAAAAGTGATTTTTTCAGATACCTACAATTACGGCAGTATTTGTCCTCAAAAGTGACTAAAGAAATTAATACACAACCCAATGAAATAATTAATCTGATTTCACAAACATACTATAAGGGATGCAAGTCAGTTATCTCTAAACTCTACCAGGGCATATTGAAAAGTAGGGAAACTTCAACAGATTATATAAAGGGAAGATGGGAGAGAGAGTTGTCCTCAGTTATAACTTCTGAGCAATGGGACAATATGTGTGAGACCTGCCATTATCAACCTCATCCTCTGCATACTGGCGAGAATTTAGTTGGAAAAACCTGGTACGATTTTTCATAACACCAAAACAACAAACACGAGGAAATTCTTCATGCTGGAGGAGCTGTGGGGAAACTGTTGCAAACCATACCCACATATTCTGGTCGTGTCGAAAACTTTCTAAATTTTGGGAAGATGTTATATCAAAGATAGAACAGACTATAGGCTTTAAATCAAAACAACGGCCTGTCATAACATTTTATTTAGGAGACCTACCCGAAGAATTAACAAGCAATGACAAATATCTCCTGAAGATTCTTACTGCTGCTGCAAAAAAAGCAATTACTCGTAAGTGGCTCTGTACTGACCCCCCTGTTCTGGACGACTGGTTGAGCGTTGTTGAGGAGATTCATAAAATGGAAAAACTTACCTTTTTGTTAAGGCTGCAAGCTAATATTTATACCACAAGATGGGACAAGTGGTTGAACTATATCCGAAATTAGAGTGTTGTTTTGTTTTGTTTTTTGTTTTGTTTTTTTTTAATTTAATTTATTTTTTCTTTCTCCTGTTTGTGCCTACTCACATCTATATAAACTTCTGCATGCCTCTCCTAAGCTGCTCTTACATCTGTAGATGTGCTGTCAATTCATGAATATAAAGTCATGTTCTCACTGCCAGAATTGCTTTGTGGGAAAAAGCTGTGCTTTCCAGTCGACTGCTTGTTTTGTTATTGTTGTTTTTGGTTGTTTGTTGTTTTCCTTTTCTGTTGTAAAAATATGTAAAACCTTTATTAAAAACAAGTCCCATTTCTCTGCATGCACATAGTCCAAGTATTGGCTGAACATCTTCATTAATAACAAAGAATGATAGCACATGTGACTGTCCATGCAGAAAACACTGCAGCTTAATTACACCTGAGGTTTGAATCTTGCTGCCTCCAAATGCTACTAGGTTAATGGACTTGGGGTGTGCTTTCATTTGTTTATCTGCTCTTATAATGTCAACAGTTTTCTTGGGAAGCACATTACATTTAGCACCTGTGTCCACTTTCATCTCAACAGGAATCCCATTAATCTGCACAGTGACAAAAACTTCCTCTTTGTGTTCCACATGCACATCAGTCGCATGGATTGCATATTGCAGGTTTACTCCATCAACGTAGAATGTGTCATCTCCGCTGTCATCAGCTTGGTCTGGTTCGACATGATGAACTGACTTTCTGTGCCTTGCTACGTTTTGGGTAGGCTGAATAGCTCTGCACCGTTTCTTGAAATGATTCCACTTTTTGCATGCATGACACTGCTGCCCAAAAGCTGGACATTTACTCTTTTTTGCAGCATGAGCACCCCCACAGTTAGTACAGTTAGTGACATGCTGAGTTTCAGACCTGTCTCCTTGTATTTTCATTTTGTCTCCTCTGTGCTTTCTTGTAAATTTGGGCTGGAGCACATCAACATTTGATGCAGATTGTTGAGGAAAGGCAAGTGTTTTATTATGCTCTTCAGTTATTTCATGAATCTGGCAGACAGATATGGCTTTTGCTAGCGTTAAATCACTATCACGCAGTAGCACTTTCCTTAAATTGTCATTGTTGATGCCACAAATTAGTCTGTCTCTTATTAGTTCTTCACTCAGATCACCAAATCTGCAGCTTTTTGCTTTAATCTGTAAATCACTTACATAGGATTCAACAGTCTCGCCAGTCCTCTGATTCCACGTGTTGAACTTGTGTCTTTCCATCGTGACGTTGGTTTGTGGGCTGCACATTTCTCTGAATTTCCTTTTGAGGCACTCAGGATCCTCCTTCGATTCTGCAGGAATGAGGACTCGTCCTCCATCACCGGGCTCTTTCACTTCTGGCGCGTAAACAAAAGACCGCTCCCGTTCTATAGCTTCGGGACCTGCTAAGTTGAGCAATATGTAGGCTTGTGTGCGCGCTGGCTTGTCAGAGTGTGCCGCCGCTATAAAAATGTCATACTCTTGCTCAAAAATGCGCCAATTTTCAGCAACATTACCATCGAAAACAAGCGGGTCGGGCCTCCTGAATCCTTCCGCCATGTCGGCTGCAGTCCGGATACAAAAAAAATGCACCCACAAAATAGACTTAAATAGAGACGGGGAAAAAATACCGTCAACTACGAAGTACGTGTTCCGTCGCTTCTGACACCATGTTGTATGTTCACCAGTATGATAATGATGAAGCAGTAAACTCAGTTAACGTGGTTTTATTAACCAGCAGAGCAGCAGAGAACTTACATGCTTGGATTCAATAACGGAATGGCGCTTATACCAGTCAAAACATACACACGCCTACACGGAGGTACGGCAAGCGGATTAGGACAAAATACCAAACTAACAGCAGGTTATCTACAGTAGTAAACCCCAAACCAAATGGTGGACACCAGAGGAGAAGGGAGCCACCAAGCTGAAGAAGGAGTCCTATCGGGCTTGGTTAGCCTGTGGGACTCCGGAGGCAGCCGACAGGTATCAACAGGCCAAGCGGAATGTGGCTCGGGCAGTAGCTGAAGCAAAAACACGGGTGTGGGAGGAGCTCGGAGTGGCCATGGAAAAAGACTGTAGGACTGCCTCGAAGAGATTCTGGCAAACCGTCAGGCGTCTCAGTAGGGGAAAGCAGTGCTCTACTTGCACTGTGTATAGTGCTGGCGGAGCGCTGCTGACGTCGACTGAGAAAATTGTCAGGCGGTGGAAGGAATACTTCGAGGACCTCCTTAATCCCACTGACACGTCTTCCAAGGAGGAAGCCGAGTCTAGGGATGAGGGGAATGACCCGCCAATTTCCAGGGGCGAGGTCACTGAGGCAGTTAAACAACTCCTTGGTGGCAGAGCCCCTGGTGTTGATGAGGTCCGCCCCGAGTTCCTGAAGGCTCTGGACGTTGTAGGGCTGTCCTGGTTGACACGCCTCTGCAATGTTGCGTGGAGATCAGGGGCAGTACCCGTGGACTGGCAGACTGGGGTGGTGGTCCCCATCTTTAAGAAGGGGGACCGGAGGGTGTGTTCCAACTACAGGGGGATCACACTCCTCAGCCTCCCTGGGAAAGTCTATGCCAGGGTGCTGGAAAGGAGAGTTCGTCCGCTAGTCGAACCTCTGATGCAGGAGGAACAATGCGGTTTTCGTCCTGGTGGACACTGGACCAGCTCTTTACCCTCTCGAGGATACTTGAGGGTGCGTGGGAGTTTGCCCAACCAGTCTACATGTGTTTTGTGGACTTGGAGAAGGCATTCGACCGTGTCCCTCGGGGTGTCCTGTGGGAGGTGTTGCGGGAGTATGGGGTGTCTGGCCCATTGCTACGGGCCATTCGATCCCTATACAACCGTTGCAAGAGCTTGGTTCGCATTGCCGGCAATAAGTCGGACTCGTTCCCGGTGGGTGATGGGCTCCGCCAGGGCTGCCCTTTGTCACCGGTTCTGTTCATAATTTTTATGGACAGGATTTCTAGGCGCAGCCAAGCGGCGGAGGGCTTTCGCTTTGGTGGCCTCAGAATCTCATCTCTGATTTTTGCGGATGATGTGGTTCTGTTGGCTTCATTGGGTGAGGGCCTCCAGCTCGCACTGGAACGGTTCGCAGCCGAATGTGAAGCAGCGGGAATGAGGATCAGCACCTCCAAATCTGAGGTCATGGTTCTCAGCCGGAAAAGGGTGGAGTGCCCACTCCGAGTTGGGGATGAGTTCCTGCCCCAAGTGGAGGAGTTCAAGTATCTCGGGGTCTTGTTCGCAAGTGATGGGAGAAGGGAGCCGGAGATCGACAGACGGATTGGGGCTGCAGCTGCAGTAATGCAGACGCTGCACCGGTCCGTCATGGTGAAGAGGGAGCTGAGTGTAAAAGCGAAGCTCTCAATTTACCGGTCGATCTACGTCCCTACCCTCACCTATGGCCACGAGCTGTGGGTAGTGACCGAAAGAACGAGATCGCGGATACAAGCGGCGGAAATGAGCTTCCTCCGAAGGGTAGCTGGCCTCTCCCTTAGAGATAGGGTGAGACGTTTGGCCATCCGGGAGGGGCTCAGAGTAGAGCCGCTGCTGCTCCACATCGAAAGGAGCCACCTGAGGTGGTTCGGGCATTTGACAAGGATGCCCCCTGGGCGCCTCCTGGGTGAGGTGTTCCAGGCATGTCCCACTGGGAGGAGGCCCCGGGGCAGACCCAGGACACGCTGGAGAGATTATATCTCTCGGCTGGCCTGGGAACGCCTTGGTGTTCCCCTGGATAAGCTGGAGGAGGTGGCTGGGGAGAGGGAGGTCTGGGCCTCTTTGCTTAGGCTGCTGCCCCCCGCGACCCGGCCTCGGATAAAGCGGATGAAGATGGATGGATGACTTCCTCAGCCTCGACCCCAGTGCTGATCTCCAGCATGGTCACAGACATGTTCTGTGGCCCTTCAACATCATCAGGCTCTTTTGGAATGAGACGCTGGAATTGGACACATTCTAGGACACGCGCTATAATGGAGCATGCTCTAGAATGATGGCTGTTAAAGCCCTGGGGAGTGGACGCTGGAGGCATGGGTACCATCCATCTGCAAGAATGAAATGCCCTGGAGGAGGGTAGACTGAGTGTCTGTACAGTGGGCTGTAGAACGAGGCTTCCCAAACACTCTTGAGACCACCCTGTAGGATGCTCCACTTACCAAGCCACACACCAGGGTCTCACTTGTGGCACCCCAACCATGCTGCTGATCCTGGTTCAGGAGATTTAGCAACACTGCCAGAGACTCCTTGCTTAGCCGAAAATCAGGCTTGGGTTCCTCCTGGTTTAAACAAAAAGGAAAGTGTGGCCCATGAATCCTTTTGCTACACAAGAGAAGATGTTCAACATCCACACCAGGTGATGCCTCATCAGCAGGGCCTTATATCAATATACCTCCACTGTGAAACGGCAGTGGCTTCTCTTATAAAAGAAATTCTATTAGCCACAAAAGTGTGTATATACATATATATATATATAAATGATTTATGATATATATATATGTGCCCCGCTCATATATATATATATATATATATATATATATATATATATATATATATAATATATATATATATATATATATGAGCGGGGCACAGAAAGGGATTGGCAAGAATACCAGAGGCGCAAAACACCAGCTACTGGTAGACAGAACAGTCAGCCAAGACTGCAAGACCAGGCTGACCAACCTGTGCACTGCCTGGATTGATTACGAGAAGGCCTATGATTTAATGCCCCACAGCTGGATACTGGAATGCCTAGAACTATATAAGATCAACAGGACCCTGAGAGCCTTCATCAGGAACTCAATGGGGATGTGGCGGACAACACTAGAGGCCAACTCCAAGCCCATAGCACAAGTCACCATCAAGTGCGGGATCTACCTCTGTCCCCACTGCTGTTCTGCATAGGCCTGAAACCCCTCAGTGATATCATTAACAAGACTGGCTACGGATACCGACAACAGAACAGAGCAGCTGTCAGCCACCTCCTGTACATGGATGACATCAAGCTGTATGCCAAGAGTGAACAAGACATAGATTCACTGATCCACACCACCAGGATATACAGCAATGACATCAGAATGTCGTTCGGGCTGGAGAAGTGTAGTCGTATGGTAACAAAGAGACGGAAGGTAGTCAGAACTGAGGGGATTGAACTACCAGAAGGCATAGACATAGAGCACAGTTACAAGTACCTGGGGATCCCGCAAGCGAATGGGAACCATGAAGAGGCCGCTAGGAAAGCTGCAACCACCAAGTACCTGCAGAGGCTCAGGCAAGTCCTGAGGAGTCAGCTGAACGGTAAGAACAAGATCCGGGCTATCAACACCTACGCCCTGACCGTGATCAGGTACCCTGCTGGGATAATAAGTTGGCCAAAGGAGGAGATAGAAGCCACTGACATAAAGACAAGAAAGCTCCTTATCATGCATGGCGGGTTTCACCCCAAGTCCAGCACCCTGAGGCTGTACGCTAAGCGGAAGGAAGGGGTCGGGGACTGGTGAGTGTCAGCACCACAGTCCAGGATGAGACAACGAACATCCAAGAATACATTGGGAAGATGGCCCCAACTGACCGAGTGCTCAGTGAATACCTCAGGCAGCAGAAACCCAAGAAAGAGGAGGGAGACGAGGAACCATCATGGAAGGACAGGCCCCTGCACAGTATGTACCACCGGCAGATAGAGGAGGTGGCTGATATCCAGAAATCCTACCAGTGGCTGGACAAAGCTGGACTGAAAGATAGCACAGAGGCACTAATCATGGCAGTACAAGAACAAGCTCTGAGCACAAGATCCATAGAGGCTGGGGTCTATCACACCAGGCAAGACCCCAGGTGCAGGCTGTGTAAAGATGCCCCTGAGACAATCCAGCACAAAACAGCAGGGTGCAAGATGCTAGCAGGCAAGGCATACATGGAACACCATAACCAAGTGGCCGGCATAGTGTACAGGAACATCTGTGCCGAGTATAACCTGGAAGTCCCGAGGTCAAAATGGGAGATGCCCCCAAGGGTGGTGGAGAATGACCGAGCTAAGATCCTGTGGGACTTCCAGATACAGACGGACAAAATGGTGGTGGCTAACCAACCGGACATAGTGGTGGTAGACAAACAGAAGAAGACAGCCGTAGTGATCGATGTAGCGGTTCCGAATGACAGCAATATCAGGAAGAAGGAACACGAGAAGTTGGAGAAATTCCAAGGGCTCAGAGAAGAGCTCGAGAGTGATGTGGAGGGTGAAGGTAACGGTGGTCCCCGCGGTAATCGGAGCACTAGGTGCGGTGACTCCCAAGCTAGGCGAGTGGCTCCAGCAGATCCCGGGAATAACATCGGAGATCTCTGTCCAGAAGAGCGCAGTCCTAGGAACAGCTAAGATACTGCGCAGGACCCTCAAGCTCCCAGGCCTCTGGTAGAGGACCCAAGCTTGAAGGATAAACCACCCGCAGGGGCGAGCTGGGTGTGTGTACACACACACACACACACACACACATATATATATGTGTGTGTGTGTGTGTGTGTGTTGGATATCCAGTTGTACTGTCCGTCCAAAAGGTTAACCTTTGCAGCTTAAGCGTAACTTGTAGTGCCAGCACAGCACCTATAAGCTGTTACTCAGTGTCAAAGCAAGTTCTGTGCAGCAGGCAGGATGAAGGACTCAAGGGACACTCAGACAGACTTATTTTTATTAAGTTGCAGCATTAACTGTAGCCAATTAAGTAGCAAAGCTGCTTTCGTCTCACTTAACACAACTCTGAGAAGTTTTATTTCCACTTCTATGCTTTTGTAGTAAAACAGAAAGATAGTGAATATTTGCAAAGAATACACACTTGTCTTGACCTATAAATAAAATATCATTGATTCAATTCAATTCAATTCAATTCAATTCAATTCAATTCAATTCAATTCAATTCAATTTTATTTATATAGCGCCAAATCACAACAAATGTCGCCTCAAGGCGCTTCATAGATACAGAGAAAAGCCCAACAATCATATGACCCCCTATGAGCAAGCACTTTGGCGACAGTGGGAAGGAAAAACTCCCTTTTAACAGGAAGAAACCTCCGGCAGAACCAGGCTCAGGGAGGGGCGGCCATCTGCTGCGACCGGTTGGGGTGAGAGAAGGAAGACAGGATAAAGACATGCTGTGGAAGAGAGACAGAGATTAATAACAGATACGATTCAATACAGAGAGGTCTGTTAATACATAGTGAGTGAGAAAGGTGACTGGAAAGGAAAAACTCAATGCATCATGGGAATCCCCCGGCAGCCTACATCTATTGCAGCATAACTAAGGGAGGATTCAGGGTCACCTGGTCCAGCCCTAACTATATGCTTTAGCAAAAAGGAAGGTTTTAAGCCTAATCTTAAAAGTAGAGATAGTGTCTGTTTCCTGAATCCAAACTGGAAGCTGGTTCCACAGAAGAGGGGCCTGAAAACTGAAGGCTCTCCCTCCCATTCTACTTTTAAATACTCTAGGAACAACAAGTAGGCCTGCAGAGCGGGAGCGAAGTGCTCTAATAGGGTGATATGGTACTACAAGGTCATTAAGATAAGATGGGGCCTGATTATTTAAGACCTTGTATGTGAGGAGCAGGATTTTGAATTCAATTCTGGATTTAACAGGAAGCCAATGAAGGGAAGCCAAAACAGGAGAAATATGCTCTCTCCTTCTAGTCCCTGTCAGTACTCTTGCTGCAGCATTTTGGATTAACTGAAGGCTTTTCAGTGAGTTTTTTGGACATCCTGATAATAATGAATTGCAGTAGTCTAGCCTGGAAGTAATAAATGCATGAACTAGTTTTTCAGCGTCACTCTGAGACAGGATATTTCTAATTTTAGAGATGTTGCGCAAATGGAAGAACGCAGTCTTACATATTTGTTTAATATGTGCGTTGAAGGACATATCCTGGTCAAAAATGACTCCAAGGTTCCTCACAGTGTTACTGGAGGCCAAGGTAATGCCATCCAGAGTAAGAATCTGGTTAGATACCATATTTCTAAGCTTTTCAGCGCCGAGTACAATGACCTCAGTTTTATCTGAGTTAAGAAGCAGAAAGTTAGTGGCCATCCAAGTCTTTATGTCTTTAAGACATTCCTGCAGTTTAACTAATTGGTGTGTGTTATCTGGCTTCATGGACAGATAGAGCTGGGTGTCATCTGCATAGCAGTGAAAATGTATGCTATGTCTTCTAATGATGCTGCCTAGGGGAAGCATGTATAATGTAAACAGAATTGGTCCTAGCACCGAACCCTGTGGAACTCCATAATTAACCTCAGTGTGTGAAGAGGACTCTCCATTTACATGCACAAATTGGAGTCTATTAGATAGATATGATACAAACCACTGCAGTGCAATACCTGTAATACCTACAGCATGTTCTAATCGCTCTAATAGAATATTATGGTCAACAGTATCGAATGCTGCACTAAGGTCAAGAAGGACAAGCACAGAGATGAGTCCACTGTCAGAGGCCATAAGAAGATCATTTGTAACCTTCAATAAAGCTGTTTCTGTGCTGTGATGAACTCTGAAACCTGACTGAAACTCTTCAAATAAACCATTCCTCTGCAGATGATCTGTTAGCTGTTTGACAACTACTCTTTCAAGGATTTTTGATATGAAAGGAAGGTTGGAGATTGGCCTATAATTAGCTAAGACTGCTGGGTCTAGAGATGGCTTTTTGAGTAAAGGTTTAACTGCAGCCACCTTGAAGGCCTGTGGTACATAGCCGATTATTAGAGATAGGTTGATCATATATAAGATCGAAGAATTAATCAATGGCAGGACTTCTTTGAGCAGTTTTGTAGGAATGGGGTCTAAAAGACACGTTGATGGTTTGGAGGAAGTAATTATTGAAGTTAACTCAGAAAGATCGATTGGAAAAAAAGAGTCTAACTTAACATCAATGGAA
The DNA here is from genome assembly GCF_963576455.1 of Neolamprologus multifasciatus. Lineage (NCBI taxonomy): Eukaryota > Metazoa > Chordata > Actinopteri > Cichliformes > Cichlidae > Neolamprologus > Neolamprologus multifasciatus. The sequence goes on from NC_140444.1 coordinate 34,200,757, forward strand.
CTAAGAGTAGCTGTAGATAATATTACATCTGTGGGATGATTATTGGTAATTTTTTCTCTAATGATAAAAATTTTATTTGTGAAGAAGTTCATGAAGTCATCACTAGTTAACGTTAAAGGGATGGTTGGCTCAACAGAGCTCTGACTTTTTGTCAGCCTGGCTACAGTGCTGAAGAGAAACCTGGGGTTGTTCTTATTTTCTTCAATCAGTGATGAGTAGTAAGCTGTTCTGGCTTTGCGGAGGGCTTTCTTATAAAGCAACAAACTATTTCTCCAGGCTAAATGATGATCCTCTAAATTTGTGACACGCCATTTCCTCTCCAGATTACGAGTCATCTGCTTTAGGGTACGTGTTTGAGAATTATACCACGGGGTCAGGTACTTCTGATTAGAGACCTTAGTTTTCACTGGAGCTACAGTATCCAGAGTCGTACGTAGTGAGGAGGTGAAATTATTAACAAGATAATCGACCTCTGTTGGGGTAGCGTTCAGATAGCTGCTCTGCTCTGTGTTGGTACAGGGCATTGACGATGATAACAGTGGCTGGATTATATTCTTAAACTTAGTTACAGCGCTTTCAGAAAGACATCTACTTTGATAAAGTCCACTCTCCACTGCTGCGTAATCAATTATTGTAAATGTAAATGTTATCAAGAAATGATCAGACAGGAGAGGGTTTTCAGGAAACACTGTTAAATGTTCAGTTTCTATGCCATATGTTAAAACAAGATCTAGAGTGTGATTAAAGTGGTGGGTGGGTTCTTTTACATTTTGAGAGAAACCAATTGAGTCTAACAACAGATTAAATGCCATGTTGAGGCTGTCATTTTTAGCATCTACATGGATGTTAAAATCACCCACAATAATTATTTTATCTGAGCTCAGAACTAAATTAGATATAAAGTCTGAGAAATCAGACAGAAACTCTGTGTAAGGCCCAGGTGGACGATAGATGATAACAAGTAAGACTGGTTTCTGAGTTTCACAGCTGGGGTGGACAATGCTAAGCATCAGGCTTTCAAATGAATTAAAAGTCTGTCTTGGTCTTTCATTAATTAATAGACTGGTGTGAAAAATTGCTGCCACACCACCCCCTCGACCTGTGCTTCGAGATTTCTGGTAGTTAGAATGACTCGGGGGTGTTGATTCATTTAAACTAACATAATCATCCTGCTGCAACCAGGTTTCTGTAAGGCAGAGTAAATCAATTTGTTGATCAATTATTAAGTCATGTACTAACAGAGACTTGGAGGAGAGAGACCTAATATTTAATAATCCACATTTCACTGTTTTACTCTTTGGTTCAGATGTGGATACTGTATTGTTCTTTCTTTGTGATTGTTTAAGTTGTTTGTTGCTGGTTTTTAGTTTGTTTTTTGTCTTTTTGGAAGCAGACACAGTTTCTATGGAGATGGGTTTTTGATACCTGCTTGATACCTGCTTGACAATATTTTACCTGTGGATCATACGCACTGTTTCTCCATTTCTCCTTTATATTATATGATAACTTCAAGATTATAGAACACATTTTGAATGGCTTATTCATTTCTGACAGAAAACCAACAGAACACACATAGAAACAAGGAAAAGCCTGCAAGGCTTTAATATCCTCAGACTTCACTGTCAGCCACCCAAGTGCGTTCTCCACACTGTCTGTTTGTGAATCTGTCTGTTTAGTTCAGTGTCTTGTCTGGTTCTCTGTGTCTGAGTTTCCTGTTTTATTCTGAAGGTCCCCGTCTCATGTGAGTGTGTTCAGTTTACATTTCCCCCGTCCCGTCAGCTTTGATTTCTCCCAAGTGTGTTGCCCTCCTGTCTCTCATCCCCTGATTACTGGTGTGTGTATTTAAGCCCTGCGTGTTCTCCTGCCTGTTGCCGATTCGTCTGTGTTCCACGGTGTCCTGTTCCTTTTCTGCGGCGCTCTGCCTCTCATCTCTTTTGGTATCATCCCAGGTTTGTGATTTAGTTTTCCCAGTTTAGGTTCCTTTAGTTTATTGTCCTCCCTCTTTGCCTGTTTTGCCACCACCCCTCTTTGTAAATAAACGTCACTAGCATTCTCATGCACTGCTTGCATTTTGGGTCCTTTCTCCCTCCAACACCACACGGCTCGCCTCAGCAGCCATGACAGAAGAATACTTAATGATCATGAGTTTTTGGTCCAACTTCTTTTAAGCCAATTTCTTTGTGATGTGTTTCCCCTGGAACAGCAGTGTTGTTTCCTCTTATAGGTGAACAATTAAACTGTTGCCTTGAGCTTTATGGAACAAACTCAGTGGTATTGAAGCTAGGAAGAGGTTTGCATTTTGCATTTCATGATGAATGAACTCATAAACTCTGTACATAAATGTTTGTACTTGAGCACAGTCACTCTTGCAGTTTGGGCAGATATTTGATTCAGTTTCCTTTTTTGCCTAATTTGCTCCTCCTGAGCCTTAAGAGCAGCCGCCATTGTACAAAGCGCAACCCTTATAGCCTCTGCTTTGAGGCATGTTGATGAGGTTGATGATTTCAAAGGCCCATGACCCATGTCCATCGTTTTATGACCACAGTATACTCATCTTATAATGGATATCAGTACAGCAGATTATGCTATCATGTCAATATGAAACTAAATCTGTGAGGAATGTTTCCAGGTCTTTGTTGAATCTGTGCCACAAAGAATTAAGGCAGGTGTAACTAATGAAGTGGCCGGTGACTGTATTTAGTGTCTAGATGGTTTTTTTTCAGTATTTTATTCACTTACAGACCACCACAGACTGTGGTTGTACCATGCAGTAAATTGCAGGTTAAAGCAGTCTGCTTACGCTTTGTTAAACGAGGGAAGGGAACTAATGTGGCTGTCACATTACCCTTTTGTCCCATTTCATCCCAGGATTTGATTAAATTGCTGCTCACTTTCTACAGTACTTAAAACTGATCACACAAAACTATTTTTCTTCATCTTTTAATGATTACCAAAGTCTGTGAATCCCCAAATTGTTCAGTTGTTCCTTTTGCTCCCCATGAGGTCACTTTCACCATGTGACAAAAACAACACCCCACTGTACACACTCGGGCCACCAGCAACTTTCTAAATCCTCAATAAAAAGCTGACAGGTTGCAATGATGTTCCAAATAAGTTATTAAGAAAACAACTAAATACACAGAAAATATTATGAAAACTGGTTTATTTTATATCTCCTAGTTTGAAGTGAAGCAATAAAAACATGTATAAAACATCACAAACTGTAATATTATACAAATGCTTCCTGCTGATGCAATGGAGACATCTTCCAGTGACAGTCTTCATCCGTGTGAGTGTGAGGAGGCTCCTAAACCCACCGACACAGAAGTGCATGTTCACAACTCCCTCTGTGCAGGCGGGGTCAGGACCCTCCTCACCCTGGGTGAAGAGGGGTGGTGCTGTGGCCAGTCAGGTATGAAGTGCTGAGAGTGGATCTTTGGTCCTCTGTGCAGCTCTGTCCACTCTCAGCTGCCCTGCAAAGCAATAACACGAGAAAGACGTCATTTTAACACAATACAGCATTTCCATTGTTGGCAGCTGCAGCATGTTGTTAAAATGCAATTTTAAACTCAACATATACACACAATAACTATAAATAAACTTAAACCTACAGTACTGTAGGACGATGATTTACACCAGCTATTGGAAGGATTTAGTCTTCAAGACAGTTTGTAGCCAATGTGAGGTGATAACTTACATACCTGGAACACAGCACCACTCTCCAGTTTGTCATTTGGTCATCCATCCTTCTCATCGGGTTGGGGTAAGGCTGTCTTCTGGGTGGAGTATCTCTCTGTGTTAGCTGAATTGCTGAAGTGCTGAATGCTGGGAGAGGACAAGTGTAAAGCACCTGAAGACAAAAAGACAAAGAGAAAATCATGAATTCAAAGATCACAGAGTTGTTCAGTTTACTTTTCTTCTGTTATGTGTTTTTATCTTACCTCTGATCCCTTAGCCACAGGCTATACCTTATGTAAAAACAAGAGACCACCTTTACAGATTGAACAAATATTTGAAATTGTGGTGGCAGATTTCTTTTCTCATGTATTAATCACATATTTAATTATATCACATTAGTTATAGTAATATCACTTTCTCACTTTACTATAGTAAGAGTACTCCTCTCACTAGTTTACATGCATGTGGAATGTTAACACAGTGAGGCCATTGTAATGGGAGACGTTAAACAGATAGTGAGACTCCTTCTGCTTATCAGGGATAAGACAGAAAAAGACAGAAAAAGACAAAGAAAAAGACAGAAAAGCTTCTTACAGAAGACGTTACAGGTCTGTGAGAGCCAGGGATTTTCCTTGTTTGAGGTGACCAAATACTTATTTTCCACCCTGATTTACGAATAAATTCTTTACAAATCCTACCATGTGAATTCATGGATTTTTTTTTCACATTCTGTCTCTCACAGTTGAAGTGTACCTCTGGTGCAAATTACTGACCTCTGTCATCATTTTAAGTGGGGGAACTTGGACAATCGGTGGCTGACTAAATACTTTTTTCCCCACTGTACATACACACATAAACATTACAAGACATAAAAACAAGTGAAAGATATTTGCAAAAAACAGACCTCAGTGCAAGAAAGTTACTTACCAGCAATACAAGACATAGATACACACATAAACATTACAAGACACAAAAACAAGTGAAAGATATTTGCAATAAACAGACATCAGTGCAAGAAAGTTACTTACCAGAAACACAAGACATAGATACACACATAAACATTACAAGACACAAAAACAAGTGAAAGATATTTGCAATAAACAAACATCAGTGCAAGAAAGTTACTTACCAGAAACACAAGACATAGATACACACATAAACATTACAAGACACAAAAACAAGTGAAAGATATTTGCAATAAACAGACATCAGTGCAAGAAAGTTACTTACCAGAAACATTACAAGACATAGATACACACATAAACATTACAAGACACAAAAACAAGTGAAAGATATTTGCAATAAACAGACCTCAGTGCAAGAAAGTTACTTACCAGCAATACAAGACATAGATACACACATAAACATTACAAGACACAAAAACAAGTGAAAGATATTTGCAACAAACAAACCTCAGTGCAAGAAAGTTACTTACCAGAAACACAAGACATAGATACACACATAAACATTACAAGACACAAAAACAAGTGAAAGATATTTGCAATAAACAGACATCAGTGCAAGAAAGTTACTTACCAGAAACACAAGACATAGATACACACATAAACATTACAAGACACAAAAACAAGTGAAAGATATTTGCAAAAAAAAGACATCAGTGCAAGAAAGTTACTTACCAGAAACACAAGACATAGATACACATATAAACATTACAAGACACAAAAACAAGTGAAAGATATTTGCAAAAAAAAGACATCAGTGCAAGAAAGTTACTTACCAGAAACACAAGACATAGATACACACATAAACATTACAAGACACAAAAACAAGTGAAAGATATTTGCAATAAACAGACATCAGTGCAAGAAAGTTACTTACCAGAAACACAAGACATAGATACACACATAAACATTACAAGACACAAAAACAAGTGAAAGATATTTGCAATAAACAAGACATCAGTGCAAGAAAGTTACTTACCAGCAATACAAGACATAGATACACACATAAACATTACAAGACACAAAAACAAGTGAAAGATATTTGCAAAAAAAAGACATCAGTGCAAGAAAGTTACTTACCAGCAATACAAGACATAGATACACACATAAACATTACAAGACACAAAAACAAGTGAAAGATATTTGCAATAAACAGACCTCAGTGCAAGAAAGTTACTTACCAGCAATACAAGACATAGATACACACATAAACATTACAAGACACAAAAACAAGTGAAAGATATTTGCAAAAAACAGACATCAGTGCAAGAAAGTTACTTACCAGCAATACAAGACATAGATACACACATAAACATTACAAGACATAAAAACAAGTGAAAGATATTTGCAGTAAACAGACCTCAGTGCAAGAAAGTTACTTACCAGCAATACAAGACATAGATACACACATAAACATTACAAGACACAAAAACAAGTGAAAGATATTTGCAATAAACAGACATCAGTGCAAGAAAGTTACTTACCAGAAACACAAGACATAGATACACACATAAACATTACAAGACACAAAAACAAGTGAAAGATATTTGCAAAAACAAGACATCAGTGCAAGAAAGTTACTTACCAGAAACACAAGACATAGATACACACATAAACATTACAAGACACAAAAACAAGTGAAAGATATTTGCAATAAACAGACATCAGTGCAAGAAAGTTACTTACCAGAAACACAAGACATAGATACACACATAAACATTACAAGACACAAAAACAAGTGAAAGATATTTGCAATAAAAAGACATCAGTGCAAGAAAGTTACTTACCAGAAACACAAGACATAGATACACACATAAACATTACAAGACACAAAAACAAGTGAAAGATATTTGCAATAAACAGACATCAGTGCAAGAAAGTTACTTACCAGAAACACAAGACATAGATACACACATAAACATTACAAGACACAAAAACAAGTGAAAGATATTTGCAAAAACAGACATCAGTGCAAGAAAGTTACTTACCAGAAACACAAGACATAGATACACACATAAACATTACAAGACACAAAAACAAGTGAAAGATATTTGCAAAAAAAAGACATCAGTGCAAGAAAGTTACTTACCAGAAACACAAGACATAGATACACACATAAACATTACAAGACACAAAAACAAGTGAAAGATATTTGCAATAAACAAGACATCAGTGCAAGAAAGTTACTTACCAGCAATACAAGACATAGATACACACATAAACATTACAAGACACAAAAACAAGTGAAAGATATTTGCAATAAACAGACATCAGTGCAAGAAAGTTACTTACCAGCAATACAAGACATAGATACACACATAAACATTACAAGACACAAAAACAAGTGAAAGATATTTGCAAAAAAAAGACATCAGTGCAAGAAAGTTACTTACCAGAAACACAAGACATAGATACACACATAAACATTACAAGACACAAAAACAAGTGAAAGATATTTGCAAAAACAAGACCTCAGTGCAAGAAAGTTACTTACCAGCAATACAAGACATAGATACACACATAAACATTACAAGACACAAAAACAAGTGAAAGATATTTGCAATAAACAAACCTCAGTGCAAGAAAGTTACTTACCAGCAATACAAGACATAGATACACACATAAACATTACAAGACACAAAAACAAGTGAAAGATATTTGCAATAAACAGACATCAGTGCAAGAAAGTTACTTACCAGCAATACAAGACATAGATACACACATAAACATTACAAGACACAAAAACAAGTGAAAGATATTTGCAATAAACAGACATCAGTGCAAGAAAGTTACTTACCAGCAATACAAGACATAGATACACACATAAACATTACAAGACACAAAAACAAGTGAAAGATATTTGCAATAAACAGACATCAGTGCAAGAAAGTTACTTACCAGAAACACAAGACATAGATACACACATAAACATTACAAGACACAAAAACAAGTGAAAGATATTTGCAAAAACAAGACATCAGTGCAAGAAAGTTACTTACCAGAAACACAAGACATAGATACACACATAAACATTACAAGACACAAAAACAAGTGAAAGATATTTGCAAAAAAAAGACATCAGTGCAAGAAAGTTACTTACCAGAAACACAAGACATAGATACACACATAAACATTACAAGACACAAAAACAAGTGAAAGATATTTGCAATAAACAGACATCAGTGCAAGAAAGTTACTTACCAGAAACACAAGACATAGATACACACATAAACATTACAAGACACAAAAACAAGTGAAAGATATTTGCAATAAACAGACATCAGTGCAAGAAAGTTACTTACCAGAAACACAAGACATAGATACACACATAAACATTACAAGACACAAAAACAAGTGAAAGATATTTGCAAAAAACAGACATCAGTGCAAGAAAGTTACTTACCAGAAACACAAGACATAGATACACACATAAACATTACAAGACACAAAAACAAGTGAAAGATATTTGCAAAAAAAAGACATCAGTGCAAGAAAGTTACTTACCAGAAACACAAGACATAGATACACACATAAACATTACAAGACACAAAAACAAGTGAAAGATATTTGCAAAAAAAAAGACATCAGTGCAAGAAAGTTACTTACCAGAAACACAAGACATAGATACACACATAAACATTACAAGACACAAAAACAAGTGAAAGATATTTGCAAAAAAAAGACATCAGTGCAAGAAAGTTACTTACCAGCAATACAAGACATAGATACACACATAAACATTACAAGACACAAAAACAAGTGAAAGATATTTGCAAAAAAAGACATCAGTGCAAGAAAGTTACTTACCAGCAATACAAGACATAGATACACACATAAACATTACAAGACATAAAAACAAGTGAAAGATATTTGCAATAAACAGACCTCAGTGCAAGAAAGTTACTTACCAGCAATACAAGACATAGATACACACATAAACATTACAAGACACAAAAACAAGTGAAAGATATTTGCAAAAAAAAGACATCAGTGCAAGAAAGTTACTTACCAGAAACACAAGACATAGATACACACATAAACATTACAAGACACAAAAACAAGTGAAAGATATTTGCAATAAACAGACCTCAGTGCAAGAAAGTTACTTACCAGAAACACAAGACATAGATACACACATAAACATTACAAGACACAAAAACAAGTGAAAGATATTTGCAATAAACAGACATCAGTGCAAGAAAGTTACTTACCAGCAATACAAGACATAGATACACACATAAACATTACAAGACACAAAAACAAGTGAAAGATATTTGCAAATAAAAGACATCAGTGCAAGAAAGTTACTTACCAGAAACACAAGACATAGATACACACATAAACATTACAAGACACAAAAACAAGTGAAAGATATTTGCAATAAACAGACATCAGTGCAAGAAAGTTACTTACCAGAAACACAAGACATAGATACACACATAAACATTACAAGACACAAAAACAAGTGAAAGATATTTGCAATAAACAGACCTCAGTGCAAGAAAGTTACTTACCAGCAATACAAGACATAGATACACACATAAACATTACAAGACACAAAAACAAGTGAAAGATATTTGCAAAAAAAAGACATCAGTGCAAGAAAGTTACTTACCAGAAACACAAGACATAGATACACACATAAACATTACAAGACACAAAAACAAGTGAAAGATATTTGCAATAAACAGACCTCAGTGCAAGAAAGTTACTTACCAGAAACACAAGACATAGATACACACATAAACATTACAAGACACAAAAACAAGTGAAAGATATTTGCAATAAACAGACATCAGTGCAAGAAAGTTACTTACCAGCAATACAAGACATAGATACACACATAAACATTACAAGACACAAAAACAAGTGAAAGATATTTGCAAAAAAAAGACATCAGTGCAAGAAAGTTACTTACCAGAAACACAAGACATAGATACACACATAAACATTACAAGACACAAAAACAAGTGAAAGATATTTGCAATAAACAGACCTCAGTGCAAGAAAGTTACTTACCAGAAACACAAGACATAGATACACACATAAACATTACAAGACACAAAAACAAGTGAAAGATATTTGCAAAAAAAAGACATCAGTGCAAGAAAGTTACTTACCAGCAATACAAGACATAGATACACACATAAACATTACAAGACACAAAAACAAGTGAAAGATATTTGCAATAAACAAGACATCAGTGCAAGAAAGTTACTTACCAGAAACACAAGACATAGATACACACATAAACATTACAAGACACAAAAACAAGTGAAAGATATTTGCAAAAAACAGACCTCAGTGCAAGAAAGTTACTTACCAGCAATACAAGACATAGATACACACATAAACATTACAAGACACAAAAACAAGTGAAAGATATTTGCAAAAAAAAGACATCAGTGCAAGAAAGTTACTTACCAGAAACACAAGACATAGATACACATATAAACATTACAAGACACAAAAACAAGTGAAAGATATTTGCAATAAACAGACATCAGTGCAAGAAAGTTACTTACCAGAAACACAAGACATAGATACACACATAAACATTACAAGACACAAAAACAAGTGAAAGATATTTGCAATAAACAAACCTCAGTGCAAGAAAGTTACTTACCAGCAATACAAGACATAGATACACACATAAACATTACAAGACACAAAAACAAGTGAAAGATATTTGCAATAAACAGACATCAGTGCAAGAAAGTTACTTACCAGAAATACAAGACATAGATACACACATAAACATTACAAGACACAAAAACAAGTGAAAGATATTTGCAATAAACAGACCTCAGTGCAAGAAAGTTACTTACCAGAAACACAAGACATAGATACACACATAAACATTACAAGACACAAAAACAAGTGAAAGATATTTGCAAAAAAAGACATCAGTGCAAGAAAGTTACTTACCAGCAATACAAGACATAGATACACACATAAACATTACAAGACACAAAAACAAGTGAAAGATATTTGCAAAAAAAAGACATCAGTGCAAGAAAGTTACTTACCAGAAACACAAGACATAGATACACACATAAACATTACAAGACATAAAAACAAGTGAAAGATATTTGCAATAAACAGACCTCAGTGCAAGAAAGTTACTTACCAGCAATACAATACACATATAAACATTACAAGACATAGATACACATATAAACATTACAAGACACAAAAACAAGTGAAAGATATTTGCAATAAACAGACATCAGTGCAAGAAAGTTACTTACCAGAAACACAAGACATAGATACACACATAAACATTACAAGACACAAAAACAAGTGAAAGATATTTGCAATAAAAAGACATCAGTGCAAGAAAGTTACTTACCAGCAATACAAGACATAGATACACACATAAACATTACAAGACACAAAAACAAGTGAAAGATATTTGCAAAAAAAAGACATCAGTGCAAGAAAGTTACTTACCAGAAACACAAGACATAGATACACACATAAACATTACAAGACACAAAAACAAGTGAAAGATATTTGCAAAAAAAAGACATCAGTGCAAGAAAGTTACTTACCAGCAATACAAGACATAGATACACACATAAACATTACAAGACACAAAAACAAGTGAAAGATATTTGCAAAAAAAAAGACATCAGTGCAAGAAAGTTACTTACCAGAAACACAAGACATAGATACACACATAAACATTACAAGACACAAAAACAAGTGAAAGATATTTGCAATAAACAGACCTCAGTGCAAGAAAGTTACTTACCAGCAATACAAGACATAGATACACACATAAACATTACAAGACACAAAAACAAGTGAAAGATATTTGCAAAAAAAAGACATCAGTGCAAGAAAGTTACTTACCAGCAACACAAGACATAGATACACATATAAACATTACAAGACACAAAAACAAGTGAAAGATATTTGCAATAGACAGACATCAGTGCAAGAAAGTTACTTACCAGAAACACAAGACATAGATACACACATAAACATTACAAGACACAAAAACAAGTGAAAGATATTTGCAAAAAACAAACCTCAGTGCAAGAAAGTTACTTACCAGAAACACAAGACATAGATACACACATAAACATTACAAGACACAAAAACAAGTGAAAGATATTTGCAAAAAAAAGACATCAGTGCAAGAAAGTTACTTACCAGCAATACAAGACATAGATACACACATAAACATTACAAGACACAAAAACAAGTGAAAGATATTTGCAAAAAAAAGACATCAGTGCAAGAAAGTTACTTACCAGAAACACAAGACATAGATACACACATAAACATTACAAGACACAAAAACAAGTGAAAGATATTTGCAATAAACAGACCTCAGTGCAAGAAAGTTACTTACCAGAAACACAAGACATAGATACACACATAAACATTACAAGACACAAAAACAAGTGAAAGATATTTGCAATAAACAGACATCAGTGCAAGAAAGTTACTTACCAGAAACACAAGACATAGATACACACATAAACATTACAAGACACAAAAACAAGTGAAAGATATTTGCAAAAACAAGACATCAGTGCAAGAAAGTTACTTACCAGAAACACAAGACATAGATACACATATAAACATTACAAGACACAAAAACAAGTGAAAGATATTTGCAAAAAAAAGACATCAGTGCAAGAAAGTTACTTACAGAAACACAAGACATAGATACACACATAAACATTACAAGACACAAAAACAAGTGAAAGATATTTGTAGTAAAACAGACCTCAGTGCAAGAAAGTTACTTACCAGAAACACAAGACATAAATACACATATAAACATTACAAGACATAAAAACAAGTGAAAGATATTTGCAGTAAACAGACCTCAGTGAGAGACAGTTACTTACCAGCAATACAAGACATAAATACACATATAAACATTACAAGACACAAAAACAAGTGAAAGATATTTGCAAAAAAAAGACATCAGTGCAAGAAAGTTACTTACCAGAAACACAAGACATAAATACACATATAAACATTACAAGACATAAATACACATATAAACATTACAAGACATAAAAACAAGTGAAAGATATTTGCAGTAAACAGACCTCAGTGCAAGAAAGTTACTTACCAGAAACACAAGACATAGATACACACATAAACATTACAAGACACAAAAACAAGTGAAAGATATTTGCAAAAAAAGACATCAGTGCAAGAAAGTTACTTACCAGAAACACAAGACATAGATACACACATAAACATTACAAGACACAAAAACAAGTGAAAGATATTTGCAATAAACAAACCTCAGTGCAAGAAAGTTACTTACCAGAAATACAAGACATAGATACACACATAAACATTACAAGACACAAAAACAAGTGAAAGATATTTGCAAAAAACAGACATCAGTGCAAGAAAGTTACTTACCAGAAACACAAGACATAGATACACACATAAACATTACAAGACACAAAAACAAGTGAAAGATATTTGCAATAAAAAGACATCAGTGCAAGAAAGTTACTTACCAGCAATACAAGACATAGATACACACATAAACATTACAAGACATAAAAACAAGTGAAAGATATTTGCAATAAACAGACCTCAGTGCAAGAAAGTTACTTACCAGCAATACAAGACATAAATACACATATAAACATTACAAGACATAGATACACATATAAACATTACAAGACACAAAAACAAGTGAAAGATATTTGCAATAGACAGACATCAGTGCAAGAAAGTTACTTACCAGAAACACAAGACATAGATACACACATAAACATTACAAGACACAAAAACAAGTGAAAGATATTTGCAAAAAAAAGACATCAGTGCAAGAAAGTTACTTACCAGCAATACAAGACATAGATACACACATAAACATTACAAGACACAAAAACAAGTGAAAGATATTTGCAAAAAAAAGACATCAGTGCAAGAAAGTTACTTACCAGCAACACAAGACATAGATACACATATAAACATTACAAGACACAAAAACAAGTGAAAGATATTTGCAAAAAAAAGACATCAGTGCAAGAAAGTTACTTACCAGAAACACAAGACATAGATACACATATAAACATTACAAGACACAAAAACAAGTGAAAGATATTTGCAATAAACAGACATCAGTGCAAGAAAGTTACTTACCAGCAATACAAGACATAGATACACACATAAACATTACAAGACACAAAAACAAGTGAAAGATATTTGCAAAAAAAAGACATCAGTGCAAGAAAGTTACTTACCAGAAATACAAGACATAGATACACACATAAACATTACAAGACACAAAAACAAGTGAAAGATATTTGCAATAAACAGACATCAGTGCAAGAAAGTTACTTACCAGAAACACAAGACATAGATACACACATAAACATTACAAGACATAAAAACAAGTGAAAGATATTTGCAATAAACAGACCTCAGTGCAAGAAAGTTACTTACCAGAAACACAAGACATAGATACACACATAAACATTACAAGACATAAAAACAAGTGAAAGATATTTGCAGTAAACAGACCTCAGTGCAAGAAAGTTACTTACCAGCAATATAAGACATAAATACACATATAAACATTACAAGACATAAATACACATATAAACATTACAAGACACAAAAACAAGTGAAAGATATTTGCAATAAACAGACATCAGTGCAAGAAAGTTACTTACCAGAAACACAAGACATAGATACACACATAAACATTGCAAGACATAAAAACAAGTGAAAGATATTTGCAATAAACAGACCTCAGTGCAAGAAAGTTACTTACCAGAAACACAAGACATAGATACACACATAAACATTACAAGACACAAAAACAAGTGAAAGATATTTGCAATAGACAGACATCAGTGCAAGAAAGTTACTTACCAGCAATACAAGACATAAATACACACATAAACATTACAAGATATAAAAACATGTGAAAGATATTTGCAAAAAAAAGACATCAGTGCAAGAAAGTTACTTACCAGCAATATAAGACATAAATACACATATAAACATTACAAGACATAAAACACATATAAACATTACAAGACACAAAAACAAGTGAAAGATATTTTCAATAGACAGACATCAGTGCAAGAAAGTTACTTACCAGAAACACAAGACATAGATACACACATAAACATTACAAGACACAAAAACAAGTGAAAGATATTTGCAACAAACAAACCTCAGTGCAAGAAAGTTACTTACCAGCAATACAAGACATAGATACACACATAAACATTATAAGACACAAAAACAAGTGAAAGATATTTGCAATAAACAAACCTCAGTGAGAGACAGTTACTTACCAGAAACACAAGACATAGATACACACATAAACATTACAAGACACAAAAACAAGTGAAAGATATTTGCAATAGACAGACATCAGTGCAAGAAAGTTACTTACCAGAAACACAAGACATAGATACACACATAAACATTACAAGACACAAAAACAAGTGAAAGATATTTGCAAAAAAAAGACATCAGTGCAAGAAAGTTACTTACCAGAAACACAAGACATAGATACACACATAAACATTACAAGACACAAAAACAAGTGAAAGATATTTGCAATAGACAGACATCAGTGCAAGAAAGTTACTTACCAGAAACACAAGACATAGATACACACATAAACATTACAAGACACAAAAACAAGTGAAAGATATTTGCAACAAACAAACCTCAGTGCAAGAAAGTTACTTACCAGCAATACAAGACATAGATACACACATAAACATTATAAGACACAAAAACAAGTGAAAGATATTTGCAATAAACAAACCTCAGTGAGAGACAGTTACTTACCAGAAACACAAGACATAGATACACACATAAACATTACAAGACACAAAAACAAGTGAAAGATATTTGCAACAAACAAACCTCAGTGCAAGAAAGTTACTTACCAGAAACACAAGACATAGATACACACATAAACATTACAAGACACAAAAACAAGTGAAAGATATTTGCA
Source organism: Neolamprologus multifasciatus (assembly GCF_963576455.1). Lineage (NCBI taxonomy): Eukaryota > Metazoa > Chordata > Actinopteri > Cichliformes > Cichlidae > Neolamprologus > Neolamprologus multifasciatus. The sequence goes on from NC_140444.1 coordinate 34,216,372, forward strand.
AAAAAAAGACATCAGTGCAAGAAAGTTACTTACCAGAAACACAAGACATAGATACACACATAAACATTACAAGACACAAAAACAAGTGAAAGATATTTGCAATAGACAGACATCAGTGCAAGAAAGTTACTTACCAGAAACACAAGACATAGATACACACATAAACATTACAAGACACAAAAACAAGTGAAAGATATTTGCAACAAACAAACCTCAGTGCAAGAAAGTTACTTACCAGAAATACAAGACATAAATACACACATAAACATTACAAGACACAAAAACAAGTGAAAGATATTTGCAACAAACAAACCTCAGTGCAAGAAAGTTACTTACCAGCAATACAAGACATAAATACACATATAAACATTACAAGACACAAAAACAAGTGAAAGATATTTGCAAAAAAAGACATCAGTGCAAGAAAGTTACTTACCAGCAATATAAGACATAAATACACATATAAACATTACAAGACATAAATACACATATAAACATTACAAGACACAAAAACAAGTGAAAGATATTTGCAATAGACAGACATCAGTGCAAGAAAGTTACTTACCAGCAATACAAGACATAAATACACATATAAACATTACAAGACACAAAAAACAAGTGAAAGATATTTGCAATAAAAAGACATCAGTGCAAGAAAGTTACTTACCAGCAATACAAGACATAGATACACACATAAACATTACAAGACACAAAAACAAGTGAAAGATATTTGCAAAAAAAAGACATCAGTGCAAGAAAGTTACTTACCAGCAATACAAGACATAGATACACACATAAACATTACAAGACACAAAAACAAGTGAAAGATATTTGCAATAAACAGACCTCAGTGCAAGAAAGTTACTTACCAGCAATACAAGACATAGATACACACATAAACATTACAAGACATAAAAACAAGTGAAAGATATTTGCAAAAAAAAGACATCAGTGCAAGAAAGTTACTTACCAGCAATACAAGACATAGATACACACATAAACATTACAAGACATAAAAACAAGTGAAAGATATTTGCAATAAACAGACATCAGTGCAAGAAAGTTACTTACCAGCAATACAAGACATAGATACACACATAAACATTACAAGACACAAAAACAAGTGAAAGATATTTGCAATAAACAGACATCAGTGCAAGAAAGTTACTTACCAGAAACACAAGACATAGATACACACATAAACATTACAAGACACAAAAACAAGTGAAAGATATTTGCAAAAAAAAGACCTCAGTGCAAGAAAGTTACTTACCAGCAATACAAGACATAGATACACACATAAACATTACAAGACACAAAAACAAGTGAAAGATATTTGCAATAAACAAACCTCAGTGAGAGAAAGTTACTTACCAGAAACACAAGACATAGATACACACATAAACATTACAAGACACAAAAACAAGTGAAAGATATTTGCAACAAACAAACCTCAGTGCAAGAAAGTTACTTACCAGAAACACAAGACATAGATACACACATAAACATTACAAGACACAAAAACAAGTGAAAGATATTTGCAATAAACAGACATCAGTGCAAGAAAGTTACTTACCAGAAACACAAGACATAGATACACACATAAACATTACAAGACACAAAAACAAGTGAAAGATATTTGCAAAAAAAAGACATCAGTGCAAGAAAGTTACTTACCAGAAACACAAGACATAGATACACACATAAACATTACAAGACACAAAAACAAGTGAAAGATATTTGCAATAGACAGACATCAGTGCAAGAAAGTTACTTACCAGAAACACAAGACATAGATACACACATAAACATTACAAGACACAAAAACAAGTGAAAGATATTTGCAACAAACAAACCTCAGTGCAAGAAAGTTACTTACCAGCAATACAAGACATAGATACACACATAAACATTATAAGACACAAAAACAAGTGAAAGATATTTGCAATAAACAAACCTCAGTGAGAGACAGTTACTTACCAGAAACACAAGACATAGATACACACATAAACATTACAAGACACAAAAACAAGTGAAAGATATTTGCAAAAAAAAGACATCAGTGCAAGAAAGTTACTTACCAGAAACACAAGACATAGATACACACATAAACATTACAAGACACAAAAACAAGTGAAAGATATTTGCAATAGACAGACATCAGTGCAAGAAAGTTACTTACCAGAAACACAAGACATAGATACACACATAAACATTACAAGACACAAAAACAAGTGAAAGATATTTGCAACAAACAAGACCTCAGTGCAAGAAAGTTACTTACCAGCAATACAAGACATAGATACACACATAAACATTACAAGACACAAAAACAAGTGAAAGATATTTGCAAAAAAAAGACATCAGTGCAAGAAAGTTACTTACCAGCAATACAAGACATAGATACACACATAAACATTACAAGACACAAAAACAAGTGAAAGATATTTGCAATAGACAGACATCAGTGCAAGAAAGTTACTTACCAGAAACACAAGACATAGATACACACATAAACATTATAAGACACAAAAACAAGTGAAAGATATTTGCAATAAACAAACCTCAGTGAGAGACAGTTACTTACCAGAAACACAAGACATAGATACACACATAAACATTACAAGACACAAAAACAAGTGAAAGATATTTGCAACAAACAAACCTCAGTGCAAGAAAGTTACTTACCAGAAACACAAGACATAGATACACACATAAACATTACAAGACACAAAAACAAGTGAAAGATATTTGCAAAAAAAAGACATCAGTGCAAGAAAGTTACTTACCAGAAACACAAGACATAGATACACACATAAACATTACAAGACACAAAAACAAGTGAAAGATATTTGCAACAAACAAACCTCAGTGCAAGAAAGTTACTTACCAGAAATACAAGACATAGATACACACATAAACATTACAAGACATAAAAACAAGTGAAAGATATTTGCAGTAAACAGACCTCAGTGCAAGAAAGTTACTTACCAGCAATACAAGACATAAATACACATATAAACATTACAAGACACAAAAACAAGTGAAAGATATTTGCAGTAAACAGACCTCAGTGCAAGAAAGTTACTTACCAGCAATACAAGACATAGATACACATATAAACATTACAAGACACAAAAACAAGTGAAAGATATTTGCAAAAAAAGACATCAGTGCAAGAAAGTTACTTACCAGCAATACAAGACATAGATACACATATAAACATTACAAGACATAAATACACATATAAACATTACAAGACACAAAAACAAGTGAAAGATATTTGCAATAGACAGACATCAGTGCAAGAAAGTTACTTACCAGCAATACAAGACATAAATACACATATAAACATTACAAGACATAAAAACAAGTGAAAGATATTTGCAATAAACAGACCTCAGTGCAAGAAAGTTACTTACCAGCAATACAAGACATAAATACACACATAAACATTACAAGACATAAAAACATGTGAATAATATTTGCAATAAACAGAAATTAGTGCAAGAAAGTTACTTACCAGCAATACAAGACATAAATACACACATAAACATTATAAGACATAAAAACATGTGAATAATATTTGCAATAAACAGACCTACGTGCAAGAAAGTTACTTACCAACAATACAAGACATGAATACACAAATAAACATTACAAGACATAAAAACAAGTCAAAGATATTTGCAACAAGCAGACCTCAGTGCAAGACAGTTACTTACCAGCAATACAAGACATAAATACACACATAAACATTATAAGACACAAAAACAAGTGAAAGATATTTGCAACAAACAGACCTCAGTGCAAGAAAGTTACTTACCAGCAACACAAGACATAAATACACACATAAACATTACAAGACATAAATACACATATAAACATTACAAGACATAAAAACATGTGAAAGATATTTGCAACAAACAGACCTCAGTGCAAGAAAGTTACTTACCAGCACTACAAGACATAAATACACACATAGTCATTATAAGACATAAAAACAAGTCAAATATATTTGCAATAAACAGATCTCAGAGTAATAAAGTGACTTTCCAGCATTGAATCCTCCTCTTCAGGGAGGGTTTTCATCTTGCACATCGCTGACACGCATCAGCATCCAGTTCTTTATGAGAAAAGGGGAAGAGTGAGGGAGGGATATACTCACCGTCACCGACACGCTGGGCATCAGTGTCCTGTGCTTTATCAGAAGAGATGGCGTTCAGGAGCCTGTCATCCAGGATCCTGATGACTTGAGAAAGGCCTTTTTCTGCAGGACACTCAACCCCATAGTCAAGACAGTCTGTAAGGAAACAAGTTTAAAATAACATTAGGAATGTAATAAACACCCAGTGCTAAAGTAACAGACCTACATCTGTTAGTTTGAGCAGATGATGACAGTAGGGCATTTTAGGCTACATTTATGTCAGACTGAGTGACACTTCGACTTTTTCATGTGAGATCAAAAGATGTCAACTAAGTTCACATCATTAAGTGAAGCATCCATTTTTAATAGAAGAGCACCAAACCTCCACCAAGGCAGCTCACTCTGTGCACTCTACACTTTTAAGGTAACACTATTTTATTTTGTATACATTCATTTTGTTTTATTTGTCCTTTTTAAACCTTTATGCAAACACTACGTTGGAGTAGGTAATGGATGATAGGTACTCATTTGTAAATAACTGGACATGAATAGCTTGTTACATAAATATACTAAGGGGAAATGTATAACTAACTAGGCAGCTCATTCTCTTATTTATTTATTTATATATTACAAGTCTTTCATTAACAATGTAACACATTTTGAAACAGCATCAGAGGTTTAATGTACCAATTCCATGTCCTAAATGTTCCCAATACAAACAAAGGCAGTGGAACTCCAAGCACATATTTTTAAAATAAAACACAAAATAAAACACATACATAAAGGTTTGACTTCATGATTATTTTGACTATGCTTAATGTTTTCATTATTTTTATATTATTTTATTTTGATTATTATTATTTTTTATCACTGCGTTATGTAGCTGGGAAAAAACGTTATAGTTTACCTAATGAAACTTTTGATCCAGAGAAGACAATGATGTTAGGAGCTGCAGGGGATCTGGTGTGTTCACCTGTATGTTCTATCATTGTGACGAAATGCTGTTACCCTAGAAACTGATTTTATTTTTATTCTTTTTTTTGGGAGCATTTTACTAATTTTTGTCCATTAAGCTAGTTTAACCATTTTATTGGGGGGCAGTGTCAAATTTGAAGCCTTCAATCAAAGTAACACCTTTTTTCAAATTCATACGCCAGTCGTTAATAAATTCTACAGCTGTCCCGCAAAATTGAAAGCATACAAACAATTTACGGGAAAAAATCTTGGAATACACATATTTTGATCACATTAAAATTTGATATTCACACTGGAACTTGTTAAATTATTATAGTTGTCTAGTGACTCTTAAAATAATTGAAGAATTTTTGAAATGTACCAGGTGACTTTCGATGAGTCCGGATCCACGACGAGCCAGCCAGCTTTGCTGTTATGAGGAAACACAAGTACAAAGACGTCGTTTGTACTGTCGCTTTCTAATAAATTCCGCTTTCTGTAGAAATATTATCCAAGAGTTATCTTTCCACAAGCTGAGTTTCAAGCAGGTCAAGACAAGTTCAAGCGCAAGCACAAAAGAACGAATGGAACGTTGTGGAACACTCGGGCTATGGTTACGGTTGCCAACTGCGTGTGCACGTAATAAAACTATTCGAATGGAGCTCACTGCAATGTAATTTACAGTTAATTTATGGTCATTTATAGTTACTGCCGTTGTCACCCTCTATGTGGGATGTAATATAAGCACGTAGGTATAGCTATATCCAGAAATAAACATAGATATTAGAAAGCAGCAAATCAGTAACTGAGATGTTTGCTTGAGTGAATAACATTAGCATATAGCTCATGGTAATATTACATCTTCACATTTTTCTTATCAAAGCTAACAATAACTTAGCGTTCTCGCTACTCACCATGCTGTAAAACAGGTATATGTTAGCAATGACAACATTTAACAGATATTAAATTGCTAGCCGCGCTAATTAGCCTTAGGATTGCTTGAGGTTGTTTCCAGCTCTAGTGGTCATAAGCGAACTTAGGCCTGTGCCAACCTTTAGCACGAAAATCAATCTTGTAAAGCTCACTATTAAACTGACAAAAAGCCTTAGAGCCTAGAAACTATGATACTTACAACTGTGCTATGTTTGTGTCATAGCATATAGCAAGACCCCATAACTGACCTTTGACCTCTTCTCAAGATGAATCTTAAGATTAAAGAGATAATGCTATATAGAGCTATTTTAACACTATGTTTCTTACTGCCATTGTTTGACATAATATCCTTGAATCTTTTTCTAATTCAACACTTAATATAAACACTGTATGTTTATTTAAAAATTAAGAATTAAAAACACTTGTAATGCCAACCTTTGTTTTATAAGTATATCAACTAACAGACTGGACACCGTTCTGCTGAACAACACACATATTACCAATATTGTAGCTGGTGTTTTTTAGTAAGTTATTATTTTATTTGTCATACAATTTAAAACTTTAATAACCTTTTCAATAAAACAGAGTATCAAATGTAATTATTCTAAAACTAAGTCTAAGCTTCCCATAACTTTTTATTGCAAGTTACATTACTGACATAATAAACATAAAATGTTTGCATTGTTCATCCACAAGTGCAGTCTCTGGCTCAAACAACACAGAAGCTTGGTGTGTTTGTTTCTCAGTCCAGGCATTACTGCTTGAATGCCTGTCATGAATTTAGGTCATTCAAATGCAATTGCCTAAAGAAAGTCTTTTACATTGTCCCAACTTCCCTTAAGTACAGTGGCTGGAGATGTGGGCTGGAGATGCAATGAAAGTAAAGAAGAGAAAACAATGTACAACGAGGGAAAAAAATAACCAACTATATACATGGTGTATGCGTAAGAAACATTGAAACAGAAACATTGTGGGTGTATACAAGGGCAGTTATATAATAAAATAAATAAATAGGGGTGAAATGGTAAATGGCCTGTATTTGTATAGCGCTTTTCTAGTCCCTAAGGACCCCAAAGCGCTTTACACATCCAGTCATCCACCCATTCACACACACATTCACACACCGGTAATGGCAAGCTACATTGTAACCACAGCCACCCTGGGGCGCACTGACAGAGGCGAGGCTGCCGGACACTGGCGCCACCAGGCCCTCTGATCACCACCAGTAGGCAATGGGTGAAGTGTCTTGCCCAAGCACACAACGGCCGAGACTGTCCGAGCCGGGGCTCGAACCGGCAACCTCCCAACTCTAGCTGGATGGAGGGGCTATGGTCGTTTAGGGTGGGGATGGTAATACCACTGAAACCAAAATATTGCACAGGACCATAAATATTGCACACACTAAAGATATGGCACATGAGCCAAAAATATTGCACAGAACATGGAAAGACTGAGATATTGCACATAGTTAATCAATAGCAGCATCAGAGTGGATGTACTGGGGAAATCAGTTCATACTTTTAGTTTGCATTAGGAGTTCTGACAGCCCATGGGAAGAAGCTGTTCTTTAGTCTGTTGGTTTTGCACCTGATGGATCTGAACCTTTTTCCAGAGGGCAGGATGTTGAAGATGTGGTGGTTAGGATGGAGGTGGTCCTTTATAATGGCTCTGGCTCTGAGCTGGCAATTAAGTCTGGTGAGGGGAGTGGACAGCCGATCACCATCTCTGCAGTTCTGATGACCCTCTGTACTCTCTTCTTGTCTGCTGTTGTGCAACCAGCGTACCACACAGGGATGGCGTGCACCAGCGCACTCTCAATAGTGGCACGGTAGAAGGACACTAGGAGGTCAGTCTGAAGCCTGTTCTATCTCAAAACCATCAAGAAACAGAGGCTAGGAATGGTTGGCTAAATGGTACTTTGACTTTTTGTCAGTCTGGCTACAGTGCTGAAGTGAAACTCAGGGTTGTTCTTATTTTCTTCAATCAGTAATGAATAGTAAGATGTTCTAGCTTTACGGAGGGCATTTTTAATAAAGCAGGCTAAATGATGATCTACTAAATTTTTGCACGCCATTTCATCTCCAGCTTACGAGTTATCTGCTTTAAGCTATGTGTTTGAGAGTTATACCAGGGAGTCCAATAGTTCTGTGTTGAGGCTCTCTTTTTCACAGGAGCTATAGTATCCAGAGTTGTATCTAGTGAGGAGGTAAAATTATTAAGAAGATCATCGACCTCTGTTGGAGTAGCGTTCAGGTGGCTGCTCTGCTCTGTGTTGAAGATGATAACAATGGGTGAATTTTATTCTTACAACTTCATTACAACACTTTCAGAAAGACATCTACTGTGATGAAATCTACTCTCCACTGCTGTGTAATCACTTATTGTAAATTTAAAGGTTATTAGGAAATGATAAGACAAGAGAGGGTTTTCAGGAAACTGTTACATGTTCAGTTTGTATGTCGTATGTTAAAACAAGATCTAGAGTGTGATTAAAGTGGTGGGTGGGTTATTTTACTTTTTGAGAGAAGCCAGTTGAGTCTGATAACAGATTACACGCTGTCATTTTGAGCAATACTAATAATAAAACATTTTAACTGTCAGATAATTTCAAATGCAACAAACATCAGTAAACACGAATGCACTTAAGAACAGCACGCAGCAACACTACATATGAGCGGGTGGAGGGAGGTTTGGGGTCTTCACTCACCCCCGTTCTGTTAACTGTCTGGGCAGGGGGGCTGGGAGGAGGTGCTGGCTGTCAGATTGTGGTCTGGGATGCGGAGCCTCCCTGCTGCTGCAGATAAGGAGGCGGTCTGCTTTCCTCCACCCCAGAGAGAAGGGTTACATCTCCTGGGTCCGGTTTGCCCCTCTGAGGGCGGGGGTAACTGGACCTGGGACATAGAGTTTGTTTGGGAAGTGTGAATGTGTGTACAGTGTCTCTTTTTGTCTGTCTCCACGTCGGGTGAGTTTGTGTATAAGGGGGTGGGAATGCACGTTTGTGTCTGCGTGCACCTGTTTGTCTGTGTCTATATGTCAGCTTGGGTCTTAGACTCCACCTCTCTGGCAACATCTCAGGCTCTCTGAGGTTTGGAGGCCTCACCGCACTCCCTGCCAGTGGCTGATGCCCTCAGACGTTGGTGTGTTGGTGGTTCTTGGTGTCTGGGGCTGGGCGCTGGGCGCTGATGTATGTGCCGACTCACTCCTGGTAGCCGATTGGCAGGGCATGGCACCCGTGGCCCGGCTGCGCCCCTTCCGGGAGGTGGGGTGCACTCAGGCCTCTAGCCTCTGGGCCTGAGGCCCAATCCTCTCTGGCACAGCTGGCTGTCGGTGATCCCGCGGGCACGTCACTGCAACCCCCTCTGGCCTCTGCTTCGTGGCTGCTGGGTGACCTCTCGTTTAGGGCTCTCCTCAGCTCTTCCCAGGAGGGTGGCACGGTTGCCCCCCTGGTGGTCCTCCTTGGGTCCTCGTATTCTGGGGCCTCTGGATGTCTGGGGCCTGGATCTCCTCCATACCTGCTTCATGCCCTGGGGGTTGGGGCTATGGCTCCCCACACTCCCTAGCAGATCGTTACATGGAGAACCCTTTTGAATACAAGCGTGCGATCCACACAGGTATGCACACAAGTTTTCACCGACACAAACGACACCTTTCTTGGCTGCTACCTCAAAGCACATTGTGCGCTGTTGATCTTGCGTACCTTTCTCACCATCTCTTCTCCCCTCTATTTTTCTTTCTCCTCTTCTCTTTCTTTCATTCTTTCTCCCTGTCTTATCCCCCAGTCATGTCTGTCCCGTCTGTAACAACCGAAAATCAAATAAATACATATTTATTTGAGCGACCGTGGCTCAGGGGGTTGGGAAGCATATCTGTAACCGGAAGGTTGCCGGTTCGATCTCCAGGCTCTCTGTCCTGGTCGTTGTGTCCTTGGGTAAGACACGTCACCTACCGCCTACTGGTGTCGGACAGAGGGGCCGATGGCGCAATATGGCAGCCTCGCTTCTGTCAGTCTGCCCCAGGGCAGCTGTGGCTACAACCGTAGCTTGCTTGAATGTGAGAGTGAATGAATAATGGCATTGTAAAGCGCTTTGTGTGCATTGAAAAGCGCTATATAAATCCAATCCATTATTATATTTAGAATTTAAAAAGAAAGAAAGAAAGAAAGAAAATTACAGACAGACTTAAATACCTTGGTGTTCTTTTGCCCAATGATCCTAAATTGATCTTTAAGTTGAATTATCTTGAACAAGTTGAAAAACTGTAAAAGGACATTGAGAAATGGAGGGCTCTCCCTATTTCCATGGCGAGTCGCATAAATGCAATCAAAATGGTTTGTCTCCCTAAATTCTTATATCTATTTTTAAACTTGCCTATCTTTTTGAATAAGCAATTTTTCAAAATGATCGAGTCAGTACCTTTTTTTTTTTTTTACCTTTCTTTGCTTATTATCACTGTTCTGTTTATTATCATATAAACAGTACAGTGAGGTATATAAATATATATATATATATATATATATATATATATATATATATATATATATATATATATACATATACATATATATATATATATATATATATATATATATATATATATATATATATATAAACTAATTTTAAAAATGTCAGTGTTTTAGTGTGTCATGTTAACTTGTGTTTATTTTCGTCCTCTCTTTAGTCCTCTCATTCCGCGGATACGGTTTGTCGCTTACTTTTCCCCAGTGCCTTCAAGTCAGATTGGAGGGAAAACAAATCTGTGCTCTCCAGCTTCCACAGCCATGCGGTAGACAGGGTGACGGTCACGTGACCCACCTCAACATAAACAGATGTCACATGATTTTCGGGTTGTTTTCCAACATGGCGGGCAGGTCGCAGCAGCTGGCTACAGCTCTCCTGTTTATCCTCAGCGTGGTTTTAAGTTTTCCTCTCGGCGAGAAGAAAACAGACGTTCCAACCTGCGGATACGAGGTTAGCTACTTTATGTCGCGCTTTTGTATTTTATTTACATGTGTTAGGGTTGAGGTACATGTCAAAAAGCTCAGTGCAGCTGTTAGCACTACTTTCTGTTTCACTCACATGACTGTGCTCACATACAAGGAAGTGCTGGTGTTGTGCCGAAAAGTGCCCGCCTGCCAAAAACTGATTTCCAATGTCTACCTGTGTTTTTATGTGTAATATCTTTACCTATGTTGGTAAATAGACGTCGGTCAACAGGCTTTACAAAGGGGTTTGATATAACATTTTAAAGTTACATCTTTTTCAACTCTGTCTTATTGTACTTATATTACAACCAATTCCATCATTTTTGTCCACTTAAAATATGTTTACAGAACTATTGTTAGATGTCTTGCAATATCTGCTGTCCCCTTGGCCAGATTCTTCTTAAAAACACATTTTTAATGTCAACAAGCTTCTTTTTTTTTTTTTTAACTGCATAAATAAACTATATATAAAAGTCACTGCCAAAAACTGATTGCAGCTTCTACTTTGTTACAGGAATGTTGTTTGTGGCTCAAGATGACTTGTATCATTCACAAGGGATACATTTGATATAGGTTTCACATATTATAGACAAACAAGTTATGTATAGCAGTTTAAATACGAGCAATCCTTTTTTGGTAAATACCAGAAATCAGTTTTTGGCAAACGATCACTTTTTGGAGTGAATATTTGTCGACATTATGACTCTTCCGACAGAGCAGCACAGCTGTATTCATAGAGTGTGTGTCTGTGTGCAGTCATGTCATGCCACCAAGCCGGGCATGTTGAATGTCCACCTGGTCCCGCACACACATGATGACGTTGGCTGGCTCAAGACTGTGGACCAGTACTTCTATGGAGGTCAGTGTGACACATACAGAACACTGTGAAGCTATTAGCCAACCTCCTGCTCTGTGTTTACTCTGTCAAATGTTTGCATATGTTTCTATTTACTCCAGTAGTTCTGCTGATACACGTTAATCTGTTCTATTGACTGGTACTAAATATCTTCCTAGTTGCTGCTACAAGTGATTGTGGGTCTTGTGACCAGCAGCGTTATCCTCCTGCTTTAAAGCCCTGTGATGTGTTTTAATGGTGGTTCATGCACATGATCTCTGGACTTGATTTGAATGTGAACTGGAGTGACAGCCATCACTCATGTTTGAACCACTGTCTGTTGTTGGGGCTGTGCAAAATGTCGAAATGTATCTTTTTTTCCCTTTTTTTTGTGTCCTGTCTGGCACTGTAGCAATCAGAATTATTGTCTGAAGGCCAAGAAAAATGCCCAACAGATTTACTTTCCCAAGTGGGCCTTTTGCTATACTGGTCCACTTGATTGTCATAGTTTATTTGATCTTTATTAGTTAGTTTTATTCTAAGTTATTGTAATCAGGCCAGACTGAACTCGGGGACGGGAAAGAAAAACAAGAAGAAAAGTTCAGAAGAAAGTTAACAGAAGGAGAGGGAAAGAAAAAGGAGAAAAGAGATAGAGAGAAAAGACAATGAAAATCTGCTTCATCGCCTTTTTTTTTTTTCTCTTTTTCTTTTCCTGGATCACCTGTTGAGAAAGAAAAAAGAAAACAAGCAGAAGAAAATGAGAGCAATAGAATAAACAACATGACGATGATCTATGTGAATATGACAGTAAATACTAAATATTAAACATTATTGTGCAGCACGTAAGATCGACAGCGCACAATGTGCTTTGAGGTAGGAGCCAAAAAGGGTGTACTGTGTGTGTGTGTGAGCACCCGTGTGTACACCTGTGAGCATGAGCGCGCTTGTATTTAAAAGGTTCCTTCATGTAATGATCTGCTAGAGGGTGTGGGGGGCCACAGCCCCGTCCTCCAGGGCATGAAGCAGGTATGGAGGAGATCAAGACTCCAGACATCCAGAGGCCCTCAGAGCAAAAGAGACCAAGGAAGACCAACAGAGGGGCAGCCGCGCCACTATTCCAGAAAGAGCTGAGGAAAGTCCCAGATGAGGGGTCACTCAGCAGCCGCGGAGCAGAAGCCAGGGGGGGGTTGCAGTGACGTGCCCGTGAGCTCCGCCAGCAGCCAGCTGTGCCAGAGTGACCGAGCCCCAGGCCGAGAGACCGAGGGCACCCCACTCCCGAAGGGGCCCGAGCCACTGTCGAGATGTATCAGAAGACGATATTAAAACATCTTTGTTTCATTTTATACTCTGTCGTGTATTTCACGCTGCCTCATAATGTACTGTTTACTGCAACAGTTTACTTCTTCATTGCTTTAGAGTTTTATGCTTTTAGTGCAATTGATTGTCGAGCTTGCATATTTTAATGTCACATGTTGTTTATAGTAAGTTGTAAGGCCAGGTGTTGTGCAGGTGACCATCATCTGATATTGATTTCCAGTCTGGGTTAATATGTAAGCAGAACTCATCTGCACTGAGGGTGGTTTGTTTGGGCATATGCATGAATGCAGATGAGCACATTTACTTTCTTGCTGTTAAGATACGTTAGTGTAAATAAATGTTTTTCAAACTGTGACACACAGCAACTAAATTCTGACTACTTCTTGAAGCATTGACTCCTGCGTTACAAAATAACATCTTTTGTCCTAAATCTGTGCACATTTGTGTGCGTAGATCGTAATGACATCCAGCACGCTGGTGTTCAGTACATCCTGGACTCAGTTGTGGATCAGTTGTTGAAGAATCCAGACAGGAGGTTCATCTATGTGGAGACGGCCTTTTTCTACCGCTGGTGGAAGAGTCAGAGCTCCAGCATGCAGCAGACAGTCAAACAGCTGGTTAACGAAGGTAAATACCCATTCAGTACTATACAGCTGCGTTAAGTGTTTCAGTGCATCCTTACCAAAAGCTGCTCCTCCCGCAGGCCGTCTGGAATTTGTGAATGGTGGTTGGTGTATGAGCGACGAGGCTGCCACACACTACAGCGCCGTCATTGACCAGATGACCATTGGTCTGAGGTTCCTTAATGAGACTTTTGGAGCCTGTGGCCGTCCCCGTGTCGCCTGGCACATCGACCCCTTTGGCCACGCCCGGGAACACGCCTCCATGTTTGCACAGGTAGCATAGTTCTTTATGTTTATTCTTCAAGTTTTGCACGAGTCACACTTCAGAATTGCTCAGCTCATTCACTGTCACACTTTAAAACTTTGGCCATGTTTAATATCAGCAGTACAGGGCAGAATAAAAGGATGAGCATAATTGGTCACCTTAAGGAAGGCCTGATCTCTAGTGAGACTTAAAATGGGAGAATTCATCAGTTAAAGAAGAGAGTTGAGGCTAATTAGAGTTAGAAGGTAGCGTCACGTCGAGAAAGACTCCCTGTTTTCTGTATCTTTATTATCAGATTTGCTGCTCTGCAATGAATCAAATGGGCTTATTTCCAGAATGCTGCATTATTACATGAAAGCACAATTTAGTTCACTGGCTTTCCATTTGATTTTCCTTTAACCATTACCTGTCTGTCTTTTGCTGCAGATGGGATTCGATGGCTTCTTCTTTGGTCGTCTAGACTATCAAGACCGGGCTCGCAGGATGAGGAATAAAGAGCAGGAGCTTCTATGGAGAGCCTCCGACAGCCTCACTCCTCCAATGGCTGACCTCTTTACTGGTATGCAAAGTTTCTTTCTTCATCCCTTTATGTTAATGACTTTTGGACTCAGCAACAGGACGGTGTCACATTATTTTTTTAACCGTTTGCCCCTGTTAACCAACAGGGATCCTTCCTAATGGCTACAACCCTCCTGAGGGCTTCTGCTGGGACCAGCTCTGCAGTGACCCACCTATCAGAGACGATCCTGATCTTGAAGACTATAATGTTGATGATGTGGTGGGACGCTTCCTCGTCATCGCCAACAGTCAGGTTGGACACAACTCCACACTGGCGCACAGAGACACTGATTTATCAGTCATGTGGTGTTCTTAACAACACATGTTTAACTAACACTATGTAAAAAATGCTCATGTTAAATCAAAAGAAAACAAACAATGCTTTCTGATTTAGAAAAAGAGGAAGCAGAAGGGATGCTGTGCTTTTTATCCCAGCCCATATACAGCTGTGACTAGCTAACATGACATGTAAAATTTCAGTAGGAACCTCTTGTTTCAAGTAATGTCAGCATATCTTCATGCAGGTCCCCATAAATTTTTTCTCATCCTGTCTGGTTTTATTTTATGAACCTGTCATGATCACAATAATAAAGAGATCTATAATAGTGTAATGCAATGTCCTCCTTTAATAATCCACATTCACCACTTTAGCCATCATATAAATGTGCTTTGAATAGTGTGAGGTGTGTGTGATTGAAGAGATGTGTCAATTGTTTAATTTCACTCTTCTCTTCCCCTTTCTTCCTTTTTGTTTAGTTTAATCTGTTAAGCATTATTTCCTCTTCCTTTTTTAGTCTACGGTCTATAAGACCAACCACATCATCATGACCATGGGCTCAGACTTTCAATATGAGAATGCCAACCTGTGGTACAAGAACCTGGACAAGCTGATCCGCTATGTAAATGCCCGGCAGACAAATGGCAGCAAAGTCAACGTGCTCTACTCTACACCGTCCTGTTACCTGCAGGAGCTGCACCGAGCAAACCTCACCTGGTACTGTGAACTTTAAAGGGGCAAGATAATGTTTTCTTGTTCTAGCCGCACTGTTGGTGTTAAACGCTATTGTAAAAAGTGTCGTCTTGTGCATTTTAATGTCAGCTAAGTCCATTGGCTTTCTATCCAGGCCTTTGAAGACAGATGATTTCTTCCCCTATGCAGACGACGCTCATGATTTCTGGACTGGCTACTTTACTAGCAGACCAGCGCTGAAGCGATATGAGAGGATCAGCAACAGCAACCTGCAGGTACTCTGAGATTTACTTTGTGCGGGGCGATTTTACAGCTGATTTTACAGTGGGCATTACACTTTGTGTTGACGACATCACAACATTCAAACTTCTGCAGTTCTATAATTACCTCTGTAACTGTAATTCCTGTCCCACTACATTAGAGCTTTCAGAAAAATGTAATTGTTTTAGTGTAGATGCTAGTTAGCATGCTAACATTCAAACTTTAAGAATGTTAGCATGACATATGCTAGATAAGTATAACATTGTCACATTACACTAACAAGCTTTAAATTTTGTTCTGTGAAAACAAAGTTTATCTAACTCTTAACATGAACTGTAAGCAAATAAATGCTAATATATAGCATGAAACACACTGTTAGCTGGCACTTAATAAAGCTATCACTGGTATCCTGCGTCTATAGAACTACCTTAAGATGTGGAAATGTAGGTTTAATGGTGGGAAATTTATACCTGTGTGACTTTTTAAATTGTGTTTACATTTTTTCTCATAATAGACTTGTAACCAGCTGGAGGTATTTGGTGGTCCAGCTTCCAGGAAAGGACCCTTTGGGGAAGGTGAAAGCCAGACCATGAGTAAGATTTGATTTAATCTTTTTTGTGTCTCCTTAGTGGGTTCTGCATAGGCATACTGTAGGTACTCTGGCTTCCTGCCACAGTCTAAAGACTTACGTATTAGGTTAACATGTAATAGCATGACCATAAATGATTGGCTGTCTTCATGTGCTACTGCTGTGATGGACCTGTCCAGGATGTAAGAGAGCTGGGATGGGCTCCAGCCTCCCCACAACTGTGAATTGGTGAACCGGTTAAGAATATGGATACCTTTTTAAAAGTTGTATTTGTGTTACTAAGACCAATTGGATGTCAGACAAGAGATTGAGTGATGGCTGCTTTCATTGGTAGAGAAAGCCATGGCTGTGGCTCAGCACCATGACGCTGTGTCGGGCACAGAAAAGCAACATGTAGCAAATGACTACGCCAGGAAGCTTGCTAACGGCTGGCAACACTGTCAGGTACTCCAGGCTTCACAGTACATTATCTAACCCAACAGAAGTTACTTGTGCTAAATTTGTCATTTTCTGTACAGGAAAATATATTATCATGTCTTTAGCAGAAAGTGTTCTTCAGTCCAAACTTTCTTGCACAGGTTTCTTGTCTAACTGTTGTCTCTCTTTCAGGTTTTAGTCAGTAACAGTCTGGCTGCTCTCAGCGGCTTGTCTGCTGAGCGAATCTACTGTGATAACCTCAACGTCAGCGTGTGTCCTCTCACTGAATCCAGCAAGAAGGTAAAAAACACAGAAAATAGACTTTAAAGGGGACCCGCTTTACTCATTTCCAACTCATCTTTATTTTTGGAATTGACTAAAGTAGATTTGCATGATTTACAGTAAAATCCTTAGCAATCTTTGCACTGGTGCAGCCCAATTTAGAGTCATCTGTCTGATTACCACCCACTGGTAAAAGGTTTGAACAGCAATCCCAAAAAGGTTAATTCTGTTCATCTGAACGTGACGTTTTCAGTGGGAGAAACGTTTCGTCACTCATCCAAGTGACTTTTTCAGACTCAGCTGACTGCAGGTTTCCCCAACCTTATAAACAGTACATTTACATAATGACTAAAACCAGCCCACTGAAGGAACAATCTGCTGTGAGGTCAGTTTCTTGATCATTAACATGCAAATTGTCATGACCATTGATCAACAACCACTGATCAACGGCCTTTGATCATTGATCAATGACCATGAGGACCATTCACAGAGAGTTGGGGAATGGCTGCAATCACAGCATTGTAAGATGGTGAAAGATGTACCCTTAGGCCCCCTCCTAGCCTGCTTGCTCAAACCATCGTTCCTCCCTGTCCAGGATGTTACATCCTCATCCTTGAAAGAGTGTCCACTAGCCTGTAGGTGTAAATAGACTGCAGAGTCCTGGCCTGACGAGGTAGCTCTTCTGTATTCGCCAGAGGTTGTTTGGTTTCCCTGATGTATAAATCCTGGCAATCCTCCTGGCACTTAACAGCATACACTATGTTACTCTGTTTGTGTCGGGGGACCCGATCCTTGGGGTGGACCAATTTTTGCATAGTGTGTTTTGGGGTTTAAAAGCCACAGAGACCCAGTGTTTAGAAAAAATGTATCTGAAATGTTCTGCTTCTCCTGACACATACGGGATCACTAAGGGTTTTCGCTTAGGCAGCAGTTTTGCTTCTCTCCTGAATTGATTAGCGCCTCCAAGCTTTGACAAGAGTCCAGCTGGGATAACCATATTTACTCAGGGCCTTCATGATGTGATGTTCTTCTACTCCGCTGTGTCTGTTGTAGCGTCCTGATGACACCCACTTTGTGCTCCAGTGGATGATGAGAGTCAAACCTTAAATACTCACCCGTGAGCATTTGTTTACAGTACACATCAACTTTAAATGTCGCCCTTTACTGGTGTAAATCTCACAGTCTAAGAAGGCTAACCTGCCATAACCTCCTAGGTGAACCTAATGTGATGGTCCACCCAGTTAATGTGATCAGTGAAACCTGCGGTCAGCTGAAACGGAAGAAGTCACTTGGATGAGTGACGAAATGTTTCTCCCACTGAAAACTCTACGTCCAGATGAACAGAATTCATTTTAAGATTTCCTTACCTGGATGACTGAGGATGCATCGAGACATTTGAACAGCAAGTGGGTAGAGTCACAGCTGCGTGCCCGAGTCACTATCCTGTCTGAAAGTGAGCATTTAAAATCTGAAGGTTTGGCTCATAAGTATTACTTGTACATGGACTGATCCTGTCATTTAAACCATGTTTAACCATGTTAAACAACCATCCACCGGTAACATAATAAAATAAAAACATAATATGTCATCTTAAATGTAATTCTGAACACTCTGACCCTCTGAGATTTATCCACGGAACAAACAGTGTCTTCAAGGTGTACAGCCTAAAAAACCTGGGCTACAGTTATTGTAAATACATTCTGTGTAATTACAGATAAGACTGAATGCTCACGCTGCCTTTCTCTCGCTTGTCTTTTTGTCTGTCATTCAGTTCTCAGTCAATGTGTACAACCCTCTCGCTCGGCCCGTCACTTGGCCCGTCAGGCTGCCGGTCAATGGAACAGCGTACAGCGTGTCAGATGCTAGTGGCAAAGCGGTGGACTGCCAGGTCAGTATGTGTGCCAGCAGCAAGTATGAGACGATCCAAAACAAGCTGTGCAGTTGTCAGACAGAAGATATAGATGGATCTCATCTCAGAGAATGAAGTCTGCGATACTTTTTCACAGCACTGTTTTTTTTGTATCTCTCAACAACATGTTCAATATAAACAAAGATAACACTCGATAATGTGTTTGCGTTGAAGGTGGTTCACGTGTCACAGGCCACTCACGAAGTTAGAAGACAACGAGGCTTTGCAGTCAATGAGCTAGTGTTCCAGGTTCAGGCACCTCCTCTGGGCTACACCACGTACACGGTGGCCCTGATCCAGGACGGACCTCCACCTGCACCTGCACAGCAGCGCACACCCCCAGTGATCCAGAATAAGGTTAGAACACAGCATATAAGTCCAAAATATTCAAATAAATAAACAAAATCTTCTGAAAAAGGAACTGTTTTTGTTTGTTTTCATGCACTCTAGTACCTACAAGTGACCTTTGACCCTGAGACAGGTTTGATAAGTAGCCTCAACAATCTGGAGACCAAACAGAGCATCAAACTGACACAGAATTTCTACTGGTTAGTGTTTCTAAAAATAACAAAATGAACACGCTTTTTTTGAAGTTGAGCTTCCAAATGATGTGTTGTTAAAACGTCCCAGGTACAACGCCAGTGACGGTAACAACGTCGAGAGCAAGCAGCCTTCTGGAGCCTACATCTTCAGACCCAACTCTTCCACACCTTTCATCATCAGCCGGACGGCCAAGACGGAGATCATTATGGTAGAGATGTTTGCTCGTATCCGGACGTAGATTCCTCATAGCAAAGCTTTGTTTTTACACTGTTATTCAGTTTACTTCTAAATTATAGGCTGCTGTCATTTTATATGTGTGGGTGTCAGAATGAACGCGCCAACATGTTTTACCTCTCTGTTTAGAGGCTAATATGCAGCGTCTAATTTTGTACTGCAATGCTCTCATCCTCAGACGTCAGTGGTGCAGGAGGTGAGGCAGTGGTTTGCTCCCTGGGTGTCTCAGGTGGTTCGTCTCTATGCTGACAGCAGAGCTCTGGAGCTCGAGTGGACTGTGGGACCTGTGCCGATAGAGTGAGTTTAACACGTGCACACTACATATGTGATGGAGATGTTTTTAGAGATAAGTGGTTGTTGAAATTTCTGTTCTCTTCAACCTTTCTAAAAGCTCAGTGCCTTAATGTCAATTGATCTTCCAGGGGAGAAAAACCTCATATGGGGCAATATTGTGGCAGAGTTTTGCCCTTCTAAATATTTCCTCATATCATAGCAAGTGATTGGCTTAGATCGCTGTTATCCTTTTCCCCATGTCAGATTATAAATACATGGAAAGAGGGAATTTTAGACCATAAGATTCCATGCACACCCACTGGGGAATAGCTTTAGCTCATAATTTCAGGTCTATTTTAGCCATTTATTTATTTTTTTATTTGTGAGCGAGAGAAATAAATTCAAGGAAAAGTGAGGAATCTTGGCCAAAATGCTCCCCACACCACCCACCTTTAACCCACGTCACACTTGCTATCTTGACCTTTTAGTGACAGCCTGGGGAAGGAGGTGATCACTCGTCTGGACACCAGTATCAAAACCTCTGAATATTTCTACACTGATTCCAACGGCAGAGAAGTTCTGCAGAGGAAGTGAGAGTTGCATGCATTTTAACCTTTTAAAGTTGTTGCAGTTGTTTTGGATGGTATTTTACAGATTATATACAAAGTAAGACATCTGTACAGTTATGTGATAGTTTTACATTAAAAGAATCCAATTCCGTACACTTAGTGTGTGTGTGTGTGTGTGTGTGTGTGTGTGTGTGTGTGTGTGTGTGTGTGTGTGTGTGTGTGTGTGTGTCCCATCCACCCAAACAGGAAAGACTTCCGGCCCACCTGGAACCTGAAACAGTCAGAACCCATTGCTGGAAACTACTACCCAATCAACTCTCGCGCTTATATCAAGGTTTGTGTGTTTGTTAGCTTCCATTTGGAGAGACAAGCAACAGAAAGTATTGTAACAAAGACTGTTAGTTCTATGAATTATCACAAGTGATGTTTTCCTTTCACTTGTGTGTCTTCAGGATGATGTGGACCAACTCACTGTGGTAACGGATCGCTCTCAGGGTGGAGGCAGCATCCAGAATGGTTCACTGGAGATCATGGTGAGGCATAAAGTCGTAGCTCATCACCATTAGCATGTCGACCCCATCTAAGCGCACACAAGGAGTTCTTATTAAAGTCTCTCTATCCGACCTCCTCACCCTCAGCTCCACCGCCGGCTGCTCCACGATGATTTCCGTGGTGTTGGTGAACCTCTCAACGAGATCTCTGGCATCTTCCCAGATGGGCTGGTGGTCCGCGGCCGCCTCCTGCTCACCCTCGATCCCCCGCAGACTGCTGCCGACACGCACCGCCCGCTCGCAGAGGGGATGGTGTTGCAGCCGCTGGTTACATTTACTGATGGAGATCTGAAGCCAAACACTCAGCTGGAGGTATGTAAATGGTAAACGGACTGGTACTTGTATAGCGCCTTTCTACTCATTCACCCAATCACGTGCACATGCGTACAGTACTTGTACAAATACTGCATGTATTTTAAAGACATGTTATTAACACACTTCACTAATTGGGTCTCAAAACTCACGGTGATGTGATCTGTGTTTGAAATATTAGCAGTGCAAGAACCAGCTGGCCTCCATCTTGCAGGTTCCTGTTCAAACACCTTAAACTCTTGTGTGTAAGCTTAAGAAAAGCTTTGTACAGTGCTGTGACCTGCAGACAAACTGCAGGCTGTTCCTGTGGGAGTCTGCTGCTTGTTTTGAGTCATTGTCTCCAGCTGTCTATGCTGCTGGTTATAACCCATTTCTGTCCTGCTGTGTACATATTTGCATTTTTAGACATAGATTCACTCGCTCTCAGGGGAACTGAGTTAAGCTGTTGCCTTTAGCGCCAACTGCTGCTGACATGTTTTCAGAGCCAGTGATTGGTCGAAATTCATATCAACTTTATGTAGTAATTTTATAGAAAATGTGGTTGGAATACATTAAATCTTTTTTTTTTAAAGGCATGGTTTCTGTGAGTGAGGGGTCTGTCTTTTAGTTCTCAGGGCTCCTGGCTGCACTGCCCCCTGCTGTCCACCTGCTGACACTCAGTCAGTGGGATGAAGACTCAGTGCTGCTGAGACTGGAGCATCAGTACCAGAGCTCAGAGAGCAAAGTGAGCTCTCAGCCAGTCACAGTCAACCTGCAGGTCAGACATTCAGAAACAGTTTGAACCTTGTTACACTCAAAGCGACCGTACGATCATCTGTCAATGCAGTGGATTGTCATTTTGCTGTAACTAATCCCATCGTCTTTCCTGTCTGTGCAGAAGCTGTTTTCAACTCTGGAGGTTCTGGGTGTGGCTGAGTTGAACCTGTCGGCCAATCAGTGGAAAGATGAGATGAAACGTTTTGACTGGACTCCTGAGAAAGGTACAGGACACCAGTGTTGTGTCAGTTAGTTCACCACTGCAGTTTTGAACGTCACCCTAGATTCAAAGCTGGATGTGTTCTCCAGTCTGATTTAAATTTGGCTAAATTTCAATGAATTTCGTCTCCTCGGGCGTATTTTAATATGGATTCCAACTCAGCTGCTTTGAGCTTTGTCTCTGAGATTTTACCACTGACCTCCAAAATGCACAAAGTATGAACTTCTGTGGAAATCACTTTGGCTTGTTGTCAGATCAAAGTGAAAATAATTTAATAGATTAAATGGTGCATGTTCTGTGCGCTCGTAACTGCAGTTCCAGCTGTGTGAAAGAAATGTAGCAGCAGCAGCAAAATAAAGTATATAAACATTTACACATTTTCTGTATCACCAACTGAATACATTTATAATCCAGTGACAATGAAGTGCACAGTCTGCACTTCAGTCAGTGTTTTTTTTTTTTTTTTTTTAAATGTATGGCTTCAATACGAAACTTATTTGCAAACATATACTGCACTTAACATAATTCAGTAATCCGTTATTCTGGCTTTGTAGAACACTGCTCTTCAATCACACTTCCATAGTGAGGATTCCCTGATATTTGCCTTTGTTTACTGTTGTCAGAATTTCATTACATTATTTATATCTGAACATTTGTCGGTGTAGTAATATAAAGACTGGCAACATCTGGATTTTTCAACATCTGGCAGGTGACCATGCACTGAAGGAGCGCTGGGCTGATAGAAATCTGCTGATGCCTTTTAAATCTCTGATTGTAGTCATCGACTTAACAGTTTCCCTGCAGGTGCTAATTAAGCCAGCAGGGAGCCATAAAGAGTCATAAACAGATTGATATGCTTCATAATGTAATGTATACTACAAGGTGTTTCTGGAGCTCAACATGTTATTTTGTTCCTCTGTGAGGAGACTTGGTTGCTGATCACTGAGCCGTGTCACTGCTGGTGTGTTTAAAGATTAACCAACTAAAAACACCTTGTGTTGTTTGTAGTTGTTCTCACATAATGTGTCTGTTTTCCAGGAGAAAAGCCCCTGCTGAAGACATTTCAAGACCCCTCCACGTGGGAGGTGACCTTAAGGCCAATGGAGATCCGAACGTTCCTTCTCAAAGTCAACCTTAGATAGCCAATCACACATGAGATTTTATAGGATGAATTATTGTATACTGACATTCCCGTGGCTTGTTTACATTGCTGATTTAATAAAGTGAGGATTTTTAGGGGAAAAAAAGATGAATGAGAAGTTGTATTCACGCTGCCTAGGACTTAAAATCTGATCACAGCTGTAGCCCGGACTGACCTGTGCAAAAGTCATTTCAGGATGCCTTCAGACTTTGATACAGAATGTCTGAATTTGTTAAAGCTGCCTTTAACATTTTTGAGAACATTTATATTTGTGGGGGTTTTTTTATGTGCTGTTGCAGTAACAGAATATCGTCTCCCACAAAGTGATATGTGCAATAAAATATAATCTTTGCATTTCTGCCATGTTGTATATACTTTGATTTTTCTACTTATCAAGAAGCAGCTAATAATAAAAATCAATCATCATTACTGTCCTGCCCTCGTGTTTGTGCCACAAATCTTGTGTATAATCAGTGAAGCAGCATTTACCTTCTGATAATCTGACATCAGAACAGATGTTGTGCTGTTGCTGCTACAGACCTTTGTCAGTGACAGTCATCTGTGCCTGCTGTCTCCAGCGTGTCTTCAACCATGCAGCGATGTGAAGCCTCAGATGATCAAAAAGGGTTTTTTGATGGGTTTTTTTCCCCTTTTAGTGTGAGAAGCTGAATGTCTGCTGAGGTGCTATACAAGCAACTGTTTTTGTAGTGGAAATGTAAAGAAACCTAAACAAAGAGGTGCTTTTCATAACGATTTGACCTTTTGAGAGACAAAGGTGTGTCAGATTATAATCGTCCACCTGATGTTATTTATGAATATCAAAAACAGTCTCACAGCAATGACTTTATTGGTGTGAACACAGGCTGACAGTCAAAAAGAAAAAAAACCCTCTGGCATGGAAATGTTATGTACAGTAACTTTTAAAAGCCAAAACAGTCTGCTGTGCAACATTCAAACATCCATTCAAATTCCACAAATAAGATTATTTTAAAATAAAGGAAAAATATAGAGTCATCACTCTGTTTTCTGTTCATTTGTCTGCTCCGAGTCATGGAAGTAGCAGCACTCGTCTCCGTGGGTACATGTTCCCTGAAAGACAAAAATAAAGAAATACTCATAAAAGCTGTTGGATTCTGATGTAGTAACGTCTGAACAGCCAGCAGTATGTTTTGGCTGTGGCTGCTGAGGCAGCGCGCAGCTTCTCTGGCAGGAAACCAGCAGTGTGTGGCGACCTGCCAAAGCAACCTATGGAGAAGACTAATTCGTCAGCACGAGTCTGCCGTTTCATTTTCCGCCCAGGACATCGAGACTTTACGGGACTAATTAGTATTTCGGTAATTGCCTGCCTTTAATTCAGAGGGACTTGTGTGTGCCAACAGTACGATAAAGAACCCGACGTACTGAAGCGATCCTCACCTGCAGCGACTCCGTCAGCTGCTGCAACAGTAACGATTTTACTGTGCTGTGCACAAACATAGTTCTAAATGTTAAACAGGCAAAAACCTAGTTTGTGAGAAAATAATTTATTTATGATTTTTTTTTTCTTTTAAACAACAGTCACCTCATGACGTTTTATATGGCAAGGTAAAGATCCTACAGCAATACAGAGAAAACCCCTCTGAGCATGCCTGGGGTGGGCAGCCTTTTGCACAGATGGCTTCTTAGCTTTAAATGCCCAGCAGCCACAAGAACAGCATCATTTTGGTCACCACCAAGTCATCACTAAAATGTTATGCTATGTTCACCAGCTAGTCACCATCTTCACCTTCA
Source organism: Neolamprologus multifasciatus (assembly GCF_963576455.1). Lineage (NCBI taxonomy): Eukaryota > Metazoa > Chordata > Actinopteri > Cichliformes > Cichlidae > Neolamprologus > Neolamprologus multifasciatus. Next base: position 34,241,782 of record NC_140444.1, read on the forward strand.
GTTTAGTGGGATGCAGGTAAAAGCGCTATTTAAGAGTTTTTAATGTTACAAAAAAATGGTGTATTTAGGTTGTGTTTAGTAAATCTGACCTGTTTGAACTTCTTGCAGGGGAAAGTCTTGAGCTGAGAAGAGTCTGTGATCTGGTTCTTTCTCTTGTTCTGGAACTTTTTCCTCTTGTCTTGCAGGTCAGCAGAGATTCCACCACTGAAGGAGAGAACAAATGAGGAGAAAGATTAACAGGAAACCAGAGAAAAGAGAATAAAAAAATAAATAAGTGGAGATGATAGAAGGAGCAACATGTGCAAGAAAGAAAGAACACTGGAAGAACATGAACACAGCTTTTTTCCTCTCCAAAGAGAAACTCAGGACTACTTTAAGTAACTAATTAAACTAATTCAGGATATTTAAGGTTTGGGGGGGTTTTCCTACGAGGGCAATCTCAAAAGTAAGGTCACCTATCGTTTTAGAAATATTTACATCATTTTAAAGGTTGAAGAATTATTTATTTTTCTACATAATCACCATTTCACGCGCTGCATTTTTGTAGACGCTGTGGCAGTTTTACAATGCCCATGTCGTACCCGCTTGCTGCCGCCACAGAATCACCTTCTGGACAAATATTCTTTCAACTTTAGGAACAGGTGGGAGTCACTGGGTGCCAAGTCCGGATTGTAGGATGGGTGGGTGATGAAGTTCCAACCAAAGTTTTGCAGGAGAGTGACAATTTGACGAGCGATGTGCGGACGCCCTTGCTCAGCATTCCTCTTCTCTGGTTCTGAATTGCCCTTCTGAGTTTTTTTCAGTGTTTCACAGTACCTGTCAGCATTTATTGTGGCAGAAAGTCAACCAACAATACCCCCTTTCAGTCCCAAAACACAGTTGTGCACTGCACGCACTTGGCGGTAGCGTTCAGCGAGAGCTCCATTTTCATAGGGCTGCCAAGCCAAGATGGAGCGTCCCAGCGAAGCTGCGCATGCTTGTTCGGGAGTGGAGGAAACACCGATCACAACAGTGTGGCAAACAGCCGTATGAACAGTTTCTCTACGTCACCACTGCTTTGGAGACCTTAGTTTTGGGTTTGCCCTCGTATTTCTGTTGTGTTTTTTCTGAAGTTGCAGTGTGACCACTCAAGGCCACTGTACTTCTTGATTCAACTGACACACATTTTAGCTGCTTTGGAAACATCAGCATGTGACACTTGTGACCTCTGGACTATTAAAAAAAACGAACAAACTTGTTGTTATGGTTACCCAGCTTTGGCGCGAGCTTTGGGTCCCCAGAAGGCCTGAGGATTCTCCTGGAACCGGGTCAGGTGGCGCTTACGGGACTGAGGGTTGGCGTCCTCCCTTACAGTGAAACAGGCCTCAAAGCTACAAACACACAAACATTACAGATCTGCAGGTTAAGGCTGTGCATTTTTCAGAAACAGTGAAATCTTTTAAAGCGGTAAATGTGCTCCTGATGGCTCAAAGTGGCTCACCTGGGCTCAGTGGAGAGGATCTTGAATGCGGGGCTGGTCGGAGATAATTTCTCCCTCTTTACAGGGTTGATTTTCTCCTGCAGCAGATCATCAAACGTGCATGTGTGACTTTAAATGTGTTACATGATTCTGAATAAGCATGTTCATTTTTTATTTAGTGTCGACATTTCCAGGAGGACATGGAAATGTTTAAGCAACAACAGCGTGTGGCTGTGTTCAGGATTACTAAAAATAGCTTTTCTTTTTCTCCTGTAAAGTTTACCCAGCATCGCATGATGTCCCAGATGGCTGCAGGAGGAGCGTCTGTTTTGATGGCGTTTTTACAGGCGTGAGAGAGGGAGACCCTGTGGCCAGCATGGAGGAGAGCAGACCTGAAAAGAGTGAGATAGAGGAAGGATGCTCTGATGATTCAGTTTGTGACAAATGTGAGAGGAGGAAGGTTTTTCCTACAGACAGACAAACGGAAAGCCACGGGTAAGATGTTTTTTTTCCTCCTGGAATCACTGAAAACAAACAAATGTGGACATTCACACATGCACAGCAGGAGAATAACCTAAACAACAAGGTAGAAGATGCCACAGACTCAGTGTTAGATATAAATGGATGAGTGCTTTAAAGCGGGGGCAGCTATGCTCATTTCCAACTCCATATTTTTTATTTAAGGATTATACTGGAGCTTTGTATGATTGACAGTTTAAAATAATCAAAATATTCGTATTAATTTGATCCACGGCTTTGGTGCAGCAGCCGAGTTCATCGTCTGTCAGAGAGCGCGTGAACAACACTCCACGATCAAAAATGACTGCGGGTGAAATAACCGCTGCATACTGCTTCAAAGTGACATGCATCGAGTGCTCACTTCCTGTGTGGTCGCAGCTTACAACCTACAACTAATTTTGTAGTTAAGAAAGCATGAGTTGTAAGTCTTGAAGAAATGCATACAGACCATCAGTTGATGCAAACTGTGTGTGTGTGTGTGTGTGTGTGTGTGTACCTAAACTGGAGCAGGGGTGGAGTATTGCAGTGTATCGTGCTGCTCAGATTGTCCACGGTGTAATAAAGCGGCACATCCTCCAACTCCTGAAACACAGAGCACGTCACAGGCAATGAAGCTTCAGAGTGACAGGAAACTACGACTGAAACGTGATCACAGTCTATCTCACACAACAAAAAGCCGGCTAACGCCACCAACCACACCCACGGGACAATCCCATTAAATAGCACCTATTCCAGCAGTGAGAGCATATATAAGAAGGGGAATGAGTACCTCAGTCACCATGCTCAGCACGCCCTCAATACGTTTAGATGTCCCAAACCTGGAAGGGTTCCCCGACACGGCAGACAAAACCTTCTGGACAAACTCCAGGTCGTGGATGGACTCTGCCCAGATCGGACCGCCCAGCTGCAAAGAGGAGAGGTAGAGGCTTCAACTGGAGTTTTATGCATGCCCACACAGTAACAACCAGAAACAAGCAGACCAGTTTACGGACATCTAAACCATTTAAGTCAGTGATTCCCAAAGTGTGTGCTGGGGACCCCTGGTGAGTTGCAAAGGTACTGCAGGTAGTCAGCTTGAACTTACGTCTATGTACAGTAATACATTTATATTAATTTATTTCAATAAAAAAGTGAATTAAAGCTGGTAATAGCAGGTGGTTAGTTTGTGATATTACTCATTACTCCAACCTAAATTCACTGTTATTATATTGAAGTTGATGCCCTGTTTGGTAGAGGTGGGAATCACCATACATCCCACGATACGATATTATCACAATACTTAACGCACGATACGATATTATTGCAATTTTTTAAAATATTTTGCGATATTCAGATTTTGTACATAAAGGTAAACTTTATCAATATTCATTTTATCTAATATCAAAGTCTCACACTCAGTCTTTCTCTCATTTCAGTTTTATTGTTGACAAACTGAACGGTTTGTATTACAGTCTAGTCCAACTTAACTGAACGCAACCATCTGGTACAATATTAGCTATTCTGAACTATGCAATTTATGAAAACTATGCAGCCCCTTCAGCAACTGAAGAATTTGAAAGTAAATTAAAACAAAATATAATTTTACATTAAATAAAAAAGTTTTAAACTTAATTAAAATAAAACATGTCTTAAATTAAAATAAGTAAACTGTCATGTTTATTGCTGCCAAAAAAAGTTAAACACATTTGGAGAGTGAAGGAATGTCAGGATTCTTGCTCAGAAAAAGGATCAACATGCTCTGAAGTCAGAGCACAAAAACCTTTTCTCTAACAAAATATCGATTTCTGCTGTCCCTGTATCGATACATTATTAGCAAACAAAATATCATGATACTACACAGTATTGATTTTTTCGCCCACCCCTACTGTTTGGCAGGTGTGTTGCTTTAACACGGTGCATGTGACTGGGTAGCATTAGCAATTAATAGCCAACAGCCAGAGTCGTTTATGTTTCTTGAATGAAAATTTCAATGAATCCATCTTTCTCTCTTGTATTTTGATTAGAGTGAAAACTGAAGCTTAGGAGGTCCCTGTGGGATTTTTCTGGTTTTAGGTGGACCACTGCACCCTTGACTTTAAAGTCCTTTTAACAAAACTTTAATGGGGAAAAAAAGTCAGCTACCTTTACATTTGTTCCCAAATACAATAGAATCACATTTCAGCCAGAACCTCGACAGTCAGACTGTTTTGTTCCATCAGCAGTCATTTATGTGGCCACTTGGTGCTGTTCTGGGACCGGTCACGTGGAAACCCAGGTGAGAGAGCAGAGCAGCCATAAATGACAACACAACCACACTGATTTGACTGGACACAGCACAACAGGAGGAGTTGGGTTGCTAGGCAACTTACAGATGCCCACAAACTTTAGGTAGGACAAAACAGCTTCAAAACTGTGCTCTGTATTACAAAAATAAGATCAGCTGATGTGACTGGTGCATGAACCAGCACTACACTCAACATTCTGATGTTTTTCAAGTGAATCCACAGTTTCCACAGTCGGATAACTTGTGCTGCAAAGTCAACGAAGGCGATTTTAGAGCACTTCATTATTCCATCTGCTAACACATTTTATAGAAATGCTAATTTCACTTCCCAGCAGCACTTAGCACCTCCCCACAGTGCCAAAACTAGTACCAAATGGTTTGCCAACCATGTTATTACTGTGCTCGATTAGCGTAAACCCCACACAGAATCTGTGAAGTATTTTCAAGAGGAAGATCCACCCGACAAGCTGAAGGCAGCTGTCAAAGCAACCTGGGCTTCAGTAACACCTCAGCAGGGCCAAAAGCTGATTGCCTCCATACAGTAATATGTGGTAAGGAGGAGGCCCAGCCAAGTACTGTGAATGTATCAGTGATCATATGCTTGAGAAGTGGGACATTTCTGCCATAACCACCAAAACAAAAACTGTAACCCAGAGCGAATGACGTGACGTGTTTGTGCATCACCTGATGTCTCTGTCCGCAGTGCTCACACTCTGGTCCAACCGGTGGCCCGGTGGCAGCAGAATACTTCATGCTGAAATCAAACAGACATCGACTTTACCGCACGCAGTGATCATCAAGTAACACAGAGGGGTTCTCTGAACAGCAAACCTCACATTTAATAGTAAAGTATTTAGCCAAACGTGTCCATCCACGGCTCCTTGAACTCAACCTTTTGATTGAGTTCAACCTAAGATTTTTACATCCAAAGAGAATGTTATTTTACAGAAACACCATAAACTGAGGACTTTATTTCAAGCCGCCAGTTCGCTGATGAGCACACCTCGACTGAACCATCACACACAGAACCTCATTAGAAGCAGCAGCAGAGTGTTTAGTGTCTCACTGTTTTCCGTTGCTCGTTCTCCTGCCCATTCTCTGCAAGTGGAAAGCCCCGCAGCCGACACAGTTGTACACCAGCGCCTGCTTACTGCAACAAAGAGAGACAGGACTCAACTGCAGTGTCATTGTGTTTCAATACTGAGCACATCAGTCATAATATCATCTTTTAGTGTCACGTACCCAGATTTCTATTATTCTATTAGCACTTTACTTTTACCCTCACAAATCCCTCTGCTGCTGTTACTTTGTGCATTTGTTCCTGCAGTGACCCAGTTTCAGGATCATTCATCTTTCATCACACAGGATAGATCAGCCTTTGTTAGCAGACAGTGCGTGCGTGTGTGTGTGAGCGAGCACCTGGCTGAGTTTTTGACTGTAGCCTGTCCTGTGAAGACGCGGACGAAGACTCGAATGTAAAAGTCGACGCTGACGGACAGCAGGGGCTGGATGTATCGCTGGTACACTCCTGCCCTCTGGTCCAAACTGTGCAGGATGATGCGCAGAGCCTGGAGTTCAAAGATGGAGAGAGGCACGTATTCAGCACTTTTTTTCTCTTGCTGTGAAAATCTGGAAAACATCTCGGATCTGTTTACAGGGATGTGAGGAAATTATGTTGGATAAGAAGTTTTATTTGGCTGCAGAGGGGTTTCGTTTTCATCAAATCAAATAGAATTTATGAGCTTTTTTTTAATGATCCTTGCATTTATGTTCCATTACTGCCACTCACAGCTAGAGAAGGTGTGAATTCTACTACTGTGTGAAAAACTACTTGTGCTATATGCAGCATGAAATCAGATCATGAGAGCACATGAGAAGGTGGGAAAAAGAAGAAAAGACCTTCATGAGAACACCACACATGTTCTGGCTGTGGTGCAAACACATTCACCAGTTGCTCTTTTCTTGTATTTCTGCCAAAGAAAATATTCAACACGAACGGCGTTGCCTACACGATGACTCTTTGGATGGTTGCCCAAGTATACTGTGTAATTTATTGTTATCCATCTGGATCCCACTGAGACAGCTGCATGTTTGACTTAGATGACTCAATAAGCTCTTCACCCTTATTTTAAAAAGCCACCTACAGGTTTTCCTGTCTCGTGTTTCCCTACAGGCAGGTAACAGTCGTGACTTTCACTCATCAAATAAGTGTAAAATTTATCCTTCTGCTTTTCAAACATATAAAATTGTGTGGTATATAGAGATATTCTACGTGTCTTTTACTTTTTTCTGTATTTTCTGCATATATTTTGTTATTTTGCTAATATTTAATTTCAATCCAATTCATTTTTATTTATATAGTGCCAAATCACAACAACAGTCTCCTTATATTATAAAGGTAAAGACCCTACAATAATACAGAGAAAACTCACAAATCTGACAAAACATGAGAAAGCACTTAGTGATGGTGGGAAAGAAAAACTCCCTTTTAACAGGAAGAAACCTCCAGCAGAGCCAGGCTCAGGGAGGGGCGGGGCCATCTGCTGTGACCGGTTGGGATGAGGGGAGACGAGACAAAGGCATAGTGTGAACGTGATCCAAAGATTAATCAATTACTAATAATTAAACACATAATGAGTTTAGAAGAAACACCCAGTGGATCAGGGGAAGCCCCGAGAAGCCAAGGCCTTTTGCTGCATATATAAGGGAGGATTCGGGGTCACCTGATCCAACCCTAACTTTATCCCTTATCAAAAAGGAAAGTTTTAAGCCTAATCTTAAAGATAGAGAGTGTTTGTCTCCCAAATCTCAACAGGCAGGAAAGGGAGCCACAAGTAAGCCTGCAGTCTGAGAGTGAAGTTATCTACTGGGGTGATACAGTACTCTGAGGTTTTTAAGATAAGATGGGGGATGATTATTAAAGATCTTTTATGTCCTGGATTTAACAGGGAGCCAGTGAAGAGAAGCCAAAATAGGAGAAATATGCTCTTCCTTTCTGGTCCCTGTCAGTACTCTCGCTGCATCATTTTGGATCAACTGAAGGCTTTTCAGGGAGTTTTCTAATTACATGTAATAAAACAATCAATTCTGAGTCTCTCATCCTCTGACTCCAACATCTTGGACTGCAGCTGGTGACGGCTGTACCTGAAGCAAGTGCAGGCCTGATGCCTTCTGGTTGAACAGAAAGTAGAGTCACCATCTGCGGTCCAAAATGGAGGAGCTGGAGATGATCCACAAGAAGAGGAACTTCTGGAGGTAGCCAATCATTGCTCTGCTATTTCTTTTCCCAAAGTGTACACACTGAAGGATTATAACCTCAGACGATCGCAACGAGAATAAAATATCATTTGTTTTTGACGTCACGAAAACTCACTTGGCTAAATTGAACGTACGATTACTTACAGCGTCACCGTCTCACTCAGACACATTCTGCATGCTTACACACTAATGCAAACATGACTGTACATGTACTGCAATGTGTCATTTTCACATTTCTGAGAGTGAGCGTGGAGAGTGTGTGTGTGTTTGTTTGTGTGTATACTCTGTGCCCTCACCATTTCATGACAATATTTGGCTTTGATGGAGACTGAACCGTATTTGCTGTAGCACGTCTCTCCACTGTTTCCTGCCATCACCGCCATGTCTGTACAGGTTATACATAAAAGACCTGAGAGAGAGGGGGGGGGGGGGGGGGGGGGGCGGGGGGCGGAGAGAAGACGAGAAATCTAAAAGTGTTTGGCTTAACCGTGTAGATTAGACATCATACATATATACAAAAAGAGAGAGACACACACACACACACACTATTCTCTGCTTTGTGATTTTGACACTTAAAGTGGATCAAACCAAACAAGAATTATTTCACTAACAATCTCTCGCCCACTTCTGATCAGCTGCCAAATTGATTTCATGGTGAATTTTGAAAAGTAATCTGAATTCACTTCAGATGAAACGCAGTGTTGAAAACAGCTCCGTGTGGTGTCAACTTCTACCTCCAGTATTGGGCTACATACCACAGGCCATTATGCTGGCAAGGAGCACTTGACCGAGCTCCTTAATGTACGATCTTTACTTCAGAATATAAAGCACCTAGAGGTGGCTGTTGTTGTGATTTGTTGCTATAAAAATCACATTTAATTGAAACTTTCAGCCAGTTAACATTTAGTCTCGTGTATTTAATCACACACATGCACCATGCTGTTGGCCTTTTAAAAGACTGCATACATGCATGTGTCAGCAGCCTCTGCACTAGTTAAATACTTGCAGTTACAACAGTGATCTGAAACTTTCCACATCCCTGAAAGTCATGAAACCTAGAGGAGCTGCAACGGTGAACTACCCACCTCCTTCACTGACAGACTGAACGGCAGCATCCAGGAAAGAGGCCGGGCTACCGTAGGGATCCAGATCAATGACGTCATAGCGATCCTTCTTCGCTCGCATGTCGTACATCAGCATGCTGTGTTTAAAACCCGGGAGAGAAATTTTTATTTATTTATTTTAAATGGTAAATTTGGATAAAAGCAACAAAAAAAGATGCTCATGAGAAATGTGAACGGAAGGTCGAAGGTAAAAAGTGAAGAACAATGAAACAAGAAAAGTATGGGGGGGAAAAAAGATGGTACTGAACAGTGGAGCTGATCAAAGTGGGAAGTAAAGCAGCAGAACATGCTGACTAGTCATACCTGGCATCTCTGCAGCTGGCCTGGAGCAGGTGGCTCACTCCGTTGTACTGGGCATTCCTGGCGATCAGAGCCGCCGCCTTAGCAGAGAAGTCGTTGGCAGTGACGCTCTGCAGGCCTGGGACCTCCAGAGCAAAACGCACCGAGCGCAAACCAGATGCTGCTAGGCCCTCCAGGACACGCAGACCACGCTGACACAAAAGGTTTGGGGAAACACACTTAACGTTCCGCAAAGACACACACACGCACTTTTTGGCCTCTTGGCAGCAACAGAAACAAGTCCTGAAAACGAAAATTACACATTGCTGGCCAATAATTACGAGCTCTTTAATCAAAGAGTTGCTTTACGTTTTTGAATATACACCACATCCTCCAAATATATGGTGTAGTAGTCTCCGATATAATTCAGGTGTTCCTATCACTTCCATGGCCACAGGTGTATAAAAACAAGCAAATTTGTGGGAACAGTTTGGGGATGGCCCCTTCCTGTTCCAGCATGACTGCACATCAGTGCACAAAGCAAAGTCCATAAAGACATAGATGAGCGAGTTTGGTGTGGAATAACTTGACTGGCTTTCACAGAATCCTGACCTCAACTCGACAGAACACCTTCGGGATGAACTAGAGTGGAGACTGTTAGCCAGGGCTTCTCATCCAATATCTGTGTCTCACCTCACAATACACTTCTACAAGAATGCTCAAAAATTCCCATAACTCCTAAACCTTGAGTAAGATTTTCCCACAAGAGAGCAAGTTTACAGTTACAACTACATTTACTCTCATTTTGCTTCATTTTGGTCTCCAATAACTCGATAATAACAATAAAAAAAAGAATCCAGCTCTTCAACAACAACATTCTTCACTGAGCTCATGATTGATCATCGACTCTGCAAAAGAATGCAAAGACTGACTGGAAGACACAGAAACAGTGCTGAGGAGGATTTTATGTTTACTTATGTGGAACAACTCTTTATTTTTCCCAGGTCGATTCACAACTGCTGGAACAGAAAATGTGAAAACGTTGCTCCCTCTGTGTACATATTCCCTCAAAAAAACATGTTCATTTTGAAGCTGGTCGCTGCTCTCAGGTTTTTCCTTCCTTATTGAGAATTAATCAACTCAAAGTGAAACTGAAACTAATTTAAAAATGTGAGCGCTGTATTCAGGGAAAGCTGGGATCAACAGCAACTGTTCTAATTAACAAAACAAAGACAAAAACCTTCAGTCTAATGACACTAATGAGATTATTTCAACTTCATGACATGTTTTGAAGTTTCTTGAAAATGATCCAATTGCCTCTCAACCACTTGTGGCCCCCAAAGTGTGAAATTGGCCTTTATCGAAGGATTTTCCACTGGAACCAGTGCATATGATTTTAGCATGGGAGGTCCCTCTGGGCAGTAATAATACCTGGCTTTTAGATACAGAACCATTCACATAGAAATACAAGTACACCACTTGTTCTGCCTTGTTCATGTTCATTATCATCCTAAAGTCTTCAGATGGTATTTAATTTAACTTCCACACGTGAATAAATCAGGTTTTGGATCGTACGCATGAACAAAATCTTCTAAACTAGAAGCTGGATACATGTACCATTAAAATCCTGCATTTGTATTCATACATAGCAATAAAAGCCTGTTGATGTGCAACTGCACTAAAAAATACATAAATAAATCACTCTTACATACCTCACATTTCTCCCCCGCAGCTGCCTTTACAGCTGGCTCCTCTGATCCGTTTTTCTCCTCCGTCTGTGCCTCGGCCTCGTTTGTCTCCTCTGACAGAGAGACCACCACCCTCTCCTGTTCGCCTGGCACCACCACCTTCACCCCTCGCTGAGCCAGCAGCTCTCTCGCAAACTCTGTGATCACAGCACATCTGGAAAGAAGAAAGGGAATGTTTACTTATAAACGCACACGTGAGACAAAAATGAGAACAGAGTCCAGGCAGAGCAGTAACTCTCAGGACTTTCTCTCTCCTTCAGACACATCTCCTGTGACACGGGAGATGTGTCCACACGGATGAAAGACCAATAAGAAAATTAGAGGAAAAAAAAAAAATCACAAATCCTGCTCTGTAGTTTCTTGTAGTTGTGGATCTTTCCAAAGATGCTCAAACAAGGTTGTCAAACTGCAACATAGTGATGAGTTTTCTATGTACAGAGAGCAGCCGTGTCCTGCTGAAGGTTTTAGGTTTTCAGTCTTGAGTGTTGCTCTGAAGTGTTCGTCTCTCAAAACTACCTTGCAAAAAGACAAATTTAATGAATCTAGATGGTTTCTTGAGAACAAAGAGCAGGTCTCGATTGTGCCACTATGTGGCCAGTAGTAAGAAATATACGTTATGGTACGTTTTTTTGTTGTTTTTTTAATGGCAAGTTCTTAAAAATTCATCCTGTAAAAAAGAAAGGTCAACAAAGCTCAGGAAGTTTGTTGATTGTTTAACATTGCAAATACTTTTGAGGCCACTGCAGAAGCGATTTTTAACAATCTTCTCCCTGACCAGGGAAAGTCACCAGCATTTCAGGGGTTTTTGTGACTTTTTTCTATTAATTAACACACTTTTGTTAATGAAATGACAGGAAAAGCACAGATTATTACTGTACATAAAGGATGGATGAAGCCACAGCGACGTCACCGTCTGATGAAAGTGAAATCTTGCCCCGAGGCAGGCCACTTCAGCACCGGGACTCTTCCACTACCATGTTAAATGATGCAGTGTTCACGTTTGCCCAAACAGAATTGAACATTATGAACAGTTTTCCACTTTGGCTCAGCCCATTTTAAATGGGCTTTGGCCCCTAAAACGACAGCGTTTCTGGAGCATGTTCATCCCATGATTTAACCGCCAGTAGATAACCCGCTGACACTGATTTCTGGAAGTCTTCCTGACCCCACGCAGTGGTTTCCATAAAAGAAACATGCCTGTTTCTAATGCAGTGCTGCCTGAGGGCATCCAGTAATGATTTATGGCCTTGTCCAGTCCGCACAGAGATTTCTGTAATTTTACAGATTTTTTGGATTTTGATTTTTCTCAGATTGGTGAACCTGTAGCCAACTTTATTTCTGACAAACTATCTCTCTAAGATGCTTTTTTGATTCTCCATCATGTTACTGACCTGTTGCCAAATAACCTAATTAGTTGAAAAATGTTTGTCCGAGTGATCCTTTATAGTATCACTTACTTTTCCAGCCTTTTATTCCCCACAGCCCAACGTTTAAGACGTGCAATTGCCATAAAATTCAAAATTAGCAAATAATTTAATAAAATGTCTCAGTTTATGCACTGCAATGTGTTTTTATTTACATTTTACACAGGATCCCAACTTTTTGCACTTGGGATTGTATACTGGTTTGTGTCTGTGTTGCTCTGGATAATTAATTAAACACGAGTTACTATAACAGAAACACAGGAAGAAGTGAGACTTCAGGACAGAGTCAATGCATGGATCATGTGAGCCATGAAAATAAAGAGACTGCATATGTTCACAGTGCATATGTTTGGGGAATACGAGCTATTTTATTAGTGTAATGGGCATGCTAGACACAATTACCACCTGCTGTAATTTGTTTTACAGAAGTAATATCCTTGTGCTAAACAAAACGCTCTATTTACACCACATATTCCTACTAAACGCACATGTCACAGTTCACTGAGTCACTTTAGTGTCAATGTTAGGAGGATATACTTAAGGCTACCGCACAGGTTACAGGAGTGGGTACAGAGCTGCATTCTAGGAGCGACCGCAGCTCAGGGGGTTGGGAAGCGCATCTGTAACCAGAAGGTCGCCGGTTTGATCCCCGGGCTCTCTGTCCTGGTCGTTGTGTCAAGACACTTTACGCTACTGCCTACTGGTGTTGGGCCGATGGCGCGATCTGTCAGGCTGCCCCAGGGCAGCTGTGGCTACAACTGTAGTTTGCCTCCACCAGTGTGTGAATGCGAGAGTGAATGAATAGTGGCATTGTAAAGCGCTTTGGGTGCCTTGAAAAGTGCTATATAAATCCAATCCATTATTATTATTATTATTAGATTTAATCAGAGCTACAAAAATCTGTCTTAATTACATACCTACAGAGTTTAGCTTGTCCAACTCTCTGACATATAGACCCAACAAGTAGGGGCCTTGTCTCTCTTTAATATACACACTATGTTTTATAAAGTGTCAATGACATAGTCAAAACATGCTTATATCACATCTCAATGAGCCTGGAAAACCCTGGATTTAGACACCTTATTTTATCTAAATCACACTTTGACTGTTACTGTTCCACCTGAAATCAGTTTTTCTTTTAACATGGAGACAGTTGTGGATACTTTGCAAGTGGCAATAAAGGCAAAGTTCATACTCACGTTAAATCTCTGTTGAACTCCTGCACTGGGTTATAAAACACCTCATTGGCACTGGGGAACAAGATGGCTGCCTTTCCCTCTTTAACCACTGTCTCTCCTGGTAACAGTCCCACAGAAGGCATCTTCTCCTGGTCACCTGTAGAGCTAGTGGCAGACTGGCCCGTGCCATCTGCTGAAGATTCAGCAGATGCAGCTGGAGGGTTAGAGGCAGGAACTTCAGTTTCCATGAATCTCACTCCCCTGCTAGCAGCAGCTGCACTCCACCGAAATCCCTGTCCGGCTGAATGTGTGCGAGAGGGATGCAGGTGATGGGAGATGATGAAGGGGAACAGCCGGGCTGTCCGCACCAGCATAAAGCCACAATGGCTGCAAGGAAACACACATTTAAAATGTCTTAAGTAATATATTGGCTTAAAAAAAGAACAACCTCACAGTTTCCTCAATACAGACTTGAATCACGCACACCTTCAATAAAGAGCCGTTACATGCAATTCTTAATGGTACACTACAGCCTTGGCAGTCATCAGATCTCAAAAAATATGGGTGATTTTGTGTGAGACAACACACACTACAACCATGACAATACCACATCAGTAGAGCTTGACCCGTCTGGAGTTCATGCTTTTGAAGAATCAATGGGTGTTCTGCCATTAACCATTAACCAGATGATCTCTAGCAGATTTCTTTGAATGAGCAGCTAAGCAGCTGTTAATCACTTTTTTGATTAACAAAAATAAATGAAAGTGAGAGGTGCAATTTTCTTAGTGTTCTTAGAAAAGCTTTAAACGGTAAATAGGTTTTCTGACCGAACTTAGAAACTCATATTTCATTTGTGATGTGACAAAAAGCCACATACCCGAGCCTTTCCTTTCACTGGAGTGTGAATGAACACATTCATATGCATTTAGCACACTGGTTTATCGTGCTCATCAAAACGTTAATGGTATCCTTTGAGTCCCCAAAGAAGTTTTAACTTTTTAAATGGCTTACACAGTTGTTGCCGAGTACAGGTTCGCCCAGTCACTGATGGATTAAGACTCCTTCAGCACTTGAATATGAAATATCCTCTAAAATGCACTTTTAACTCACCTTTGTAGCTTCTACAGTTCAGTCGTTCAATAAAATAACAGTGAGTAAATCTCTGCTCTGTTGAAACGGAGCAGAAACGGATGTTACTACGGTAACGTTTCTGCAGACGACATACGTTATCGCCGCAAACTAATTAGCATGTTGACTAGCTAGGCTAAATAAGAAAAGGTTAAGTGCTTTTACCCGTGTCACCTCCTTTGCGTGGACACTGGCTCTCCTGTTTTCTCGGAAGTTTTATTATTTTGTTTCCAAAGCAACGGGCACCCCTGTGTTAGCTCTCTGTTACACACCGCTTGCGGTTCGCTCTCACGTTAACACATGGAAGCTGCCATGTTTGACGCGAGCGACTCTACGGAGGCCCGCGCGGGCAGAAAATAGAGCGCTAAAAAGGCTTGCTCCCCGCCCCCTCCCCTAACCTCCGCCTACAGCCGTGTAATGTAAGGGAAACAGTGTAACGTGAGGACACATGAGAGAGAGGGTCTATCGCTCTGCCGCTGCGCAAAGTGGCCTACTTTCCCCCGCAGTGAACATGCGAGGAAACTAGAAAACACATCATGAATAATCTAATTTAATCTCACCGTGCCCGAAGTTAGTGATGCATTCTGATGAAAAGGCTAAACATAGCCTATGGATTAACTCAGACCTATGATGTGAGGAGATAAAAACTGCCTTAGAGAGAATAAGGTCAGCTCGGGTCAGTGCCGTGCGGCTGTACGCGTTGTACAGGAGCGGTTAATGAAATGTAGGTCGTTATTGTGTGACAATGATGAGACAATTAAAAGCTTGCATTTGTGCTGCTCTTGCCATTTTCTTGCAGATGACAATGCTGTCACACCCAGGGTACTGTGAGTATGTATTTCCTGTCTTATTTTTTATTATAGAGAACAATGCTGGAAAGCTGTAGCTGCACCAACTACAAGGGCTTTTTGCACAATATCAGCAGTGCAGTCCTGAAGAGGGTCACTGTGTCACTGTCTCTGTTTTGTGCTTCTGTGGCAATCTAATTACCACACAGCAAACACGGGTCTGTTAATATTCCAGTAGATAAGAACGACATTTTTATTCAGATAATGTGGCAAACATTAGAACCCAGCAGTTCCTAGCAAGCATGATCTCCCCTACAATAAGCCCAACTTCCTAGACAGTTATGTCCTATTTCAGATGCTTGTGCTTTATTCGATTATCTTTTATTGAAACTGCAGAAATCCTATCACTTTGTACTCATTATTTAAAAACATAAAACATACTGAAAACATTGTAATTCATAAACTCACTGGACACTTTATCAGCTACACGTCTTCATCTACTTGTAAATTCAGTTTTTGAATCAGTCAATCCCATGACTTCAGCTCAGTGCATTCACACCAGTAGATATGGTCATGATAGCCTGCTCACGTTCAATGTCCAAAATATCTAGTGAGCCCCAGTTCTCTGGGTGAAAATGCCTTGTTGATGTCAGAGGTCAAAGGAGAATTGCCAGACTGCTTCAAGCTGAAGGCAACAGCACTGAAATAACCACTTGTTAAAACCAAGGTATGCAGAAGAGCATCTCTGAATGCACAACATGTCAAACCTTGAAGAAGGTGCACTACAGCAGCAGCAGACTGTACTGCTGTCAGCTAAGAACAGGAAACTGAGGTTACAGTTGACAGGGGCTCACAAAAATGAGATAATCGAAGATTGGAAAAATGCTGTCTGGTGTGAGGCATCTTTGCATGGATCCATCCTTCAGATCCGTCACTGTACTCAAGTAGTCTCCACAGTCACCAGATCCCAATCCAGTAGACAACTTTCAGGATTGGTGGAATGGGAGGCTGACATGATGAATGTGCAGCTATCAAATCTGCAGCAACTGTTTGATGCTGTCATGTCAAATATGGACCAAAATCTCAGAGGAATGTTTCCACACGTTGTTGAATGTGTGCCACAGAAAATGCCTTCAAAATCAGCTGATTGCAAGTATAAACAACTTTTATGAGTCTTACTACGAGCCTGCATTGAGGCCAAGATTATTTTGATAAAATACTTGCATATTTTTTTCAGGTTTCAACAAGGTGCTCTGCTACACCTACAGCTCTACTGAAGCATAAGATGTATGGAAATGTACACTACAGCATGCTATATGATAATAATAATAATAATACTAATGGATTGCATTTATATAGGGCGTTTCGGGACCCCTCAAAGCGCTTTACAATATCACTATTCATTCACTCTCACATTCATACACTGGTGAAGGCAAACCACAGTTGTAGCTTGTAGCTATATGAGTACTGTAACAACTGCTAAAGCCATTACTGGTTTAAGTACAGTTTCTCTCACTATATTTTTTTACATTAACAAGTCTTCTGCATGTGCTAACAATAAAATAGCTGAACTGAATTATTACAGTATTGCACATTTTGCATTGTAATACGTTGTACAACAATCCTACTAATACTACTACTACTAATAATAATGATAATGAAAATAATATAAATAATTATGATAATGATGATTGTAGTATATGTTTGTGTGTTCACTATTGCATCCTAGACAAGTGGACCAATCTTGATGAAACTTTGCATAAACACTGCCTCGGGCAACATCTATGCCATATATAAATATCTGATACAATTCCCACAGTCTTATTCATTTATATAACTGTTACATCAGTCTAAATGAACACACTGCCAAACTCAATCCTGAGATTGTCCTTTAGCTGACATGCAGAGAGGGCATGTGAGCTTTCGGCACAGATCTCACGCTGTGTTTTAATGTAAGCAATTTGGGGGGGGGGGGGGGGGCGCACCCAACAACCTGAAATTAAAATAAAATAAGTAGAGCAATGGTTACCATTTTATTTTATTCCTGAAACAGAGCTCCAGCTCTCCTGGTGAAGTGTAAGTTATACATGATTACCTAAAGATGTTTTTTGTTTTCTGTGCTCTTTGTATTTCACCTGGCTACAAATATTTTATAGGTTACAACTTGAACAGTAGAGCGAATGAGTTACACTGAAAAGCAATATATTGCATATACAGCAGTCTTTCTCATATTCACTATCAAATATCTACCATCTGCTTATTGAGCGGTTTGCAGCCAGCTTCCACAAAATGGGACATGGTTGACTGTAAATGAGAGGAAAAATAAAAAATACAGAGGGTTCTGCTTCTACTGTACGCACACGAGCCTGAACATCTGGATGGGGGCGCTGTGACAATGAATGCCCAGAGAGCGTGGCGCTATACATCTGACACAGGAGAATTATAGAGTTAATAGTATTTGGCATGACAGGGAGAGAGAGCGGGGAGCGCAGTGCCGTGCCTGAATGCAGTCTCATCCTGTTTAGTATTCACTGTGCGCAGCGCCTGGAGGCCCCGGAGGGCTCACCTGCCCGGAGTCTAGACGCACTGTCAGTACAGATCAGACATCGGGGATCGAACCGCCGGCCCGGCAGGCTTTACGTCCGCGCGGTGTCGGGCATCGGAGGGGAATTGGTTCCAGCACCAAAGACACGCCGGTGAGTGAGTGGGGTTGAGTGGGTGGACTGGTGGGTGGGGCTCAGACGGTCGGGTCGGCTGGGGACGCTGGCAGTCTACCTGCCCGCAGCGGCGCGTGGGCTCGAACCCGTGATCCGTTATTCCTTCGGATGTAATCTGATTACCGCCAGTTTTATTGCTGTTGGGCTACATCTGTATTTACATTACCCGTGTGACTATTTCTGTATTTCTATGCATTTTTACCGGTTTTCTAAATTATTTCTGTCTTATTTAACCATCTTTCAAAATGAAAAAACAAAACAGTTTAGCCTTGTATAAAACGAATAAAAGCGATGAAAAAATATCTATGCATTTTGACATGAAAAAAAATTCGCTATATCTTTAAATGCAGAAAAATGTAAACTTTGCTCCGCATTGTCTGCACTGAATGAAAACAGGGTGGGTGTGTGGGCGAGCCTATAATTTACCCCTTAACTTGTTTTTAAAGGCTTTGGGGACAAATTAAAGATTTGGTGAGGTTTATTTTGATTACCACTGAGGTAAACTTTTTTATTTTACTTTGGTTTGAAGTTATGACATCATGCAACTCTGACTTTTTGATGTAAAGACACTAATAATACATCAATAGGTGGGCTAGTCATTTTACATTAGGCACCTGTGAACTGCTGACAATATAGCATACAGTAAACAAAGTGTCCAAGACACACAGACACACAGCCTCTGTGTGTCTGTGTATGTCTGTCTGTCCATCGGTAGCTCTGCGATCTGTCTGCAACCCCTGGGAGAGTTTCAAAAAAAAAATCCCCGCTCTGCTCCTCTGCGTCCTCCTCGATAGCTCCGCGCTCTTCTCGCTGGCACGTGTGTGCGTGCGTGCACGCCCGACATCCTGCGCGCTCGCAAAGTAATGTATGTGTATGCGTGCTCCGCTGCTGGTTCACGGCGTACAGTCACAGTGAATGAGTGTCTGTAGTGAGGCGGAGGGAGACACTAGACCGCTTCTGCTTTGCTCCTCCATTGAAACACTTTCCAGCGAACACAGCCGAGGGGTGAGTGGAAGCTCGGCGGGTCACCGTGTGTAACGGTTCGGACTCGGCCCGTTGGGGAGGGTGGTTGGGGGGCCGGGTTTGCTAGTTGCCCGTGCCCACCACTGCGTGTTTGTATGTGCTTACATTTCTGTGGGTGAATTTAGATGGAGGGGTGGTGTATGGGACTTAGGCGTTTTGTTGAAGTGGAGGTTAGGCTATTGTTTTTTAGGGGAGTGGGGTGGTAAAGTTGTGCTGGCTCCTATGGGGGATGGGTGATTGGGGACAGACCAAAACTTTAACCACTTCACACCGGCACCACTCACTCGTCGCCTCGGGCTGCCCCTGGGCGACTGTCTTCTCCTGAGACCTGTGCTCCTCTTTCTCTAGCATTCCTGAACTTTCTCAGAAACTACCTGAGGTTTGAGCGAGGCGTGCATTTATTCCCCTCTTCCTTTTAGACATTGCTGCATTTGAACGACGCTGGTAGTTGCTTATTTGTGTAATCTCATGGCATAGGCTGCTGTCGGTAAATGGGTTAAGATTTTACAGCCAGCCCCCTACTTTCCTTTCCTTTCCCCTCCTCTCCTCTCCTCTCTCGCCATGCCGGATCCATCCGTCTGTCTCGTCCACAGTTGCAGCGCATTTGTGTCCCGGGATGACCTGTTGATGTCGGCTAAAGATGGAGTGCCAGGATCGCCCTCCGCTGTAGACCCCCCGCTTCTCCTTTAAAAAATACCTTAAGAATCTTAGTTCCTTAGAGTGAAGATAGCCCCGCGTGGTTCCCGAGTCCGCTTTTTGGTGGAGATGCAATAAAGCATTTATTCGCTGTGATATAGCATAAGCGACATTTTGGAGGGGGAACAACGCGTGTCTGTCCCATGTCGGTAGCTGCCATTCGGCCGGAGGAGGAGGGAACTCGGTCTTAACGGACATCACACCGCGCTGACACGGAGCGGAGGGGAGACGGGAACTGCTGAATATTTTACCCCCCCCCCCCCCCCCCCCCCCCGACTATTTTTGTGCCATATTTCGTACCCCTGGTCCCCCAGACGATAAACGTGTGTGTTGAGGGCAGTTAAAAACCATCATTGACATTCAAAAATAAAAAAGAGGAGCTCTCTCGTTCTCCTTTTTTTGTCCATTTTCCGCTGCCGCCCCCTCCCTCGCCCCCTCCCTCCGCTGAATGCACGCACACACCGGCCCGGGCCAGTTGAGGACTCCCAAATTCTACCGGGCATCGAGGCTGGCACACGGCGGGGCACCGAGAGCTCTCTGCCCGCTCTGACTGCCCTGCTGCACCGCTGGTGGCGGCGGGCTGTTTCTCTCCGAGGCGTCCGCCAGCGAGACTCTGCGAGACTTTCATGTGAGATTAATTGATGTATAATTAATGTGTATAAATGATATCTCGGTTTTGAAGTTTCTGCTCTAGTCGTGCTCAAGGGAGGCTACGACTATAGCCACATTGTGATGCCTGTCTTCTCACGAGTTTCGGCAAATACAGGATTTCTAGCCCCAAACGGCTGCAAACTAAAGGCCACCCAAGGCTGGCGTTTATTACACGTGATTTGGAGCCTTGTTTGTGAGTTGTGTGCATGTGTGAACTGTTTTACTTCTGCCAGTGTTAGCCTTAGCTTTAGCCTGCTACTTGCTAACAGGCCACCTTTAACCTCCCCAAACCAGGAAACTGAATATGATTAGGCAGTGATTGGTATTGATATCAAAAGCCCGTGTTCACGTGGTTGCTCGGGTTTATTATCAGGCAGAAAAATGACTGCGGTAATCTAATGTTGGTGTTTTGGTATTAGCAGCAGCATGTGGTTAGTTTGCATAAACCTGAATATATATATATATATATATTTTGCTTTATTTTTGGTGCTGGAAAACAATTTTCAAAGTTGCAGATGATTGAAACACATGCAGTCAGACACTCTTTTTTTTTTCTTGTGGAGTCTAAGCACATAGTGGGGCACATGGGGAATACAGGGCGAGGGTCAAGTAGTGTGAGTTAACTCTCCTTTTCTGTTTCTTGGAAGTTATTGTGACCTCTGACCTGTGAGGAGCAAAAGGTGCCTGGTACCATATCCCTGTGTGACATGACATGTCAATGAAGCAGTGTGAATGGAAACCAGCTTGCATGAAAAAAATGTTCTGCTTTTAAAATGTTGAAACTTTTATCAGCATCGCCAGCATATTATTGTCATTATCAGCAACTGTGCACACTGTCACTCGATGCGTTCGCTGCTTTATTTTTATTCTTTTTGTCTTCGAATACTGTGGGGAGATTTTATTTATTTATTTTTTCAGCAGACATGCTTTGTCTTGGCAGCTGCTTATTATTCATACGACTGCACATATTTACACCTGGAAACAGCCACAGACATCTCACCATTGGTCGCTGAGATGCTCCACTGGGACATTTGTCAGTTCAATTGCTTGCTCAAGGCCATGGGAAGTGCAGATGTTAGCGGAGCAGATCGTGCATTTTTAGTGCCATAGAATCAGAAACAGTCATTTTTAGACTTTCTTCGCTATCAAAACACTGTTTTGTAAAGACAACGACCCACATTTCCCAGTAAGATCGTTGTGTTCTGATTAAAGTAGAAATAATGCGTGTAAACAAATCCTGTATAGGACCCAAATTGCGCTGAGTAAATATCACTCGGAGCCTCTACAGTTGAATTTTAATTGCACTTATTCAATGCATATTGATTTCTTTACATCGACACAAGCTGTCAAGCCACAATAACGTGTCCAGGTACAATAGAAAGGCAGAAACGAACTTTCTTATTGCCAAAGCTTTATCGATTCAAAAAGAAAAGGTAGGAGAAAACTAACCTATATACAATGCACTCGGTAACAGAGACCCGATATAATGAGACTGTTTTTTACAGAACAAATTGTACAGAGTGCTCCCAATCCAATAATCCGTTTGTGATCATAATTGTCCTCGTACAGAACAGGACTGCACAATTAATTAAGTGTAATTATATTGTTGAGCAGTTTACACAATTAATAAACATAGTAATATTTTGAAATTTTAAGGCATTATATTCCACTTTATGTGGTGGCTATTGTTGAAATCGATCTCTCTGTCTATCTGTATATAAAAATGCTGATAGCCAAGGCTGATCTGTGCAGGTTAGATCGAGCCTCATTAAAACAAAAATTAAAATGCTTTTGATGTAATGTGTGGCAGTGGAGTTGTAAGTAATCACATTTTACTCTTTCCTTTCAGTCCACTGTCATAGTTTTCATGCCTGCATCAATCAGATTTAATTAGTCACTATAAACATAATTAATTATGATGGCCCCCTATTCTCAGCGCTGCCCTTATGTAGGCGTAAGGCAGGAGCTCAGGACTGCTTTAGTCCAATTTGTTCACCCTTTATTTTTCAGCCAGTGAAGGTTTGCTGAGCGTGCATGCCAGAGCAGCACCCTGCTTCACATTCACACCTGGAAGCTTCACACAGTACAGCCACTGCCTTTTATTACCGGCCAAGGAGAAGTTCAACTGAAGGAGTTATGGTTTAAAGGGAAAAATCCACCTCCACATATGGTATTGTTTTGTAATTCCGATGGAAGCCATTCCAGGAGTGAGGTTAGTTTGTCAAAAGTTGTAATTTTCTTGTTTTGTTAACCTTAGCTTTGCAAAACCTTCTTTGTCAACGTTTCCCAGAAGGACTCCCGGTGATTAAAGCGTTAGTCACTTTTGGGCTGTATGCTGAATGTGCAGTTATTAAGTGGGTTTGGAACTAGAGGCATTGTCATGTGTCTTGGCTTGTTCTTATGACAAAGTTATAGCTGTTGTCACCACTTCAGCAAAGTTAGAGGTATTGCTGCAGATCCGATTTTTGGGCTGAATCTGGTTGCATAGAAATCTGTATGTCTGCCTTTTACCCACTTTGTGTTATTGTGAGAGAGCAAGTCAACAAAAAACAACCCACCCCTTAACAGTGGAGTTAGTCATTTTTTGAGGTTATTTAATAGAAAAAAAAAATTGTACTCATCAATATACATACATTAGTGAACAATTATGTCTTCCAACTAATTGATGCATTCTCCTAAACTTAAAAAACTTACATCAGTCAATTAAAAAAAATCATTAATATAAATTTAAAATACATAGGAGTAGGTTTGTGGTTTGTGGAAGTCACCATGTTCCCTCACGATACCCTAAAAATCACACTTTCCTATATCATGGAAGTTTATTCTCTCCAGAGACTCCAACAAAGTTACTTCAGGGATAGTTTGACTACCAGCGGCTATTGTGGCAAAAACCACAATACGGCGGTATGGCTGTCATCAGATAGAAGTGAGCTTCTTTGAAACACTGACCTGTATCCTTATTTTTTCACAAAGTTTTACAGCCTCGTTTAGATTAAATAAGGGTAGATGCTTTTCAACCAGCATTGACAGCTGAGGTAAACAATGGATTGATAGCTTTCCATAGATAGGGAGAAACTGCGGGACAGAGCCGGTCCAAACTGTTACAGAAACATGCCAGCTGGCCGCAGCATTCATGGGGTACAGTCTAAATTTAATGTTCTTGATATGTTGGCTGATTAAAACATGTTTGTCCTACAGCAGCTTGGATCATGGAGTTGAATTGGGAAGTGTAAGTCAAATTTTTACACACTCACTTTTAGGGCTGGGCTATATCATACCGTTCACTGTAATACCGGTGTAATTTTGGGCAACGATAGGAAAATGAAATATCGCGATAGAATATGGGTAAAACGCGCATGCGCACTGCTTATGTTTACATACGCACGTGGCGGCGACGCAGAACGAGAAGAGCGAAAGCGGATCGTTAAATGAAACGGATGAACCAGAACTGGTTTGTTAAAATGCTGCAACTTCAGTGGTGTGGAACTGGTTTAGCTTCCGTCCATCAGATACACAACAAAGCACTATTTTTGGTAGAGCATGCTAGCGGGCCGTCGTTATTACCGTGTTGTTTGGAAAATACGACACACTTAAAATCAATCCTTTGATTTTTCTGATTTTTCCCTTATAATCCCGTGTGCCTTATGTATGAATTCTGGTTGTGTTTACTGACCTCGAAACGATTTTATGTGGTACACGGCGCTCGAAAATCTGTCAGATGTTTTAGTACGACTTTGCTAAGCTACGAAGCCACACCGCTTGATGGATTGTCGGAGCATTACGGCTCCGACAGTACGTATCACCTCGCGGAGTGATACGTACTGTGCTTCAACATAATATTACGGTATTGTGTGTGTATAACCTCTTTTTAAGTTTTATGGATATTACACGTGGTTATGCTGAGGATATGTCGACCAGTTTCCACTGGAAATGCCTTTTGGTTAAACTGTCAGCAAGGAATTTGCACTGTTACATTTTTATGTAACTTTAATGTGGAGTTGTACAGTATTTTGTCTAGTGTCAATTATATCGTCAGTTATATCGTTATCGCAAATTTTCAAATGTATATCGTGATAAATATTTTTGGTCATATTGCCCTGCCCTACTCACTTTTAATTAATGTAAACTTTGTTGTTGTCACTTTGACAGTTGGTCAGCTTTTTTTTTTATCTACAAGAGAAAAACATGGACATATATATGGTATCAGTATTGTATGAGTATTTGGGGTTTTTCTGCCCATTTATCATCAGTTTATGTCCAGTTTCCTTGCAAAGTGGTGCTTCCAATCCCTTTGTAGGTTTATTTGTTGCATGATAGTTTTTTTTTCAGGAATGAAGTGCATTGTGAAGTAGGCAGATTCTGTTTTACACTGGGATCACTGCATTTGAACCAAATCAAGTTGGTTGTTGGTTTCCTGTAGAAAGAACGAACTGATGGTGGCTTGCTTTAAAAAGCAGCATGACCCAAAGGAAAAAGCTGTCCAGCATAGTCACAACAGTCTGTCAGTTACAGACTTGGGACCATGTCGTGCTTGCTTGTAAGATTTACATCTGTGTTTGTAGACCAATTTGGAGTGTAAGCCATTGTTGCCTTTTCTCAGCTTCAGTCTGCGACTTCATGAGAAAGGTAACACTTTTTAGACAAAGAGCATTGTGATATCTTAATGTTAGCGATGAGGAATAATGTTAGTTCCAACATTAACAATATTACATTATTATTAGTCATTGGCACTAGGTGCCATCAGTATGTGTACTGGCCAGGTTATAATATCTGTTTAATATGTTAGTGTCATTGAAGTTGAAACTTCAAAATGTCATTTGTCATAAAACTTTTGATGTTGGGAACTTTAGACAACCTTATTTGAGAGCCCCCCCCCCCCTCCCCCCTTTGTAGCTGCTATTCTGCTCCTTTTGTTTGAAGTCGCTGAATGTCATTGACTTTCTCTGGTCTCTGGTTGCCATGTTGCTGCTAGTCGCTTAAATAAGCAGATTAAAGTGAACACGTCCATTCAGAATTTGAGTGCATTTTTAAGATAGAAGATCTTAAACACACATAAAGGCACAGTTAGAAATGTAGTTAGTAAAGCAACTGCAAAGCTGCCACTTTCAGTAGACTGAACAATGTGATATGTGACTATGTGGTTATAGAGGATTTCTCTCAGGGGATCTAAAAGTCCACAATTTATTCCCTCACTGTTACTTCTTCAGAACAGAGGTAGTGTGTGGAAAGTCCATAGCCTACGTCTTTTACAGCTACATGCTATGGCCTTGCCTCCTGCTGTATTTGGTACGTCAGTGAATTGTCTTCAGTACATTTGCTGGGTTTTCCCACAAGATATGAAACTGGAAAACATTCACTTTCTGTCACCAACTGAGCTCCACCCACTAAACATGTATTTGCCATTTATGAGCATTAAAAAGGGCTATTGTGCTTGAGTTAAGTGGCGATGGAATTTCCTGTAAGGGGGATACAAGGGGATTTGCTTATGTTAGAATAGAGTAGAATTCAACTTTATTGTCATTGCACATGTCACAGGTACAAGGCAACGAAATGCAGTTTGCATCCATCCAGAAGTGCTTTAGCCATGATATAGATATATTACAAATATATATTAGCAATAATATAGATATGTGCATATATTACAGAAATGGGTCTATTATGGTATGTTATAATGTACACGGTATGAAGTATGTTATGAATATGCTATTACTATAAGTATGTACAGGCTGTAGGGAGTACAAGCTATGTACAGGCTATGAACAGGATATAAATATGAAAAACTATACAGAATATGAAATAAAAAAACTATACTATAAGGCTATAAGCCCTCTGCCCTTCTTTGTTCACTCGTGGCTGAATGGATAACTACCAAAGTGTAGTGCTGGGGAAGTTATGCATCAGCATTTCTTATTCGGCATTTGTCTTTGCTGACTTAATATTGTTCACTACAGCTGCACAACAAATCACTTGTTAAATCAGATCATGACTGTAATCACTGGAGATACTTGGAGTTTGACTTACTGTTTTAAGCCTGGCCTCTGGCTTTAGAAAATCTAGATGGAATACTTTGGCCAAACCCAGATTGAGAGTAAATAGCAAAAAGTAAGGCTGGGGAATCAATCAAACTTCACTTTGGCCTTCATCAATTATGAAAACAGTATGATAATCCAGTGCACCCCTTGTCCATTGCTTTTTTTCACTTCCTAAAAGCCCACATTCACGTCTGACCAGGCTGTAGAATATTTCACATTAACTAGAAAATTATAATTGAATTTTAATAAAATCCACTGTGCAAAGACATTTTTTAAGTTCACTTAATGCAGAATGGCTTCGAATCCTGTTCGAAGGCAAATGACATGGCATAAGAGCATGTGCATAACCATGGCTTTTTACTAGACAAAGGTGAAGAAAAGCTGTGGTTCTTATGTTTGTTGTCTTTCTTATTGGTTTTTCTCATGTTGGTTTTGTTGTGGTTGTTGTTGTTTTGGGGGGGGGTTCCTGTTTTTGATTTCTACTTATTGCAGTTTTAATATTTCACATGTGATCCATTTTGTCATATAAAAGCTAAATTTAATTTAGTCTGCCAGAAGCTTGTTCTTGGTTATTAAGGCAAAATACCCTACATTCCAAATAATTATTTTTGTATTGTGAGATGGTGGCATTTTGAATCATTTAACATTTACCTAAGACCTGAGTACGGTGTGTACTCAGGCATAAAGCCAGTTCTGCCATTCCTCGGTAAAGTAAACAGTAAGTAATGTGATATAAATGAATAAAGAAAGCCACAATTAGCAGGCCATGTGGCGTGGTGGTGAAGGAACCTGTATTATAAAGTAGCTAAAGACAGTCAAATTGTCTTCTTTTATTTATTGTAAACCAGAGATGAATAAATATTCTTCTATAACATGAGCTCTTTATGATTTGATGATGTGTCTACATAATAAAACTGTACTCAATCTGTTTATGACCTCAAGTGAGGGAGGTTAATCAGACTTTAAGAAATAATGACCTACAGCGTTCTATACCTTTTCAAGATTACAATATACGTCAGGTGAGCAATTTCTTATTATCAAGATGTTTTTTCTATTGATTCCAGCTGATGAAGTGATCCAGCAGTTCTGTCAGATGTGTGATGAATATTAGATCAGAGTTAAGAAGACTAGAATAGTACATGATTCATTGTTCCAGAGACAATGATTTTGACTTTTTAAAAAGTCACTGAAAGGCTTTGAAACGTGCTAGGGACACTAGTTTGGCAGTAAGTTGTTATGAAAAAATTTGAATCCAGATATTGAAAACTTTTACCAGAAATTGAAGTACCTACCCTAGAAGCTCTTTGCATCGGCGCACTTTGATGATTTATGCTATTACATCCAGGTTTCCATTAACATTCCTGTGACAGTTCAAATAAACAACATGGATCAGTCCCGCTTTTCCCATTCTGAATGGCAGGTAGTTTTTTGTGTCAAGGCTAGAGATGGGAATTGATAAGATTTTGTAGATTTCTTTAATGTGATGTGCTTATTGATCTGGTTCTTTATCAATTCTTGGCTCAATTTTATGTGAGAAAATGAGTACAGTGAGGTTTTTTTGTCAGAACAACTTCATTATCTAAAGTCCCAAACAGAGTACTGCCTAATGCTAGCTGTAACATCAGCATCTGAGGTGGAGGAAATGAGAGCATGTTTGTGGGGCATTTGTTTTAATTTATAATAATGGATTGCATTTATATAGCGCTTTTCTGGGCATCCAAAGCGCTTTACAATTCTACTATTCTACTATTCACTGGTGCAGGCAAACCACAGTTGTAGCCATAGCTGCCCTGGGGCAGGCTGACAGAAGTGAAGCTGCCATATCGCAACATCGGCCCCTCTGGCCATCACCAGTAGGCGGTCTTGCCCAAGGACCAGGACAGAGAGAGCAGGGGGATCGAACCGGCAACCTTCTGGTTACAGATGAGCTTCCCAACCCACAAGTCGCCCCACAATTTAAGCTTTAAGCATGGTGCTAATGTTATTACATTTCAGCTTATTTAGTGCCAGTTACCACTAAGCAGCACTGTTGGGCGACAGTAGCAATAGCACTTGTTCTGCATGTATTTAGAGCGTCACATACATGGAAGTGAAGCTCACGTTGTGTGTGAGATGTTTCAGCATGTTGCTGGTGTTTCCATCCCTACTTGAAATAATCACTTTGCAGTCATTGCAACAACCAGAACTGTTCTCATTTTTATTAGTGAAATCAAGTCATGCTCTGAGCCTCTTCTTCCTCTCTGCCATAACTCCTTTATGTGGTAACACTAGACATGTGTATGAGGTTGTTTTGCAATCAAAGTGCACACTGCCAGCACCTGCAGGCATTGATAAAGGAATTGATAAGCTAAGAGGCATAGAAATCTGATACTTTAAAACATTTGAAGCTATTTCTCAAGTGTGGCACTGGTTCTTAGTTCCCTTGAGAACTCTTGCATTTTCTTTTTTAGCTCCAACTTTAGGGAAAGTATTTTACATCACAAGACCTTTGAGTAAGGCCTCAGTCATACAGGCCTAGAGACCAACTAGGCAACCATCTGGTAACTTCTAGTCGCAAGGAAAAAATGTGTATTCTATGACAAGCTGGGGAGGTTTTTCTCGCAGTTGTTAATGGGAACCTTGCTTCAAAGAGGCACTTGGTGCTGTTGTTTTGGTTGCTAGCAGGTTGTTGCAGTTGGCAATAGTTTGTGTGGAAGATGTTGACTTGCTACTCAAGCTACTCACAAAGCAGGAGACAATCTATGGAAAAAAAAAATTCGCCTTAGAAACACAAGTTGTTCCTCAGTGCTACAACCTTTGCTTTGAAATCACCCTCTCGCTTTTCAGTTTGCAACACAACTTTATTTGCAGCTTTGAAATCAAATGACAAAGATCTGCAAACTACAAGCAGAGGTTTCCAGGTTGTTGCCAACTGGTCTCTAGGCCTGTATGACTGAAGTCTAAGGCTACGTTCACACTGCAGGTCTTAATGCTCAATTCTGATTTTTTGATCAAATCCGATTTTTTTGTCTGCTTGTTCACACTACAAATAAAATGCGACAGCAAGCGCGCTCTAGTGTGAACGCTCAAAGAGGTCCGCATGCGCAAAAGAAGACGTCACACACAACGCGCTCTGTTTAGACCCAGAGCAAACAGTATTGTTTGACTGATGGCCCTTAATACAGACTTCGGACTTTACGTTTCCCAATTTTTGCTTTAAGTTATTTTGTTATTTACATAACAATTTAAATAACCTAATAATGATCCTTATTGCTGTTTTAGAGAGGAGCGGAGTTGCAGATTTCTGTCAGAATCTGCAGATTATACAGTATAAATAAATGTTCACGTTGTCTTCCCAATAGTTTCACTAGCATCTACACGGGATGGCCAGGAAGTGTTCGCGATGTCTTCTCAGGCGCTTCTCCGGCGCTGATAATTGGCGTATGTCTTGTATCAGTGACGTAAAAGACGGATTTAATGCGACATGACCGTTCACACAGCAGTCGCTTTCTAAAACATCGGATATGCATCGGATTCAGTACCACATACGAAAGTGACCCAGATCGGATTTGAAAATATCGGATTTGTGCCGTTCACACTAGGGGTGGGTTTTTATAATCGATTTATCGATTAAAATCGATTCTGGCTTGGATAACGTAAAATCGATTCATTAAAATACTGAATCGATTTTTTAATATAAATTTATTTTGCCCGAAATGCCAGAATCTCTGGTGAAATCTCACAAAATTTCAACAACCACCAAACAGCTAAGACAGTAAATGAGAGCAGGAACACGGATTCTGCACAAAGACTTAAACACACAGCGCAGCCCGCAGATCAGAATCAGTTAGATGTTGCCTTTCTCACGGTCGGGGCTGAAAGCCGAGAGCTCGCTGATTCTGATCTGTCGGCGGGTCCGCGCTTTGTGTTCACGCCCTTTATGCGCTGATTCTAAAGCTGTTAGTTTGATGTCTCTCCAAACAATATTGACCGAACCAGCAGCAAAAGAAGATCCAAACTACGCTTCACATAAACATCATCATGTATTCACTCTTTTGCTTCGATCACGATGCACAGCTCTCTCTCTGTTTTCTGCATTATTCACTTGCTTGTTACGCACAAGTCTACCGTTGTTTACAGCGCTGTCGGCCGACGTTTTTTTTTCTTCGTTTTATATACTTCCGAAAATAAAACCTAATTTCTGCCGTTCAATACTGAACAAATTTAAACTTTTTAAAATTATGCAAAATGCAAAACGCTTAGCCGTGTCTCTAATAAAACCGCTGTAACTTCAGAGGTAATGTTCATGTGTTGATTAATAGTTTTCTTTCATTTTTGATGTACTGCAGAATATTTTTATAAAATCCCAGGAAAATCACCTTCATGTTTTTCTGTGTTTTATCTTCAGCTACTTTGACACAAAGGCCTCTGCTGTGACGCTCACACCTTTGATAAAGTCTTGCGTGTGTCAGCTTCCTTTTTATAGATACAAAAATATGTAAATGTACTGATCTGAATTATAATATTTCTGACTGTCAAAATTTCCCAGATTCAAATCGAAGTGAATCGAATCGAATTAAATCGAATCGTGGATCGAATCGTTTCGGGACCTTGTGAATCGGAATTGAATCGATTCTAGAAATCAGTGACGATACCCAGCCCTAGTTCACACTGTCATACCATGATCGGATATGGGTCGCATAGAGTCCAAAAAATCGGATTTGATGCGCTTTCGCCTGCAGTGTGAACGTAGCCTAAGTCACTCAAAGGTCTCTTTGTGATGTAAAATAATTTCTCTAAAGTTGGAACTAAAAAAGGAAATGCATACATATATAGTGATTGGTCAACTGCAGGGTGCTGCAGCACTGATGACTGACAAAAATAATCCACGTAAAGTTTAGCTGTGTAATATCAGCGAATCATCATGTAGCTGACCAAAGTAAAAAAAAGCACGCAACACTGACTAAAAATTTAGCTTGCATTTCATGTTAAATTGCTATGTTGGGTTTCTGCACTGGGTAAAGCAATGCAGTGAGAAAATGAAGAAACTGCTGCAGCTGCTGCAGCTGCACTATTCTGTCCACGCCACATGTAGCAAAGTGATGTTATACTGGGTATTTCACGCTTTATCTCCTTGCAGTTGTTGTTGCTGCTGCAGTGTCAAATGCCATTTTGTCATGTTAGCATTTTTATTAGTGGTTAAAATGAAAACAGAAAAAACGCTGTCCAAGGTAAGTAGGTCTTGGAACAGCTCCTAGATCCCCACCAATAAAGGATTTTTAAGACTGATATGGATTTGGTGATTTAAAAATCTGATATATCTGCAAGTAAGTTTTTTATTATTTCAGACACATCTTAACAAAACATGTTAAATTTATTTATTCTATGATGCTCTGTCCCATCCTTCGCAGATCAGTTAGTTTTTGTGTATTTTCCTTTGTCTGCCAATAGATGACCAAATGGCTAATATTGACCGATAATATCAGCCCGCCGAAAAATCGGTGGACCTCAATTAGTTACCCTTTGGGAATCCCAAGAAATCTTTGTTTGAACAACACCTACAGTGGATCTACTGGACAAAGGATGTTGAATATAGAGGTGCCTGGCAGGGGGAAAAGAGGAATCCCACAAAGGAGGTTCATGGATGTAGTGAAAGAGGACATGGAGTTTGTGTATTTGTGTGACAGAAGAGGATTTTAGGAATAGGGTGAGAGGGAAGCAGATCATCTGCTGGTGCAGCCCCAGAAGGGATAACCTCAAGAAAAGCTGTATATATGATATTTTTTAACCTTTAAGTGTCTGCTGCTGCATCACTGTACACACTCCCGCAAATGTATGAGGAGAACCGGAGTTAGAAAGCTGGTGTGTAGGTTCTAGGCTTGGTCTGTGAGCCTCGTTCCTAGTGGAGGAACGAGGCTAATCAGTTTCCTACTAGTGGTTTGTTTGGGTTTGTAGCCAGGGTAGGAGCTGGCTCCTCACCACAAGCTGCGCTCCAAATACTTGTCATGTCAGCTAAGCTTGGCCACCATCCATCACTCGGAGGCCACGATCCTCTATATAACATATTTGTTCAGTGGAGTCGTGACTCACCTTTGTGCTCTCGTCTGTTTACTTCTGCTTTGTCATACTTGGCGTTCGAGTCGTTCTGTGTTTGCATTGTGCATTTTTAAACAAAACCAAAAAAGTGATGACTTCAGTCATGAGAAACACCGATTTTAGAGATAAAGTCCTGCTTTATTTTATTCCTTTTCTGTACTTTGACAGTTCCTCCACTTTTGATCACAAGCTTCTTTGTTGAATGTGACGAAGACGAGTGAAATAGACGAGTTATGTAAGAGGCTGTGTTTTGACTGGGAAGCAACGACAAGAAAATAACAAAGTAGGCCAAAAACCACCAAAACAGTTTATTAACTGAGAATTAGATGTCATGAAACAAGAGATTTTTTTAAAGAAAAAAAGATAAAGGCTTATGTAACTGTGGCTGGTGGCCCCAAATTCTGTTTCATTTGAAAGATAGAGTTTTGAATTAAAGTTGTTTACCAAATACTTAATCCATTAATCATCATACACTTTACTTACCCTATTTCTTTATTTTAAGTCTCTGTCGTTCCTCCTTAACTCTGCCTTGCTTGTGTTTTTTTGCATATTTTCCAGTTCTTCTTTGCGCTCTTATCTCATAACTCATTTATTTGGTTTCCTTTGCTCCTGTTACGCTGCCTCATTTTATCGTCTCCTTTCCATCACGTCTCATTTTTTTCCTGTACCAATTCCCAACTCTCCTGACCTTCCTGCCAATTACCTGTATGTCCCCATCATCCCTTCATCTACCTTCCTTCCAGATAATTCCTTTCCTCCATCATCCACTCCTTCCTTTTTAACCTTCCAGTGCTACTGTTATCCACACACTAACTTGTTTCTACTTCCTGCAGACCCTGTGGTGCTGGGCAGAGCGTTATGGCTCAGACGCTGCAGATGGCGATCCCTAACTTTGGCAACAATGTCCTGGAGTGTCTGAACGAGCAGCGGCTGCAGGGCCTCTACTGTGACGTCTCCGTGGTCGTCAAGGGACATGCCTTCAAGGTCAGAATTAAGTTTTTAGACGACTTCATTCAAACTAATATAGCTAACGACGTTTTTGTTTGACCTGAATACAGGCAGAATCAAAAGCGCATATTTAAAGTTAAAAGTAATTTATCTTTTTATGTCTCCACTTAGCTTACTCTCATTGCCAACTCTTTAGTGTAATCTATTTACTTTGAATTTCTCCAAATTTGGCAGAAATGTGCACTCTCACTAAAGTATGAAAGGATCTCAATGTCACGGTGACATTTCAAAAGATGTTTTTGCTTGTAACTCAAGAAAACTTTTACTGATTATGACAACATTTATGTCGGATGACCCAAATGCAAAAGCCCTAGTGTTATTAATTTTTCAACATCATAAGTGAGAAAGAGAAGAAGAGATTGTCACAGATAATGACACTGATCTTTGGTGTCAGCCTATCACATTCCTTTATAGTTGTTTTTAGGGATGTAGTTGTTAGTGAGTTGTTATCAAGGTGAGCGAACTGATCTGTGGGAGTCATCTATTCTTTGCAGTCAATTCTGTTGTTCTGTTTGCTCCTGTTGGTGTGGAAGAACTCGACTGGCCTGCACAGTCCTGACCTCAGCCTCGTAGGACACCTTTACAATTAGAGCAGAGACTGTGAGCTTTATCATCCAAAAATATGTGTCTGAACACACAAATGCACTTCTGGAAGAATGGCCAAAAAATTCCCATAAACACTCCTAAATATTGTGGAAAGCCCTCCCAGATAAATTGAAGCTGATATTAGGGCTGCACGATTTTGCATAAAATGAGAATCATGATTTTTTTGCTTAGAATTGAGATCACGATTCTCTCACGATTTTCTTTTCCAATATAAATATTTATTGCACTTATTAACTGCACATCAACGTCGTAACAGTTGAGACTGAACATAAAAACAATAAATAAACATAAAAACAACAAATGTCTCACATTTTGTCGTTGCTGCAAAATGTTGTACTGCTTGAAATTCCGTCTCCGCCGTTGCTCGACACTGCGTGTATAGAGCAGGTAGTGCAACAATAGAAAAATAGTTGCGGGACGGCACTGTGTAGCGTTTGTCTAGGGTGTTGATCATTTTCCTAAATCCCTCGTTTTGCACAGTGTTGATGGGAGCCATATCTTTGGTCAGGTGATAAGTAATAGCCTTT
Organism: Neolamprologus multifasciatus; assembly: GCF_963576455.1. Taxonomy (NCBI): domain Eukaryota; kingdom Metazoa; phylum Chordata; class Actinopteri; order Cichliformes; family Cichlidae; genus Neolamprologus; species Neolamprologus multifasciatus. Next base: position 34,276,285 of record NC_140444.1, read on the forward strand.
GTGCCTGCGGGAGTTCGACGGGTATAGGGAAGCGCTGTATAAGGTTCCCGTTATTGATGTTTGGGTGGTTGACCGGGACGGATTTTCTCCAGTCACTTTCTCGTCATCCCTGACGTGCTCTCCGTTGTTTTTTCCCTGCCAATTTTAGCATCACACGGCACAGGTTCTGTATCACGTGGTATAAGGCTCCGCCCTTGTCATTTGTTGAGCAGGAAGAGTGAGCGCTTGTTTTCATGATTATGTCCCGGATCAAAATGCGAATCGTCGTCGTCTTTTCTTTTTTTTTTTAAATCGTTGTCATTTGGAAATGAGATTGCACATAAGTATGAATCGAGATCGCGATTTTCTAACGATTAATCGTGCAGCCCTAGCTGATATCATATCAAACCCTATGGATTAAGAACTCTTTTTTATATGCATGTGAAGGCAGAAGAGCGAATACTTTTGGCAGTATGTTTGGAGGTATTTCACACGTTTCACCAGTAAGTGTTCTTTTAAGTTTGCAGTAACTTTTGACTTAATGCAAACTGCACAGCATGGACATGTAACTTAACCGGACTGAGAAGCTTTGACAGCGACATTGCTATCGCCGTCCCTTCTCTCTCACTATGTTCAGTGTAACACTTGTTGGGGAGCTTTTTTGCACTCCATGAATATATTTCCACATTATCTGTCTCTTGTCAGCTCCACTCCACATGCTTATAATTACTATGACATACAAATTCAATACATTTCTATTCTTGGGTGTATTTATTCGCCGCAGTTTGTTTTACAAAGTTAGTGTTTAAGTAGAGCCTGATGTTGGCTTACACATAAAGACTGACTCCCAGTCTCTTCCTCAGAGTGAATACAGCTTATTATTTTGACATTGGTGTCTGACAGCTACTCACTAAATGGAAGATAACCCAAGCCAAGGTGTCGTATTTGAACTGGAAAAATCTCAGCCACTGCAACCTTAGTCTTCTACGTATGAGTCTAGACAAGCACGGATGTAAAATGCAGCTTGACTCTCTTCACTGAGAGACACAGCGGCAAGCTGGTAATTCTAGGTCCTCGTGTTTCCTTGTTGCCAGAACGTGCAGATGAATTGCCTGGAGTACTGTTTGTGCATGTAGTGTCAGGATTTTGGTGAGAATCTCTTGGTAGGATAAAAAAAACGATGCCTCGGGTCAAAAACTAATAGTCTCAACATTTTTTGAGCTTCCTTTGTCTGCCTCTACTGATCAGTCAATAAATTGTTAGTTTTGGACTGTTTAGTGCAATTTGACATCGTAACCTGAAGACACTAATTTTGGCAGTGCTTCAAAAGTTACTGTTGAGCAATACGTGAAGTTTCCTTTACAACAGGATGCAATTTTCATGCTTTCCATTAAAATAAATTCAACCAGAGATTAACAATAAAAATGTGTTCGTCTTCTTCTGTTACTACTTTCCTGTTTGTTTATGTCTTCTACCTTACTGACAACAAACATGAGCAAGTGCAAATCTCCGGATAAGGATGTTGATATATACTGTTTACTGCATCGGAGTCGATGTATTTTTAAACCCTTACGACTTCACTACTCCTGCTGTTTACCCCTCAGGCCCACCGTGCAGTGCTGGCAGCCAGCAGCTCCTACTTCCGGGACCTGTTCAATGCTGGGGGGAAGAGCTCGGTGGTGGAGCTACCCCCGGCCGTGCAGCCGCAGAGTTTCCAGCAGATCCTGGCCTTCTGCTACACGGGGCGCCTCAGCATGAATGTGGGAGACCAGTTTCTGCTCATGTACACCGCCGGCTTCCTCCAGATCCAACAGATCATGGAGAAAGGCACCGAGTTTTTCCTTAAGGTAAGCTGATAATGAAGCAATCACAAATCGAGTCATTTAAACATCTGTTAAAGTTGAATGCAAATGTAGCAGAGCATCCATAGGAACACTTCTGTGAATATGAGGATTATTTAAATGTAATCAAAATGAAGCAGATGTAAAAATAGCCGTTTCTGCGTGCTGCCGCCGTGTTACCTGTTGTGCGTGACATTATGCGTGGCATTATGTTGTGATGGGGGCGTCTCTGTTTGTAGACACGTTCTCGTGAATCGAGAATAATTGAAACGTCGTACTGACACTACAGGTTCCCTCTATAGTAGCAGATGATCTGATTAGATCTGGAGTGCCTGGCTGCATTAATTAGCATATTAATGAGCGGCACTGATTTCCTTGAAAGTTCCACTTAACACCTCTAGACACAGAGTTGATAAAATGCCAGCTATGTGCTAGTAGACCAGTAGAAAAACAATCAATACAACGATATTTGATACTAGAAAAGTCATATCGTGCAATCTCATCAGTTTACTGTTCCTAAAATGTTCATTATTTGTAGTTTTCTTACTCCATCAGCTATTTTGGCAGAAATTTTTGATAGAATTGTTAATACAATGACCAAATAGTGCTAAAAATGAATGATCTTTTAGTTCCCAGTAGTGTTGTGATGTTAAATAGCCAGGATGTTCATGTTTGATTCATGATTACTAGATTTAAAGTTGCCTTATGTTTTTTCCTCCCCTTGGTTTCTGTGAAACTAAAGTGAATGTTTCATACATTAAGGAGAATTCTTTTCAGCATTATAATATGGAGACTGTTAATTTTGAACTCCAGGACTTTTCGCTTAATTTGATTATACTGCTTTAGATTGTAACCACAATAACATGAACATATTAACCTTTTAATCAGCACATATTTTTCAGATATTACTATTTTATTGTTAAACTATTACTGTAGCGTTCCACTGCCTCATTGATGGCTTTACAGTAAATGCTGTATGGTCATTTGTTTCTGGCTTCTTTGTACTATTATACATGAACTTCAGGTGTGAATTACTTTGGTCATTTCCATAGATTGTGTATAGAAGATTAGCTAGCTAGTACTAAGTAACATACAAATAAAACAGAAGTTTCTTCTTAACTGAGGCCAAGTGCAAACTTCTTGGACAGACTTTTTATTTGTTACTTCTAATAAAATGACAAAATATTCTGATAACATAAGCTACACCCCTAATTTTAAGCCTTAAAGAAAAAGAATAGATCAGTGATTTTTCCCCCCGCCTCATAAAAACAATGATGCAAAGACTCCAGCTCTGTTTGTTGAATCGCCCTGTTAAGGATTGTTTTCGGAAATTTAATATTTGGGTATGTTAGGACAGAGGATCAACTCAATTTTGGAGTGAGCCTCTGCTGTCCACTAGAGGAACTGCAGGTTTCGTAATACAAGTGTTGGCTTCATTTGTTCAAGCTCAGGATGCTTCCTAATGTCATCATTCACGTTCTTTATTACTAAATTATTACACCACTGCTGCCATGTGTTGCCTGAGATTTAAAACAGAGTGCTAGACACATTTTTGATACCTTATTTGAGAAATGTTAAGCCCAGCTCCATCAAACAACCAAGTTTCCCTCAGTAAATATTTAATATATGTATATATTTAATAGTGCTGTCTCTTTTTACCTGTCTTCAGTGCTGCCGTCAGATTTGAGTAGATATCAGACATACAGTATGTTTACAGTAGATTTACCCTTCTAATGGCATAATATGTTTTGCTCATATTCATGAAACTTGCCCCACACCAGGTCTCCTCTCCAAGCTGTGACTCCCAGGGTCTCCACACCGAGGAGACCCCATCCTCTGAGCCTCAGAGCCCCGTCACTCAAACAGTGGGAGTGGGCGGAGTTGGCATCGGTGCTGCCACTGTAGGGAGGCCTGCCTCCTGCCTGACACCCCTTCCCCTCGTGTCCAAGGTGAAGATTGAACATACAGCCACAACACCTCAGCCAGCTCCACAGCAGGTAGGTTTGGTCTGGGCCTTGCTACACAACCCCACATGTTTTTGTCTTTTCTTTCTTTTTTGGCGGATGAATCATAATCTTGAAATGAAGTAAGAGTCCAAAAACTTTCTGAGGGAGGAACATGAATTTTTTTAAAGGTCAGACTCCTTATTCGGTTACTTCAGCTTCAGGTAGAGTCAGATTACCCTAATAACGAAGTATATATACTGGATATGTTAATTTCTTTTCATTGAAAATGGAAGAAAGCATCTGTTGTGAGTTCCAAAAATAGTTTTCATGTGATATCAAGTGCTGCTAATCTGCATATCTCTTTAGGGGCAGTGTGATCATCATCACCCTTTTGGTATAGATAAGCAAACATCATCATATTTGTCAGGTGTAGCGTTTCCCCATCAGTGGCAGATTTAACGTTAGGTGCGTGTGAGACGTGCGATCTTGTTAAAGCTGATATATTACATGTTACTTCTTATTTTAACTTAACATTTCTGTAAGTGAAATGTTAACCTGTAGACGTCAGCCTTTTTCCACCACTGATTTGTTTTCACAGTTAAAAAGACAACAACAAAAAACCAAACAGAGACTGAAATATTGAAATAGTGCCAAGAAAGCAGATCATCAGATATTTTCAGACGATTTAGAAAAATAGCAAGAGGGCTGGTTATTACATATAATTATTTTAATAAAAGTTGGGCCCAATTAATCAGTTTCTGTTACAGCTTGTGTTATGATTTATTTATGTGATTGTTAAATCAGGAGTGTTAACGTCATTGGAGTTCATATTTGAGACAAATATTCCCATTTTTCTTTTAGTGTAAAGAAGTACATTTTGATTATTTATTAACACATTTAATGTAATTAATTTTAATTTTAAATAATAAGTGTCCCTCGGGGTGTCCTGTGGGAGGTGCTGCGGGAGTATGGGGTGTCTGGCCCATTGCTACGGGCCATTTATTCCCTATACAACCGTTGCAAGAGCTTGGTTCGCATTGCTGGCAATAAGTCGGACTCGTTCCCGGTGGATGATGGGCTCCGCCACTGATTCTGTTCATAATTTTTATGGACAGGATTTCTAGGCGCAGCCCAGTGGCGGAGGGCTTTCACTTCGGTGGCCTCAGAATCTCGTCTCTGCTTTTCGCGGATGATGTGGTTCTGTTGGCTTCATCGGGTGATGGCCTCCAGCTCGCACTGGAACGGTTGGCAGCCGAGTGTGAAGCAGCGGGAATTAGGATCAGCACCTCCAAATCTGAGGCCATGGCTCTCAGCCAGAAAAGGGTGGAGTGCCCACTCCAGGTCGGGGATGAGTTCCTGCCCCAAGTGGAGGAGTTCAAGTATCTCGGGGTCTTGTTCGCGAGTGATGGGAGAAGGGAGCCGGAGATTAAAAGACAGATTAGTGCTGCAGCCGCTGCACCGGTCCGTCGTGGTGAATAGAGAGCTGAGCGTAAAAGCGAAGCTCTCAATTTACCGGTCGATCTACGTCCCTACCCTGACCTATGGCCACGAGCTGTGGGTAGTGACCAAAAGAACGAGATCGCGGATATAAGCGGCAGAAATGAGCTTCCTCCGAAGGGTGGCTGGCCTCTCCCTTAGAGATAGGGTGAGAAGTTTGGCCATCCGGGAGGGGCTCAAAGTAGAGCCGCTGCTGCTCCACATCGAAAGGAGCCAGCTGAGGTGGTTCGGGCATCTGACAAGGATGCCTCCTGGACGCCTCCTGGGTGAGGTGTTCCGGGCATGTCCCACCGGGAGGAGGCCCCGGGGCAGACCTTGGTGTTCCCCCGGATAAGCTGGAGGAGGTGGCTGGGGAAAGGGAGGTCTGGGCTGCTTAGGCTGCTGCCCCCGCAATCCAGACCGGATAAAGCGGAAGAAGATGGATGGCTGGATGGAATTTTAAATAATAAACTTTATATAAAGCAAATGAACACCCTGAGATTTGCATTTAGTCATTCTGCTGCCAAAACTACACGCCACAGTCATAGATCACAGAAATGTGTCCGCACAGCCTTTTACTTTTGTTGTTGTTCTTGTATTTAACGATCTTTGGATGATAATGTATAATGTACCAAGGCAATGGGCATTAGTTTTCCATAGATATGCAGAGATAGCAGAGGCAGGCCGATGAATAAGGTTGAGGGTTTGCAACACATTATATTCCAGAAAGTACCACAGTTGAACGTGTCGTAGAATTGCAGAAAATGTAACTGCATCTTTCATTTTCATGCTCTCATTCTCTGCAAAGCCTTCAGTGGACTGGATTTCCCCCCCTTGGAAGGCTGATTCTGGCCTTTGGGTCGTATATTTGATACTCCTGATAGCTCAGTTACATATTATTGGCTGTGTGAAATTGTGCCTTTGTGCCCTTCCATCTCAATTCATCTCAATTAAAAAAGCAACAAACAAAACAAAAAAAATCTTAACTTGACCTGAAAAATTCCTGGGAAAAGATTCTTCTTCTTATACAAAATTTCAGATCTATGCTGTCATTAAAAAATACTAAGAGATGGGTGTGGTGCTGGTATTATGTCTTCATGAGTATGGAGAATCCCTAAAATATTAGGATGTCCAATCATCAGCAGATCTTGGGGCCTTTAGATGACTGATATTGAATTCACAGCTTCTCACACACGAGGCATATAATATTCTTGAAAACTGATAAAGACTTTCAGAGATGTTAAAGCTAGAATAGAGAAAAAAGCATCCACCATCAGTGTGACATTCCCAGGTATGACACCATGTACCAGAACAACTCCATTCATAATATATGCAGAATTTGTGATTTGTGTTTATTGTCATTTTCTCAGTGTGATTTTTTGAATTACAAACGGGGATGCAGGGTAGCATGTAGAGGTGGGAATCACCATACATCCCACAATACGATATTATCACAATACTTAACGCACGATACGATATTATTGCAATTTTTAAAAATATTTTGCGATATTCAGATTCTGTACATAAAGGTAAACTTTATCAATATTCATTTTATCTAATATCAAAGTCTCACACTCAGTCTTTCTCTCATTTCAGTTTTATTGTTGACAAACTGAATGGTTTGTATTACAGTCTAGTCCAACTTAACTGAATTATAGCTATTCTGAACTATGCAATTTATGACAACTATGCAGCCCATTCAGCAACTGAAGAATTTGAAAGTAAATTAAAACAAAATATAATTTTACATTAAATAAAAAAGTTTTAAACTTAATTAAAATAAAACATGTCTTAAATTAAAATAAGTAAACTGTCATGTTTATTGCTGCCAAAAAAAAGTTAAACACATTTGGACAGTGAAGGAATGTCAGGATTCTTGCTCAGAAAAAGGATCAACATGCTCTGAAGTCAGAGCGAAATATCGATTTCTGCTGTCCCTGTATCGATACATTATTAGCAAACAAAATATCACGATACTACACAGTATCGATTTTTTCCCCCACCCCTAGTAGCATGGTGGCGCAGTGGTTAGCAATATTGCCTCACAGAAAGAAGATCGAAGATCATTTCTACATACCTGAATTCTATTGTACTAAAAAGAAAACCCACCTTCATCTATTGAAATCCTTTTTTGATAAACTTATGACCGTAGCGACCTGGAATTTTGTACTTGTAAGAAGTACATCATCCCCTGTCTGAGATGGTCAGTGGGAGGCATTTGACGAACTGACAATGAGTGGCTGAATGAATGTTTTATCTGAAACCCATCTCGCTTCATTACAGTCAAATCATTTCTAATAACGAGCATGTGTGCTCTGTTTCAGCTGAGGCCGGCACCTCTGTTCAATATATGTGCATTAAAAACGTGCTGCCAGAACCTCCAGTGATATTTGTTTGATGCTGCTTGAGATGGGAAACGTACCATTTGTACTCTAAGCCACAAAACCATGAAATGACATTTGTTTATTGCTGTGTTTTATTGAGTGTTCCAGTCAGGCACTGGTTTATAACCAGCATGTTTCTCTCCCCCTTTCTCTTCCTCAGCCGGAGGGCTCTCCCTACTCTGTGGTCTGCACTCCTGTGGCCAAGCGGCTATGGGAGGGGGGTAACCGTGATGGGGGAGGGGGGTCAGGAGGGGGCGGGGGCGGCGGGTTGAGGAAGGCCGCACGCTACTCTTCCTCTTCCTCTTCCTCGTCCTCTTCCAATACAATAACCCAGGACGCCTCTGGCCGCGGACCTGCCGCTAACGCCTCTCTGGTGGGCAGCGGAGGCAGCGCTTTAGTGGGAGCTGTGCTCAACAGTAACCACAACAATAACAACAACAACGGCGGGACCCCAGAGGGTACGAGCCCGGGCACCCTGAGCATGTACACCAGCGACTCACCCATCAGTTACCACGACGATGAGGAGGAGGATGATATAGCAGATGAGACTGAAGAGCAGTACAGACAGATCTGCAACATGTACACCATGTACAGCATGCTGAACGCCGGAGCAGCAGGTAAGCGCTGACAGCAGGATAAACGCATCAGCGGGTGAGTTCATTCCAGGGTTACTGTGCAGCTCCGTCTAAAAGTTTCCTCCTCTGATCTCTGCAGCGCTTGTAGTGTGTTTACGAGTACGAATGGTGGAAAGTTTGTTTATCCAACTTTCTCAATAGTGGAGGATGTTAGCGAGAGCGAAATGTTCAAAACACTGAAACCGCTGAAAGCTGTGGTCCTGCTTTAAGTTTGTGAGCTGTTTATGGTCTGCTTGATCGCTAGTTTGAGGACAATCACATGAATGGAACGATGGTGTATAAAGTTGGTCGAACGGTATTTTGTTACATGCAGGAATTGGAAACTGGGGCACAGCGAGGTTTGTTGTTTACTGAATGTTTTAGGATCAGACTTGAGACTGAAAAGTTCGAAGGAGCAGCATCATGTGCTTACAGTAAATATGCAGTGGTTTCAAACCAGAAGGACAATTAACAGAAGTACATTTAGAACTGGATGTTAAAAGTTTATGGCTAACGTGTATGATTGAACGGCCTGCATCCAGTTTTTTAACATCTGAGAGCTGGCCACCTTTGTAATTCCCTTTAGAAGTTTTGTATCACTGCTGAAAAGCTGTTGCTACTATATTACATTTTTAAATGATCCCTAACCCTCATTGCAAAAAAAAAGAAAGGTAACACTCGATCGTTCCCTTCCTCAGTTGTCGGGGAGCGGGTGGAGGCTCTGCCAGACTTAGCCCCAGACTCAGGGGGCGGGCGGGGGGGCAGAGGGGGGCGGTCCCGGCAGGAACTAGCATCGCTGCCCGCCGAGCTCATCAGCCAGATCGGAAACCGCTGCCACCCAAAGCTGTATGAGGAAGGAGACCCGGCTGAGAAGCTGGAACTGGTGAGCGGCACCTCTGTGTTCATCTCCCGCGCCCAGCTCATGAACTGCCACGTCAGCGCCGGCACCCGCCACAAAGTGCTGCTCAGACGCCTTCTGGCGGCGTTCTTCGACAGGTCAGTGTCTGATTTTGGGGGGTTATTTTTGTAAGACTGATATAATAAAGATTTTATGGTTGATCATTTTTGCGCTTGTTGACAGCAGACAAAGATGTGCATTGTCCATTCAAGTATTTTACGTGTTGATGTGTATTTTTGTTTTGTTTTAACTTGCTCAGGAGCACTCTGGCTAACAGCTGTGGAACCGGCATCCGCTCCTCAACCAATGATCCCAGTCGTAAACCTCTGGACAACAGAGTGCTGCACGCTGTCAAATGTGAGTCATACAGAAGACGTACAGTGTATGTATACTGAGAGTTACATGCATAGACTGTATAAGGAAGATGGACGTAGCCGAAATGAAATTGCCTTAAACCTCAGTGTGCTAGACCACAATGCTTTCTGGTGACTAAAATGTCAAAGTTCAGGCTTCTGCGTCATAGACTGTATATAAAAGATGTACACAACCCATTGTAACCTTTTGTGTTGTGAAGTGCCATTTTGAAATGTTATGTTAGCTTTTTTGGTCACCGCTGTTTGTTTCAGTTTGAAGCAAGAAGTGACCACATTTAAACAAGAGGGTAATGTGCTCAGTTATAAGCTAACGCTAGCACAAAGGATTGTCATTGACATGGCCAGAGATGGGCAGTAACGTGTAATCTGATTACTTTTTTCAAGTAACGAGTAAAGTAAGGGATTACTATTGCAAAAACGGTAATTAGATTACTGTTACTTTCCCGTAGGAACGCTGCGTTACTGCGTTACTAAAACCGTGATTTTTTTTGCGAGAATGTCTCATGACAGTGACGTAAGCGAGTGCGATGTTTGTGACAACAGCGGTGTGCAGATCAACAATGGATAATATATCGAGTGCAGGAGAGAGTATGAGCGTGCAGCGTTTAAAGCGTGGAAGTACTGACCTTACTTTGAGTTTGATTCCATAAAAAGTGACAAAAGCATTAGTGTCCGTTGTGCGTGGGAAGAAAACTTCCGAAAAACCGAAAAAAACCCCTAAACTTCCAAGCAAGCATCGAGTGCACAACGACGTAATGGGAAACTCACAGAGAAACTCGTGGATCCTTCCACTGACCACTGCGGCACACCTGCACCAGGGTAAACCTCCGCCTGCCCGACTCCTGCTTTACAGGTGAAAATAGAGCCGCTGAGTCTTTGATTTTATTTATTTTCTGCTGTGTTTTACTTGCATCTATTTGAAAGACTGAGTGTAAACACAAAAAATATTTTATTTTATGTGCTGGAATGTGCAGAAAATAGGTTTAAATGTTAAACTAATTTCTTCAAGTCAGAGAATGTTGCATATAATTAAATTTTTGCTTGATGTTAAAAGATTAAAACTAATAAAACAAGTTTTAAAAAGGGACTTTTCCATATGATTACATTTTGTATGATGGATTATGCAGAAAAAGTAGAATTGGGCTGAAAGATCTATCACTTTATCACCTATTCAGGTTGTAAATCGTGTTTTTAAAAAGTAACTAAGTAGCTAAGTAATTAATTACTTTTGAAAATAAGTAATCAGTAAAGTAACGGGATTACTTTTTTGGGGAAGTAATCAGTAATTAGTTACTGATTACTAGTCAGATATTTATAGTAGAATTTCCTCAAAGTACACCAACACCAAAACTCCATGTCTGGACATCCAGTTAAGTGACTCAAATTAGTGGCTCTGAGGCCTAGCAGAGAGCTGGATGCTACAGTCGCCTTTACCAGCATCAAATAGTCACATAAAGCAAGCACACCCAGAGCTTTAAACGCTTATAAATATTCAATTCAATTCAATTCAATTTTATTTATATAGCGCCAAATCACAACAAATGTCGCCTCAAGGCGCTTCATAGATACAGAGAAAAGCCCAACAATCATATGACCCCCTATGAGCAAGCACTTTGGCGACAGTGGGAAGGAAAAACTCCCTTTTAACAGGAAGAAACCTCCGGCAGAACCAGGCTCAGGGAGGGGCGGCCATCTGCTGCGACCGGTTGGGGTGAGAGAAGGAAGACAGGATAAAGACATGCTGTGGAAGAGAGACAGAGATTAATAACAGATACGATTCAATACAGAGAGGTCTGTTAATACATAGTGAGTGAGAAAGGTGACTGGAAAGGATATATGGGGGCAAACTATAGCAGTTGTTATGAAAATGTACATTAGCTACAGAAGACAAATTGGGCTTGGGAGTCTATGATATTGCTTTTGGAGCCAGCCTCAAGTTCAGTTCAGTTCAGTTCAATTCAATTCAATTCAATTTTATTTATACAGCGCCAAATCACAACAACAATCGCCTCAAGGTGCTTTATATTGTAAGGTACTCTACAATAATACATACAGAGAAAAACCCAACAATCATATGACCCTCTATGAACAAGCACTTTGGTGAAAGTGGGAAGGAAAAACTCCCTTTTAACAGGAAGAAACCTCCAGCTGAACCAGGCTCAGGGACCAGTTTGGGTGAGAGAAGGAAGAGAGAACAAAAAACATGCTGTGGAAGAGAGCCAGAGATGATGTACCCAGAGGTTGCCCTTTGTTCAAAATTAAAGTCTACAAATCAATGACATCACACTGGCCGATGTTTATATACAGTCTATGATTACATGTCAGTGAGATCTTGGAGCTGCAGGTATGCAAAGCTGCAGATTTAGAATTTAGGCTCTAATGCGTTTCTGCGTTTCTCTGCCATATGTTTTTCTCTCCCATCATTTCCTCTTATTGTCCCTTTACATACTCTTTGCCTCGCTCCAGTCTACTGCCAGAATTTTGCACCGAGCTTCAAGGAGAGCGAAATGAACGCCATCGCTGCCGACATGTGCACCAACGCCCGCCGCGTTGTCCGCAAGAGCTGGATCCCCAAACTGAAACTGCTGATGGCCGACAGCGACGCCTACTCCGCGTTCCTGGCCGACAGCGTGAAGATGGAGGCCGACGCGTTGGGGACGGAGCAAGGTTTTGACCCCGCCTCACTGGAAGCCGTGGCTGCAGCGGCAGCAGCCAACAACAGTGAAGCGGGAAGCGGAGCCACGCCGGCAGACGGCCTGCAGGGGGCGGGGGGCGATAGCAGCACTTTGTTTTGAGTGAGTGAACGGACAGATAGATAGAATGGACAGATTGATGGAAGGAGGGGTGGAATATCTCTGGGGTGATGAGAACAGAACGATGGCCACTCTGGTCTTGATGACAGTAATCACTCCTCCCCTAGCCCGCTATATGTTTGGGGATCTGTTTCTTCAGTTTGTTCTGCTTGCCTTCTTTTGTTTGTCCACGTTTCTGTCTGTCTCCACAGCTTAGAATGAATCTCTGCAGTTTGTTCTTGAATGCTCTTGTGGAGAGAGATGGAAAACCATGGTGAAAGGTAGCAGAAGGAGGTTCACTCCCCCCCAGTTCCTCATCCTTCTGCAACCTTTAGAAACCTGATTTCAGCCTTTATTTTTTATGTTTTTAAGAGTGTGTACTGTCACTAAAAACCTTTTCTTACCATAATCACAGACATTCCCTAGGGGAAGGGGGGCGGGGAGGGGTAATCCAGTTTGGAGAAGGCAACGGCTCCTTCTCCAAACTTCGGTAACACTGTTGTTTTTGATATTGAATGTATGCGTGGCGAAGCATTCGAAATGCAGCTGAGTGAGGTTGCGCCGAGCCCTTTTTGTTTTGTTGTTTTGGTTTGCTTTGTTTCATCTGCCAGATGAAAGCTTCTCTGAGAGTTTGGGCTCGGTGAGGTCAGGGGTTGAAATGAATATTAATATGTATATTGGCATGGTTTATGATCTCCTCGACCTCAGCCTGCTCTTTAACCCCAGCTGGCCATGCCGGGAAGCTGACCTACTGGTCTTCAGAGAAACGCTCTGACTTGGACAGCAGCTTTTCGATTGGCTGGTGATATGTTCAGATTTGTTAGCGAGTTTAAAGGCTAATCAATAACCTTCCCCCCCCCTCCCAAACCTTCCCCACATTTTGGCCGTTAAACTCTAAAAAAAACAAAAAATAAAATATCAGTTTGTTTACTTTTTCTGTTTTTTTTGTCACCTTTGTGTGTGATGTTTGCCGAGACTCCTGAAGGAGAGGAAATTTGTTACCGATGATTGTAAAAGAGTTTGCGTGTGATAAATGCACTGTGTTATTTCCTGCGGTATGAGTACAATCGAACTAAGTTTTTGTATGTATCAGACTGAGAAAACGGTGTGGCTTTATTTTAAAGAGAAAAATAAGTAAAAGAAAAAGCTAGAATCCAATTTCTAAGTTTGTTTAACCCCCCCCCCCCCTTTTTAAAAAAAATTTGAACGAAAGTCGAGAATTGTCTTAAAGCGAGTTTCTGCCTGTGAGCTTAGTGACAAATTGAGTGTGTGTGTGTCTGTGTGTGTGAGAGAGGATACAGCGGCGGTGCTCTTTTCATGTCAGCTCATGTTTAAATTGATTTCTCTGAGAATATTAACGGAACGGGCTTCCTCAGGCTCTGCCCGCCTGGATATGTGCTCGCCTGGCACGGACAAAGGTGCTAATTCAGGCGGCGGTACATGGCGAGCAGCACGGCTCCGTGCGCGCGTGTAGGTGTGCGTCTGAATGGCCGCACAGTTTGTGCTGCCGCAGAGAGTGTGAGAGAGAGAGAGGGAGGCCAGACAGAGCGTTTCACACACGCTTGGGCGATTCATTCACCCATCACTGCAGTGAGCACACATACATGCGCTAATACGCATTTGGGGGCTGTCAGCTGCATCAGCTACAGTACACCAGAGCGACGTGGGAATTAAAGGGGAATCGCATCGAAGCGATACGTTTCAGATACATTTTGTGTTTGAGGAGAATGCAGCAGATAGAAAAGTGGCTCAAAGTTGTGCGCGTCTGTTTGAAAGTGAAATTTCTGGCTTTATAAGTGCTTATAATGACAAAAAAAGGAAAGCTGCTAAATGATAGAAATCAGAGAAAAATGTTGGCATAGAAACAACCCTGAAAGTCGTTGCAGTCATGGTTGCTTTTGGTACTTGCGTGTGTGAGTGGTAGCTTTCAAGAAAAAAAAGAACAAGAGTGCAGAAGTAGATCTTTTCTTTTTTTTAAAAAACAAACCTGGCCTTCAGCTTCAGCTGAATACAGTCATCAAGAAAACCCTGGAAAGGGCTTTCTGCTCTTGTTCAGTTTGAAGTTGAGTGCAGGTCCAGAGGAACGTTTGATTTAGTCCCACTGGTACTCTGATCATCAATGCCACTGTGCTGTCTGAAATGGATGTTCAGTCTGTTTTATAACCAGCTTTTAATTTCAGTCCTTTAATCTTGCCTGTTCAAATCAAAGCAGTGGCAATCAATAACAATGAACTAATGACTAGAGCCTGACTGATACATATTGATTGGGCAATATTGGCCTCACAGGTGAATCTGTATTTCCATATATGTTATTCTTTATTGAAAAAGAAAATCATCCTTGAAGCGATGTAGAAATGGAAAGAGAGCGACTTCCACTTTATTGTTTACAATATTCTTAGCGGTCTCAAAGCGCAGTGCTAGCTAGTTTGTGAAATGCATTGTTGTATCAGCGCAGACTTTGGTTGGTGGTTCGCTAAGCAGCAGGAGGAGAGAGAT